>NC_053489.1:492793756-493098949 GCF_905171775.1 Rana temporaria
GGCAGGCAGGATTTGCAATCGGACTTGCTGGGATCAGTAGTCCATCTACATTAATTCTTCTCTATCAAATCGGTTGCTACCACAAAGGGGTACTGCAGACCCCGGTCTACAAAAGGGCTATTAAAGCGGAGGTTCACCCTAAATATCAAGTTTGTCTCAATCATAGCAGTACCCATCGTCAAGGCAGAATCCATCTTTTTTTTTTTTTTTTCAATCTGATTGCTTACCTTGCTAAGCCAGCATCTAGTGTTACTTCCAGGATCCTTTCCCTGCGGGAGTGGGCGTGTATTTAGTTTTCCCCGGCCGTGCGCTACGTCTCCTGGGAGTGATGTATCGAGCCTCCCAGGAGACTGAAATCCCACGTTATCTCGCGGGTCACGTGACAGCAACTGTGTAGTGTTGACGGCGCCGCAGCTTGTACTTAAAATGGAACTAAATTTCTACTTTCAAAACCTGCAAGTAGGCAGAAATCTGCTTTGGAATGTACACTGAGCTGTTTACATTCCAGCACCAGGGCCGCCATCAGGGGGGTACAGGCAGTACACCTGTAAGGGGTCCGGAGGTTCCCAGGGGCCTGGAGGCCCACAGGGCCCCAGATGGCAACCCCCATTTTTTGTATTTATATATTTATATATATATATATATATATATATATATATATATATTTATATATATATATATATATATATATATATATATATATATATATATATATATATATATATATATATATATTAATAATAATAATAAAGGGCCCAGAGGTCTCCAGGGCCCCGGATGGCAACCCCCCTTTTTTTTTATAAAAACTTTTTTTTTTTAATATATATATGGGGGGTATGGAAGGGGGTGTGTCCTATGTCTACATACACTATATTGCCATAATCCCTCCTCCGCCAAATGATTTAGACCAGTGTACAAATAAAGGCATAAAGACATGGATGAGCAAGTTTGGGGTGGAGGAACTTGACTGACTTCAACCCAATAGAACACCTTTGGAATGAATTAGAGCGGAGACCTCACAAATGTGCTTCTGGAAGAATGGTCAAGCATTATCATAGACACACTCCTAAACCTTGTGGACAGCCTTCCCAGAAGAGTTGAAGCTGTTATAGCTGCAAAGGGTGGGTCAACTCAATTTTGAACCCTACGTACTAACACTGGGATGCCATTAAAGTGGTTGTTAAGCCACTCTAACCTGTATACACCATCAGCACTGCCCCCTTTTGTAGTATCCCCCCCTCTGTGTGTGATTTATAAAAATAAATGCTTCAAATACCTAATTTCACTGCCGAGATTACGATCACATGACTGGCCAGCTTTCTCCTTTCCTCCTCTGAGAGATGCAGCGGGCAGGGCTGAGATTCCTCTGCTGATGTAAGTCTGGAGGGGAGGAGGAGAGAGCTGGATGGTCATGTGATCGCAATCTCTGCTCTTATATGAGGTATTTACAGCATTTATATTTTATAAATCATTCACAGAGGGGGACACTGCAATAGAAGGCAGTGCCGATGGTGTATACAGGTTAGTGATATGAGAGCAGCCGGAGGGGGGAGGGGCGGCTCACACACAGACACAGAGGGGAGGGGGAGGAGGACATAGGAGCAGAGAGGAGAGCAGATAGCAGGCTGCTGATGTCAGAAGCATGTAAACTGACCAGTTTACAGAGGGATGGGGAGAAACTGGCAGGTTTTTTAGGTGTTACAGGGGGCCAAATGACCCAGGACAAGCACTGTGTCATATAACGTGCTTTAAAGAAGCAGGATCTATTTATTTATTTTTGAGTTAACAAACGCTTTAAAGTTCATGTGTGTGTAAAAGCAGGCGTCCCAATACTTTTGACAATATAGTGTATTTTTGCTAATGGTTGTCCCTTGTTTCCATCTCAGAAAGTTTGGAGGTAGGACCATAGGAATATATTCTTTGTTTGGATTTTCATATATAGGGGCAGATCCACAAAGAAATTACGCCGGCGTATCTATTGATACGCCGGCGTAATTTCAAAATTCCTGCGTCGTATCTTTGTTTTGAATCCTCAAAACAAGATACGACGGCATCTTGGCTTGATCCGACAGGTGTACGTCCTCGTACGCCTTTGGATCTTAGATGCAATTTTTCGGCGGCCGCTAGGTGGCGTTTCCGTCTAAATCCGCGTTGAGTATGCAAATTAGCTATTTACGGCGATCCACAAACGTACGTCGGCCCGGCGCATTTTTTTTTCCGTCGTTTGCGTTCGGCTTTTTCCGGCGTAGTTAAAGCTGCTGTTCTGAGGCGTACTCAATGTTAAGTATGGCCGTCCTTCCCGCGTACAATTTTGAATTTTTTGCGTCGTTTGCGTAAGTCGTTCGCGAATAGGAATTTGCGTAGAATGACGTCACCGTCGTAAGCATTGGCTGGTTCCGGTTTAATTTCGAGCATGCGCACTGGGATACCCCCAGGGACGGCGCATGCGCAGTTAAAAAAAAAACGTTGTTTACGTTGGGTCACGACGTATTAACATAAAACACACCCCCATCACTTCCATTTATCCACTACGCCGCCGTAACTTACAGCGCAAATTCGTTGAGGATTCAAACCAAACAAAAGTAAGTTACAGCGGCGTAGCGTATCTTAGATACGCTGCGCCCGGCGCAGATGTATGTGGATCTGCCCCATAATCTGCTACAAATTGAAATGACTATTTAAGCATCACATATTTCTTTTCTTTTTTGATCATAGTTTTCAATATTGATTTGTTGATACTACTGAATTATAATCACTGCTGATTTCATGTTAATTCACATACTGTTTTTTTTTTATAATTAGAGGAGTGCCCCAGTTTATTCGTTTTTCCCCCACACTATACTTAAAGCTGAAAATGGCTGGAGTTAGGTTAAGGAGAGCAAGAAAGACAAACTGTGGTGAATAATAACATTGACTGGGTAGAAATACAGTAATGGAGGCTCAATGTTCCTAATACAGTGTTACACTCTGACAGCACATGGCTCTGTAACAGCAGGTGGGAAATAGGCTCCTTATAACAACAATAGCAGGAGGTCTTTTGACCTCAGTGTAAATGACTGAATGACAGGTGACGTCTGTACTGCAGTCTGTTCCCATTTGGAGGGAAAGGGAACTATAGATGCCCTGAGGCCATGTCTTGTGTTGGACAACAACACAGAACGTTCTGCTGTAACGCATCCCACAAACATAACTAAGTGCCAAGTAACATCTGTAACAATTTCCTACATAAGAATATCATTTTATCTATAAATTAGCAGCATGAAATAGAACAACCACTTTTACAGTAAAGGGAACTAATGCTTCATTTTAAGTGTTTAGGTGCAGACACTACAAGATGTCCGCTATTGCTATAGTTAAAGTGGAACTACACTATCTGAGCACCACAAACCAAAAGCTCTGTTCAATTCATTTTTAATATTCAAAGCAAACTCCCCCATCCATCCATGTCTCCTTGCTTTTTATTTTTGCTGAGAAATCATATTGAAAAATGCATTTCTTGAGTAAGGACAGATGCAGGGGTGTTGCTAGGTGGCAAGAAGACCAGGGGCTTCAGCCCGAGGTCGGCACCGGGGGGTGGAGGGGAGTGTGTGGATTGCGTCAGCGCGGTTTTGGATCCGGGATGGTCATGGCGCGGGTTTTTTAGGCTGGGCGGTGGGGGGTAAGCTCACTTGCTGGTTGCTGCCTGGCTTACCATTGCACATCGATTTTGAACACTAAACTCACCTACCTGACACACTGACCATTACACTGACTACCTGACATACATACACCACCTACCTGACATACATACACCTACCTGACCTACACTGACCTCACCTACTACCTGACCTACATACACTCACCGACCCTACCTGACATACATACACCTACCTGACTTTGCATTTTGCATTTACATTTACTTTACTGCCTGTTGGACCTAGTGGCCTTTTTACCTTTCTATCACCGATCGCTCCTCCGCTGGCCTGATCTCTCCCGATCGATGCGTGAGACGCCCGCCAGAGCTCCGAGTGGGGATCATCTCAGTGATGTGGTGCGGCGCCGCAGTATTGTAATTCCCGCCTTCTGGAGCTTCGGGCGCCTATGATGGACGTCACACGTCCCGCGGTCCCGGCATTGGATCAGTGGGACGTCCATCATAGGCGTTGGGCTCCAGAAGGCGGGACTCTGCAGGACTCAGCCACAATCAGCACGTCCGTGGCGGCAGTCGGCAGGACTCGGCCACAATCGGCGCGCCGCGGCACTCGGGATCAGAACGGTCCTGGTGCTCGGGGCTAACAACGGCTAGCTAAATGCCCGGGACTCGGGGCTTTACGGGGACCAATTCGGGGGTCCAGCCCCCTAAGCCAGGGCCTAACGACGCCCCTGGGCAGATGATTCGTGTAGCATTTACTTCCTGGAATTCATCAGCCCAATTAGATCAGGCATGTAGACAGGAGGGTGTTCTCAACTGAAAAAAAAACATCCTCTCCTCCTGAAGACTCCTGGGATGAATGACAAAATTTACATATCTATCTGATATGTATTATAATTTCTTTATAGACCTGCATACCCTTTTTTTCTGGGAAATATTATCAAGAAACTAATTAAAACGTTAAAACTGATTAAAAAGGAAATTCTGCAGTTGATACATACATTTTGTTTAATTCAGCCAATGGGTAAATGGCCAGGAGGTTTAACACAATGGCATAACTGTGTTGGTTTATGTAAAGTTTTTTTTTAAAAGTATTGTATAAATAATACATATGTGCTCTGTTTTACATAAATTTGTGTGTGTTATGTTGCTGTTGTAAGTCCTATAGGAGAAAACATGGTACTGTGTGTAAGTTTTGCCAGCTTCCTACCCCTGTACAGTAAGGCCCCTTTCAAACGGGCGGACCGTGGGCTAGATTCAGATAGATTAGCGGACCTTTAGATCCACGTAATCTATCTGATTAACGATCCGCCGGCGCAAATTTGAGAGGCTAGTGCAGTATTCAGAAAGCACTTACCTCGAAACTTGCGCCGGCGGATCGTAAATCCCCCGGCGGAATTCAAATTCCGCGGCTAGGGGGAGTGTAGTATTTAAATCAGGCGCGTCCCTGCAACGATTTAACTGCGCATGCGCCATCCGCAAATTTTCCCGGCGTGCATTGCTCCCAATGACGCCGCTAGGACGTCATTGGTTTCGACGGGAACGTAAATTACGTCCATCCGTATTCGCGACCGACTTACGCAAACAACGTAAAAAATTCAAAACTCGGCGCGGGAACGACGGCCATACTTAACATAGAATACGCCGCATATAGCAGGGGTAACTATCCGCCAGAAAAAGCCGAGCGCAAACAACGTAAAAAAAAAGCGACGGGCGGTCGTTCGTTTCTGAATCGGCGGATCTCCTCATTTGCATATTTGTCGCGTATACAAATGGAAGCGCCACCTAACGGCCGGCGGGAGATTGCAGCCTAAGATCCGACGGTGTAAGTCACTTACACCTGTCGGATCTAAGGGAGATCTATCTGTAACTGATTCTTATGAATCAGTCGCATAGATCCGACCGTCGGATCTCAGAGATACGACGGCGTATCAGGAGATACGCCGTCGTATGTCTATCTGAATCTCCCCCGTATGTCCGCTTTTTCATCCATCCGTGTACGGATGAAAAAGGGACATACATTGGTCCCTATGAGACCCCGTGTGTCAGCGGATGAACATCTGCTGACACCTGATCTCGCCCGCTTCCGCATTCCTCTGATTCTGCAGACGGAGGAAAACCCTATTTTTCCTTCCGTCTGCGGATCGGATGAATACGGACAGACGGTCCGTGTTCATCCGATCCCCCCATAGGGGAGAGCGGAGAAAAGACAGGGCGGTCCCTGCACAGTGTGCGGGGACCGGCCTGTCATCCGCCGGCTCAGCGGAGATCAGCGGAGCGATCCCCGCTGAGCAAGCGGAGGTTCATGTGGCGGATCATTACTGATCCGCCCCGTGTGAAAGGGCCCTAACAGTGTTCTTAAAGGGCATTTATATAATATAAACAATTCCAAAGAAAAAATATTTATACATTTTTCTGATCAGAAGCTGTTTGAAGTTGCCTGAAAATTCTGTAAGGCGGATGTAAGGTTTAATGTCGTGGGTAAATGTATCAAGAACATGTCTTCTTACCCATAATAGTCAATCAGAATTATTGCTTTAGTCTCAGACCTGGACAACGCATAATGTTAGAAGCTAACTGATTTTTATTAGGAACAAGAAAATTTGTTTTCCCTCAACACATTTTCATAGCCTAAAGTTTTTTTTTTACATGGGCAGTTTTACCTTTTTGAAATTCTACTGCAGTTATGTAGATTTAAACAGGTGTGGATGAATCAATAAAAAACATCAACATTATAATAATTCCAGTGAAAACAATCCCACTGTACAAATAACTGACTAAATGTCTTAAAGTGATTGTTATGCCGCGTACACACGACCGTTTTTCGGGTTGTAAAAAATGAAATTTTTAATGGTCTAGAAAAAACAATGTTTTTTCAACCCGATTGTTAAAACGGCTTTGCCTACACACGATAGTGAAAAAAAAAAAATGCTCTAGCAAAGCGCTGTGATGTACTACACTTACGACGGCACTATAAAGGGGAAGTTCCATTCGGATGGCGCCACCCTTGGGGCTGCTTTTGCTGATTTCGTGTTGGTAAAAGACGATTTGCGCTTTTCTGTCTGTTACAGCGTGATGAATGTGCTTACTCCATTACGAACGGTAGTTTTACCAGAACGAGCACTCCCGTCTCATAACCTGCTTCTGAGCATGCGCAGGTTTTTCACGTCGTTAAAGCCCACACACAATCATTTTTTACAACCCGAAAGATGACAATGTTTAAAACGTCGTGAAAAAATAGAGCATGTTCGAATTTTTTTTTTGTCGTTTATCAGAACCCGAAAAATGCTCTGAAGCCCACACACGATCGTTTTTAATTACATTTTTTAAAAAAACTTTGTTTTTTACAACCCGAAAAATTATCGTGTGTACGCGGCATGAGAATTGGATTTGGCAAAGGTTGTCCAAGGCCTAAAAATGATTTCAAGGGTTCCTCTGGGGTAAAAAGGTTGAGAAAGGCTGATGTAAGGGACTCTACCCAATTAAAACCATTGACTTTGTTTTCTTGGGTACAATGGCCCAGATTCTCAAAGGACTTACGACGGCGCAGCGCAATGTACGCCGTCGTAAGTCCTAATCTGGGCTGTCGTATCTATGCGACTGATTCTTGGAATCAATTACGCATAGATATCCACTAGATCCGACAGGCGTAAGTCTCTTACACCGTCGGATCGTAACTGCAATTTTTTTTTCCCACTAGGTGGCGCTTCCGTCGATTTCCGCGTCGAGTATGCAAATTAGCTAGATACGCAAATTCCCAAACGTACGCGCGGCCAATGCATTAAAGTTACGACGTTTACGTTAGGCTTTCCCGGCGTAAAGTTGCCCCTGCTATATGAGGCGCAGCCAATGTTAAGTATGGCCGTCGTTCCCGTGTCGAAAATTTAAAAATTTACGTAGTTTGCGTAAGTCGTCCGTGAATGGAACTGGACGCCATTTACGTTCAGGTCGAAACCAATGACGTCCTTGCGACGTCATTTGGAGCAATGCACACTGGGAAATTTTAGGGACGGCGCATGCGCAGTTCGTTCGGCGCGGGGACGCGCTTCATTTAAATGAAATACGCCCCCTACCCGCCAAATTTGAATTCCGCCGGGTATTTTGTGCTACGCCGCCGCAACTTTACAGGCAAGTGCTTTGTGAATAAAGCACTTGCCTGAAAAACTTGCGGCGGCGTAACGTAAATGACATACGTTACGCCGCCGCAGAGATACGCTCGAGGTACCAGAATCTGGCCCAATATGTTTTATAGATACTAAAATAAATCTGGATTTTCTTAAAATGTTTTTTGAAATGTATTGCTAATGTGGAAAAGTTGTTTGCAGGTCCTTCATAAAAATGTGGTTGATCAAAGAGAACTTGTAGGAACAAACAAGTCTCCCATTCAATGCAACTTACTTGATAACTACTTTAGCACACAAATAATGGCCTGTTTTACAGCTCTACAACAAACATCTTTTGAGTTCTTAATTGGGATTTTGTTCAAATTGAAAAAAGCAACAAAATGTATGACACATTTAAAAGATGTGATTATGCGATCAATGAAAAAAATAAATACAAATATGCATGAATAGTGCATGCTAAGATGTGACCCCCCCACCCCCGAGTCACACACAGCAGTCATTAGGGTATTGCTGTTTAACTGACAAGTGCAGTAGTAGTCTGAAGCTTCTTTTGCTTAGCGTGGGAATTAATGACGTGGGGGAGGGGAATGCACAGCTCAACGTATTTTGTTCCTTTAGTCTATGAAAGACCCTGACGAATATAATCCCTCAATGTAATATATCATAAATAAACCATTTATAAAACAACAACAAGATTATTTTCTGCCTACTTTTAGTAATGATAAATGATACAAAATAATATTATAAAAGGCAACGTTTAATAAAATATCAGGCCTCGTACACACGACAGAGTTTCTCGGCAGAATTCACCGAGAAACTCGGTCAAACCCGGATTCTGCCGAGAAACTCTGTCGTCTGTACACTTTTGGCCCGATGGAGCCGCCGAGGAACTCGTCGAGAAAATAGAGAACATGTTCTCTATTTTCTCGTTGTTCTATGGGAGAAGACGGCCCGCAGAGCTCCTCGGCGGCTTCATCCCTGAACTCACCGAGGAACTCGACGTGTTTGGCACGTCGAGTTCCTCGGCCGTGTGTACGGGGCCTCAGAGATAGTTTACCCTGGAAGCGTCAGAGTACAAAAGCATCAGTAAAGGAGATGAGTATGCAAAAAAGAGGTCACGTTTACTTAAAAAAAGTGTTGGCCATACACGTCCCAAATGAATAAAGCTATTGAATGTTTGATTTCTTTAAATATCAAAATCACAAAGACATAAAATGCTGCTTTCACTCATACCCAAATGCTGCGTACACACGATCGGATATTCTGACAAGAAAAGTTCGATGTGAGTATTTGGTCAGAAATTCCGACCGTGTGTAGGCTCCATCGGACCTTTTCTGTCCGAATTTCCGACAACAAAAATTTGAGCGCTGGTTCTCAATTTTTCCGACAAGAAAAGTTCTTGTCGGAAATTCCGATCGTTTGTATGCAATTCGGAAGCACAAAAATCCACGCTTGCTCGGAATCAAGCAGAAGAGCCGCACTGCCAATTAAACTTAATTTTTCTCGGCTCGTCGTATGTGTTGTACGTCACCACGTTCTTGACGGTCCACCTGAAAAACTGACAGGCAGACCTGATCAAACTTCCCGTGACCAGCGGTAGGCAACCTCAGCCCTCAAGCTGTGTTGAAACTACAAGTCCCATGTGACATTGCAAGACCCTGACAATCACAGGCATGACTCCTAGAGGCAGAGGCATGATGGGATTTGTAGTTTCACCACAGCTGGAGGGCCGAGGTAGCCTACCCCTGCCTTAGTAATCTCCTTGAGGGCAGGGACTGATGTGAATGTACATTATGTAAAACGCAGCATGAATTGCCTGTGCTATATGTATTAAATAATTACCTTTGATAAATAAATGATTAAAATACATTAAAAAGAAGGCCACCAGCAGCAATATACTGTTGTCAGACAGTGTATCACAGACCAGACCTTCTAATTGTCACATTTGCAAATATGTATGAACATTTAGAGGTGCTAATGGCACTACACCCTTGTTTGTAAGTGTAAATAACTCACAGAACAGAAAGTCATTCATGCTGCTGAAATGGGGACTTGCTAACTAATCTTTTATCATGTAAATACTCCTACATATCAGCCAGTGCTTCTACCTACAAAGCAAATAAACAATGTGTTGTTCCACTTACAGGCCTCTGGTATTTCCTAGAGCTCACAGTTAAAGTGAACATATAAGGACAGGAATACGAAAGCTTCCATTACTGATTTGGAATTTAGGTCCTAGTCAAACTTGCAAATGGTGCGATTAGATGGGGGGGGGGGGGACATCACATTGAAAGCAGTGAGAGGTTGACAGCTCCCGCCACTATTTGCGGCTGATCGCATGTAACCACTCATAGCGCAGCGATTACCTGAGAAGGATCAGCTTTCGTCTGTTTTTGGAATAAAACTCATCCATGGACCCCAAATTTATTCAAATTGTTTGGGGGAACCCCTATTATGTAAACTGGTATAAAGAAACAGTGGTTCACACAGTTATAATTTGATTGTACAATTTGGGTGCTGAGCTAATGATTTATTACTTTTTCAATCACTTAAGCTGGCCATGCGCATCCGATTTTGCTTAGATTTTAGCATTAGATCAGCAAAATTTAAAGCAGAACTCCAGGATAAGCAAATATTGTCTAAATACAAGAGGCGTGTGTATTATTAGTTGAAAGATGCCAGGAGGGGGGATTTGGTGGGGTCGTGCTAGGAGGGGGGATTTGGTTGGGTTGTGCTGGAAGGGGGATTTGGTAGGGTTGTGCTAGGAGGGGGGATTTGGTGGGGTCGTGCTAGGAGGGGGGATTTGGTGGGGTTGTGCTGGAAGGGGGATTTGGTAGGGTTGTGCTAGGAGGGGGGATTTGGTGGGGTCGTGCTAGGAGGGGGGATTTGGTTGGGTTGTGCTGGAAGGGGGATTTGGTGGGGTTGTGCTGGAAGGGGGGATTTGGTGGGATTGTGCTGGAAGGGGGATTTGGTGGGGTTGTGCTAGGAGGGGGATTTGGTGGGGTTGTGCTGGAAGGGGGAATTGGTGGGGTTGTGCTAGGAGGGGGGGAATTGGTGGGGTTGTGCTGGAAGGGGGATTTGGTGGGGTTGTGCTAGGAGGGGGGATTTGGTGGGGTTGTGCTAGGAGGGGGATTTGGTGGGGTTGTGCTGGAAGGGGGATTTGGTGGGGTTGTGCTGGAAGGGGGATTTGGTGGGGTTGTGCCGGAAGGGGGACTTGGTTGGGTTGTGCCGGAAAGGGGATTTGGTGGGGTTGTGCTAGGTGGGAGATTTGGTGGGGTTGTGCTGGAAGGGGGATTTGGTGGGGTTGTGCTGGAAGGGGGATTTGGTTGGGTTGTCCTAGGAGGGGGGATTTGGTGGGGTTGTGCTGGAAGGGGGATTTGGTTGGGTTGTGCTAGGAGGGGGGATTTGGTGGGGTTGTGCTGGAAGGGGGATTTGGTGGGGTTGTGCTAGGAGGGGGGATTTGGTGGGGTTGTGCTGGAAGGGGGATTTGGTGGGGTTGTGCTAGGAGGGGGGATTTGGTGGGGTTGTGCTGGAAGGGGGATTTGGTGGGGTTGTGCTAGGAGGGTGGATTTGGTGGGGTTGTGCTGGAAGGGGGATTTGGTGGGGTTGTGCTGGAAGGGGGATTTGGTGGGGTTGTGCTAGGAGGGGGATTTGGTGGGGTTGTGCTAGGAGGGGGCATTTGGTGGGGTTGTGCTGGAAGGGGGATTTGGTGGGGTTGTGCTGGAAGGGGGATTTGGTGGGGTTGTGCTAGGAGGGGGGATTTGTGGGGTTGGTCTGGAAGGGGGTTTGGTGGGGTTGTGCTGGAAGGGGGGATTTGTGGGGTTGTGCTGGAAGGGGGATTTGGTGGGGTTGTGCTGGAAGGGGGATTTGGTGGGGTTGTGCTGGAAGGGGGATTTGGTGGGGTTGTGCTGGAAGGGGGATTTGGTGGGGTTGTGCTAGGAGGGGGATTTGGTGGGGTTGTGCTAGGAGGGGGCATTTGGTGGGGTTGTGCTGGAAGGGGGATTTGGTGGGGTTGTGCTGGAAGGGGGATTTGGTGGGGTTGTGCTAGGAGGGGGGATTTGTGGGGTTGGTCTGGAAGGGGGTTTGGTGGGGTTGTGCTGGAAGGGGGGATTTGTGGGGTTGTGCTGGAAGGGGGATTTGGTGGGGTTGTGCTGGAAGGGGGATTTGGTGGGGTTGTGCTGGAAGGGGGATTTGGTGGGGTTGTGCTAGGAGGGGGATTTGTGGGGTTGTGCTGGAAGGGTGATTTGATGGGGTTGTGCTAGGAGGGGGATTTGTGGGGTTGTGCTGGAAGGGTGATTTGATGGGATTGTGCTAGGAGGGGAATGTGCAAAAAAAGCCCAAGGGTTCAGATACACTTCCTGGTGGAAACAAGCCCTCAGACTGGTGTGCCCCAGGATTGTTTGCGATTCTAAAGGATGCCTTGGCTGAAAAACTTTTGCAAAACACTGCTCTAAATACAGGTTTCCTCTAAGGGCACATAGACACATCCAGTACTTGTGGTTTAGGCAATAATTGGCGATATGCAGGAATTCAGATACCCACAGTCACTTTTTAGATTCTGCTGAAATAAGCAGTAAGGGGATAAACAAAGATCACTGGGATATGCCAAGCAGGGTTTTTCTGCATAAGGATACAGCAAGTAGCAGCAGGTTTCAGATTAAACTTTGCTTAGTTTTAGCAATGGCATTCTGACTTGTTGGCTTTTTACAAGGTCAGAAGGTACTATATCTAGAGATGTGGACAGTGCACTGCCAGTCCCCAGAAGGTTTTGCATTACTATAACATGAGAGTTTCTGTTACTGCTTTACAAGGATCTTACTGGTGTACCAGATACTAAAGCACATACAGTATCTCACAAAATTGAGTACACTCCTCACATTTTTGTAAATATTTTATTATATATTTTCATGTGTCAACACTGAAGAAATTACACTTTGCTGCAATGTAAAGTAGTGAGTGTACAGCTTGTATAACAGTGTAAATTTGCTGTCCCCTCAAAATAACTCAACACACAGCCATTAATGTCTAAACCGCTGGCAACAAAAGTGAGTACACCCGTAAGTGAAAATGTCCAAATCGGGCCCAATTAGTAATTCTTCCTCCCCGGGAGCATGTGACTCATTAGTATTACAAGGTCTCAGGTGTGAATGGGGAGCAGGTGTGTTAAATTTGGTGTTATCACTCTCAATGCTGGTCACTGGAAGTTCAACATGGCACCTCATGGCAAAGAACTCTCTGGGCATCTGAAGAAAAAAAAAATGTTGCTCTACATAAAGATGGCCTAGGCCAGGGGTCTCCAAACTATGGCCCTCCTGTTGTTCAGGAACTTCAATTCCCATCATGCCTAGTCATGTCTGTGCATGTCAGAGTTTTACAATGCCTCATGGGATGTGTAGTTCCGCAACAGCTGTAGGGCCGTAGTTTGGAGATCCCTGGCCTAGGCTATAAGAAGATTGCCAAAACCCTGAAACTGAGCTGCAGCACGGTGGCCAAGACCATACAGCAGTTTAACAGGACAGGTTCCACTCAGAACAGGCCTCGCCACGGTCGACCATAGAAGTTGAGTGCACATGCTCAGCATCATATCCGGAGGTTGTCTTTGGGAAATAGACATATGAGTGCTGCCAGCATTGCTGCAGAGGTTGAAGGGGTGGGGGGACACTGCATCAAATTAGTCTGCATGGCTGTCGTTCCAGAAGGAAACTTCTTCTAAAGATGATGCACAAGAAAGCCCACAAAAAGTTTGCTGAAGACAAGCAGACTAAGGACATGGATTACTGGAACCATGTCCTGTAGTCTGATGAGACCAAGATAAACTTATTTGGTTCAGATGGTGTCAAGCATGTGTGGTGGCAACCAGGTGAGTGTGTCTTGCCTACAGTTAAGCATGGTGATGGGAGTGTCATGGTCTGGGGCTGCATGAGTGCTGCCGGCACTGGGGAGCTACAGTTCATTGAGGGAATCATGAATGCCAACATGTACTGTGACATACTGAAGCAGAGCATGATCCTCTCCCTTCGGAAACTGGGCCGCAGGGCAGCATTCCAACATGATAAAGACCCAAAACACACCTCCAAGACGACCACTGCCTTGCTAAAGAAGCTGAGGGTAAAGGTGATGGACTGGCCAAGCATGTCTCCAGACCTAAACCCTATTGAGCATCTATGGGGCATCCTCAAACGGAAGGTGGAGGAGCGCAAGGTCTCCAACATCCACCAGTTCTGTGATGTCGTCATGGAGGAGTGGAACAGGACTCCAGTGGCAACCTGTGACGCTCTGGTGAACTCCATGCCCAAGAGGGTTAAGGCAGTGTAGGGAAATAATGGTGGCCACAAAAAAGATTGACACTTTGGGCCAAATTAGGAAATTTTCATTTAGGGGTGTACTCACTTTTGCCAGCAGTTTAGAGTGTTGTTGAGTTATTTTGAGGGGACAGCTAATTTACACTGTTATACAAGCTGTACACTCACTACTAAAGTGTAATTTCTTCAGTGTTGTCACATGAAAAGATATAAAAAAATATTAACAAAAATGTGAGGAGTGTACTCACTCTTGTGAGATACTGTACTTCAGGGCAGACTTTTTTCAGGGATGTTGGCCAGAATAGATTTCTACTGCGGTCCAAGAAAAGCATTGTGACTTTACAGATTTATTTTTTCATCAGCGAACATGAATGTTTGGATACACTACTTACTTACATTCGATGAATACACATTTATAGCAAATGAATAAAAATCTGTATACTGTATTTTGCCAATTTATAGAGGTTCTATAAAGTAACTGATGAATGTAAATTTATAATCTAGTCTGGCTGGAAATGTATAATCTGTTCATGCTTGTTAAAGGGTTAAATAACCTTGGTGTGAGACAGACTATACAATTTCCATTGAATTGTTCTCCAAAGGAACAGGCTTTCCTTGATCTGCTGTGTTTTTGCCTCTCATGTTGGCATAACAGGTTGTGCTCTATAGATGTATGCACTTCGGAATGTAGCTAATTGCTAGCTCAGAGATTTACCAACTAGGCTTTTATTCATGGTGGTAGACATACTGGCCCGGATTCACATAGGAGATACGACGGCGTATCTCCTGATACGCCGTCGTATCTCTGAGTCCGGCAGTCGTATCTATGCGCCTGATTCAGAGAATCAGTTACGCATTGATATGCCTAAGATACCACAGGTGTAAGTGTCTTACACCGTCGTATCTTAGGCTGCAATTAGGTGGCGCTTCCGTATATTTTAGCGAGGAATATGCTAATTAGGTAGATACGGCGATTCAGAAACGTACGTTCCGCCGGCGCATTTTTTTACGTCGTTTCTGTTCGGCTTTTTTCGGCATATAGTTACCCCTGCTATATGAGGCGTAGCTAATGTTAAGTATGGCTGTCTTTCCCGCGCCGAGTTTTAAATTTTTACGTCGTTTGCGTAGGTCGATTCACAATTGAGCTGGGCGTAAGTTACGCTCACGTCGCTTTCATTGACAAATAGCGACATTATTTGGAGCATGCGCACTGGGATTCAGTCGCGGGCGGCGCATGCGCAGTTCGTTCGGCACGGGGACGCGCTTGATTTAAATGTTACACGCCCCCTACCCGCCGAATTTGTATTCCGCCGAGTGATTTACACTACGCCAGCTCAACTTTACAGGCAAGTGCTTTGTGAATAAAGCACTTGCCTGAAAAACTTGCGGCGGCGTAACGTAAATGAGATACGTTACGCCAGCAGAAAGATCCGCTGATCTTTCTGAATCTGGCCCACTGACATATATTACATGATCATGATTTGATGTCTACAAGTGACCCCAGGCATCAGCAGATGGATTGCATGAGAAATGGGATGCTTCCCTGCCATGCATATAAACTTACACACAATGAGGTGTCATGCAAATTGGCATGTCTTAGCTCTAGGCAGTCCTTGCTTTTAGCCCAGCTACTTTCTTAAAATGGAACTTTACCTTCCCTATCAACTTTATAAAATTCTCCTCCTGGCCTGCTCCTCTAACAGAATTTTTTTTGGGGTGGGTGGGGAAGGAACTCCTTTTTCTGGGAACACCTTCCTACACTTCCTTATTTCTGACCTAGACCAGAATTACATTCACTGTGCCCACAAGCCTCCTGGTATTCCCATGTCACAGGTCCCAGGGGGCCACGAGTACACTATGGTGCATGCAGTGCACCATGTCATCAGGGCTTGTTGCTGCAAGCACAACCTAGAAAAGGTGACATTAGAAGATGACAGCACGAGATCGGGTGTGCTGCAGCAAACCGAAGAAGCAGTTCCCTCTAGAGCTCAGCTGGATCTCCAGTTTTATGATTACAGTGTAGCGGACTGCTCCTGTTGGGCAGGCGCTGCTTTAAATTTAGAGGGGGTCTGAGTGTTAGCTGACTCGGACATGTGTAATTTTGACTAAATTTAGCCTCTGTTTCAGCCATGGCTGTGCTGGGAGTAACCACCAATGTTCGCCTGGGGGTGTTATTACCACTCCAGGCCAAGGGTGGCAGCAGCAGAGTCAGGGTGTATTGGGTGTCCCCTCGGCAGGCAAAATGAGTGGGGGTGATCGTCCCGCTGTGCATGCTGGGGAGGGGTACTTAAGGAACAGACGCCACTGGACTGGGGTCGTCGGTCTGTTGTTCCACCACCTCGTGACCCACCTGGCTGGGGTGTGTGTCCCTGAAATCCTGGCTCCGGGACCACGTTGGTCCGGGGTTGTGATCCGTCTAAGTAGGCCCAGTAGTCAGACTGGGGCCTGTGCTTTCAAGGTGATCCTGTGCTGTCCGTCCTGCAGGAGGAAGCTGCTTGATGAAGGAAGCCAGGGGAGGACCTATCCTGGAGAGGACCATGCAAGAGGCTGGTATCTCGGCAGGAGGCCTGGAAACTTCATCAAAGGATGCACCATACACTGAGAGGCTTGATAGTGATCGCCTGTCAGATCTGAGTTCTACAGAAGTGAATCTGGAGAGATCCGGGTGTTGAATCCTGTGGCAGGGGATTCTGGACCAAAAGTGTCTCCTTATAAAGGAAGGTCTGTGGCAGAGAATATACTTTATTCCATGCGCCATTCCGGCTGCTAGGCCAGTGAGAGGGACCTATACGGGTGAGCAATACCCACTCTGGCTAGAGTGGTGACGAGAACTGTTTGCTGGAAGCAGGAGTGTTTCCTAACTGAGATTATGCACCTCAACCTATCTACCTGTTCACCCTTCCACCCCTTCAACCACTTCTTCTTTTCTTACCAAGTTCTGCAAATAAAGAAGTGTAAAGCGTGGACCATGAACTTTTTCAACTCTCTTCTACTACCCTAGACGGCGAAGACATAGACCCCATACACACGGGAGGATTTATCCGCGGATACGGTCCAGCGGACCGTTTCCACGGATAAATCCTCTCGAGGACTTCCGCGGATTTCCATCCGATGGAGTGTACTCACCATCGAATCGAAATCCGCTCCGAAATCCTCTAGCGATGACGTGTCGCGCCGTCGCCGCGATTATGACGCGGCGACGTGCGCGACGCTGTCATATAAGGAATTCCACGCATGCGTCGAATCATTACGACGCATGCGGGGGATCCCTTCGGACGGATGGATCCGGTGAGTCTGTACAGACCAGCGGATCCATCCGTTGGGATGGATTCCAGCGGATAGATTTGATAGCATGTCATCAAATATTTATCTGCTGGAAATCCATCCCAGGGGAGATATATCCGCGGAAACAGATCCGCTGGCGTGTACACACCATAGGATCTATCCGCTGAAACCCATTCGCTGGGATTTTTCAGCGGATGGATTCTATCGTGTGTATGGGGCCATAGAGGTAACATGCTGCCCGAAATATTCAGCAGCTCCTTCGGGGGTTAGTGCTACAATACTTATGGTTAACAATCCAGCTATACAGATAAAAGGGGAGGGGGGGGGGGGGAAGGGGAGGGGGAGTTAGGTTCCTCTTTAACATGCTTATGTACAACGAGGGAAACAATTATTTGATCCCCTGCTGATTTTGTACATTTGCCCACTGACAAAGAAATGGTCAGTCAATAATTATTATTTTTTTTTATTATTTTTATTAAACATCTTTTTTACACAGACATCATCCAGGTGTGTCAACGTGACAGTCACCCACATAAGCGGCCACGCAAGGCCAAACATTCCTATCCTGACTAACAAAGTCACCTGTCCTATCATAACCCCCCCATCCCCCTTCCCCCATGTCACAGCTAAAACAGTACTAACATTTTATACTTCGTGCATAAATGATATCAATCTCCATCCAGGTAACCACATACGGCTTTGTCTATCAACTAGATGTCTATTACCATGCGGTATCTGTACAGTACATTCCAAAAACATGTCTCCTCTTATTGTCATCCACATTAAAGCGGGAGTTCACCCTAAAAAAAAATGTAACCTTAGATTGATGCTCAATTTGTGTAGGGGAATCGGGTAGTTTTTTTAAAACCGAAGCTGTACTTACCGTTTTAGAGAGCGATCTTCTACGCCGCTTCCGGGTATGGGCTGCGGGACTGGGCGTTCCTATTTGACTGACAGTCTTCCGACAGGCTTCCGACGATCGCATCCATCGCGTCACGAGTAGCCGAAAAAAGCCGAACGTCGGTGCGGCTCTATACGGCGCCTGCGCACCGACGTTCGGCTACTTTCGGAAAATCGTGATGCGATGGATGCGACCGTCGGAAGCCTGTCGGAAGACTGTCAATCAAATAGGAACGCCCTGTCCCGAAGACCATACCCGGAAGCGGCGGAGAAGATCGCTCTCTAAAACGGTAAGTACAGCTTCGATTTAAAAAAAACTAGCCGATTCCCCTAGACAAAATGAGCCTCAATCTAATGTTAAAAATTGTCATTTCCGGGTGAACCTCCACTTTAAGGAGTCTCACCGCACACTCTTAATCAGACGTGATACCCAGAATGTACAATCTTAGCCAGCCGTGCCTTTGGATTCATACCATGCCTTCCAGACCTTATCAAAAATGTTTCCACATCCCCTGGCCCTGTAAGTGGTTTTATAGTACGGCAACATGGAGTTTACCAACCCCTTTCAAAATGTTATATCAGGGGCATTCTTGTTCCTCCATTTCAAGAGTACGGCTTTCTTGCCATAGAACAAAAGGATAGTTGGTAGCACTCGCTGAGCCCTTGTGGGGACTACCTCTTCAACCAGTCCCAACAAACACACCCTCACTGTCAAAGGAATTGGCACCGCCAGGAAGTCAGAAATACACAATGTGATCTTCTTCCAAAAATTTTGAATGTGCGAGCATTGCCAGAAAATATGGTCAGCATTAGCTGGAGAGACCGAGCACCTCCAGCATTCTGCCGAGTCATTGTCATATATTTTAGCAAGTCTAGTCGGAGTGTAATAACACATGTGCAAACAGTTACATTGGATTAATCTGTCCCTAGCTGAGACTAAATGTTTGAAAGGCTGATTCCATAGGTCATACCAATCGTCAGTCAATCATTTTAACAGTGACAAAAACGCATTTCAAAAAAGTTATAAATTGATTTGCATTTTAATGAGTGAAATAAGTACAGTATTTGACCCCTTCGCAAAACATGACTTATGCCGCGTACACACGATCATTTTTCAGCATGAAAAAAAACGTTGTTCTTTAGCATGTCGAAAAAACGACGGTTTCCCAACTTCATCATTAAAACGATGTTGCCCACACACCATCGTTTTAAAAAAATTATCTAGCAAAGCGCGATGACGTACAACACGTACGACGGCACTATAAAGGGGAAGTTCCATTCGCCTTTGGGCTGCTTTAGCTGATTCCGTGTTAGAAAAAGGCAATTTGCGCTTTTTTGTCTGTTACAGCATGATGAATGTGCTTACTCCATTATGAAGGGTAGTTTTACCAGAATGAGCGCTCCCGTCTCATAACTTGCTTCTGAGCATGCGTTGGTTTTTTACGTCGTTTTAGCCCACACACGATCATTTTTTACAACACGTAAAACGACACGAAAATGCAGCATGTTCAAATTTTTTTTTTGTCGTTTTTCAGAACCTTAAAAATGAGGTGAAGCCCAGACACGATCATTTTAAATGACGTTTTTGAAAAACAATGTTTTTTTCATGCCGAAAATTTTTCGTGTGTAAGCGGCATCAGTGTTTAGTATTTACTCCAAGACCTTAATGTGCTTTTTCTTTTGTTGCCTTGGCCGTATGTTTTGGGTCATTGTCATGCTGGAATACCCATCCACGACACATTTTCAATGCCCTGGCTGAGGGAAGGAGGTTCTTGCCCAAGATTTGACGGTACATGGCCCTTTGATGCAGTGAAGTTGTCCTGTCCCTGTAGCAGAAAAACACCACCAAAGCATAATGTTTCCACCTCCATGTTTGATGGTGGGAATGTTGTTCTTGGGGTCATAGGCAGCATTTCTCCTCCTTCAAACACGGTGAGTTGAGTTGATGCCAAAGAGCTTGATTTTGGTCTCATCTGACCACAACACTTTCACCCAGTTCACCTCTGAATTATTCAGATGTTCATTAGCAAACTTTAGACAGGTCTGTCAATGTGCTTTCTTGAGCACCAACTGTTGTCACCCTCTCACCAAGATGCTTGGCGGTGGGTTTGTAGCCTATTTCAGCCTTGTGTAGGTCTACAATCTTGTCCCTGACATCCTTGGACAGCTCTCTGGTCTTGTCCATGGTGGAGAGATTGGAATCGGATTGATTGGTTGCTTCTGTGGGCAGGTGCCTTTTATACAGGTAACAAGCTGAGATTAGGAGCACTCCCTTTAAGGCCCGGTACACACGAGCAAACATGTACGATGAAACCCGTCCGTCGGACCGTTTTCACCGTACATGCCTGCCAGAGGGCTTCTGTACGATGGTTGTACTAACCATCGTACAGAAGTCCGCGCGTAAACAATACGCGGGGCGTGTCCGCGTCGTCGCCGCGACGATGACGCGGCGACGTGGGCGGGCCTGCCATTTAAAGGCTTCCACGCATGCGTCGAAGTCATTCGACGCATGCGAGGGACGGCGGGCGCTCGGACATGTACGGTAGGTCTGCACTGACGACCGTACATGTCCGAGCGGGCAGTATTCCAGCGGACGGTTTTAAAACACGTCCAAGAATATTTGTCTGCTGGGAAAAGGCCCGGCGGGCAAATGTTTGCTGGAATTCGGCCCGCTCGCGCCTACACACGACCGAACATGTATGCTAAAACTGGCCCGCGGACCAGTTTCAGCATACATGTTTGGTCGTGTGTACGGGGCCTCAGAGAGTGCTCCTAATCTCAGCTCATTACCTGTATAGAAAACACCCGGGAGACAGAAATCTTGCCGATTGATAGGGGATCAAGTACTTATTTCACTCATTAAAATGCAAATCAATTTATAACTTTTTTGAAATGCGTTTTTCTGGATATTTGTGTTGTTATTCTGTCTCTCACTGTTAAAATAAACCTACCATTACAATTATAGACTGATCATTTCTTTGTCAGTGGGCAAACATACAAAATCAGCAGGGGATCAAATACTTTTTTCTCTCACTGTACATGACAGGATATCTTTAAGGGTTGTTACACTTTCTTTTGGATCAGTGGCAGCACTAAGGTTGGAGTTCTGCATGCTTGCTCAGGGTTAGTATCTAAGGGCCAGATTCAGGTAGAAGTGCGGCGGCGTAACGTATCGTAGATACGCTACACCGCCGCAAGTTTTCATCGCAAGTGCCTGATTCACAAAGCACTTGCGATGAAAACTACGCCGGCGACCTACTGCGCATGCTCCATTTCGTAACTCCCACCGTGCTTTGCGCGAAGTGACGTCATTTTTTCGAACGGCGACGTGCGTAGCGTAATTCCGTATTCCAGGACGGCTTACGCAAACGACGTGAATTTTTACATTTCGACCATACTTTATACAGCAATACGATTGCTGTGTAAAGTTAAGGCACCAAAAACGACGACTAACTTTGCAACGGGAAACTAGACTAGCGGCGACGTAGTGAACGCGAAAATCCGTTGTGGATCGCCGTAACTCCTAATTTGCATACCCGACGCTGGTTTACGACGCAAACTCCCCCCAGCGGCGGCCGCGGTACTGCATCCTAAGATCCGACAGTGTAAAACAATTACACCTGTCGGATCTTAGGGATATCTATGCGTAACTGATTCTATGAATCAGTCGCATAGATACTCTGAGAGATACGACGGAGTATCTGAGATACTCCGTCGTATCCCCATTTGTGAATCTGGCCCTAAGACACTGTTAGGGTAACTGGATTTGTGTGATGGCCTGGTATATACAATTTTAAAAGACAAGTAAGCCAGATCATTCAATGCTCTCAATTACCCTTTACAGTGCTTAACATTAACTAGCCCTTACTGGAGCAAATCTAGTCCAAGATTAAAACAAGGTAAAGGGGTTCCAAGAAGACACTGCACATAAATAGACCAAAAGCTGTGACTGCTGTTTAACCTTTGCATCTTTTGCTTTAAAGAAAAAAAAAAGTTGTAAGTCTCCAGGGTTTATGAACAGACAGATCCCTACTAGTCAACACTGGTCCAAGTGATTTTTGAATCAGCTTAGAGAATATAGAAAACTAGATAACAAAAGTAGATTAATGTCAAGTGATACTCAAACAATGCTAGTTCCTTACCACTGTTTGAATTAGGTCCTATAAAGTGCTACATCCTGTTTGTCAGAAAAGTTTGTTTGTTTCCTTAGCAACAAATGACGGTACAACATAATTTCCTGCTTCACGATCCTTTTACTTTCTGCGCTTCCTGTTTACTAGTATTTCTGAGCAGAGTAAAACTTTTCTTATAATTTGTATCCTGTATTTACTACATGCGAATAGGATGAATCCAATAATATATTAAAGCACAGAGTTAAAAGGGCAAGTCTACCTTGGTTAAGCCTAGACCCTTCAGTCCCTCAAACTCTCCTTTCAAGACTGGGGGACAGCCCTTCGGTGGATGTCAGCCTTCAATGGCCCCATTTATTTGTATGGTATCAATTTCCTGGTCACCAGTGGACATGGTGAACTTTTTTCATCTGGTCGCAAATTACTACTGTACTTAATGCACCTTTTTCATATGTTGTTGCATGTTACCTTGTTTACTCACAAATGGAGGGCAGGGCCCCCACATAGGCCTGTGCTCACATAGCTGACAGCTAGCATTCGTAAATGCCCCTACTCCCTTTTACTAACTACTAGCCGGAGTAGCAGGGTTTTCCTACAATTTCTTTACCCCCTGCTAGCCCCCCCACCCCTCCACCCCTCATACTTTCAATTTTTCGCACCTCTCCCCTTCCTTCTCCCAACTTGGTTGAAGCATTCACCAGTTATGCTAAAAACTTGCCTTCCCAGAAAACCCTTTATCTACCACTAGACACTGGAGATTTAATGGGAGTCTTCTGCAAGATAAAGTTGTAGCCACAGATGTAGTTAAAGAGCTTCAATTCTACTTTCAGACTAATGGCATCCCAGGCAGTGAAAATGTGAAAAAAGGGGGAAATACTGCGCTAATCTAAAAATATCAAGTGAGCAGCCACACAAGCAATATGACAAAAATTGAAATAGGAATAGTGAAAAAATATGCAGCGCTAAAAATTCTTATAAAGAGCAAATTATGCATCAATGTGATGAAAACACAGTGACCTGTGAATGAGTGTCCATTTGAAACAACCAACACAAAAGAAAACACAGAAAAAAAGTCCATCAATAGGGGGTGTATGACCACATCCTCATCATTGGAAAAACTTTCTGCACGGTAGAATCAGAAGTAGATGGAATACTCTTACCAGATGACGTGGATCTGCTTGTCAGCGACAACAGATCACAAAGGCATGTAAGGACTCCACTCGGCTCTGCTCGGCTGGATGATGGCACAGTAGTGGACTCACCACGGGGTATCCTGTTGGATGGCTGTAGGCCTGGACTGGAACCTCACCGTAGGTGTACTTGCTCCAACTCGAATCCGTGGACAGGAACAGAGGGTCCGCTTCTTTAAACGCCAACTGGTAGTGCAAACAGTGGTGTCCACTGATGCAAGGTGCACACTGGTATGGAGTTTTGAAAAAACTTTGCATCCAAGCAAATCATGCAGGGAAGAGAAAGAAAACAATGCTCCGGATGGTGCAGGTAAAAGAGGGTAGGTTTTATTGTAATAAAACCAACAACATAAAAGTGATCACTTCAATATAAAATTGAATAAAAGCAATATGGGGTGCAGGTATAGCAGGCCGACGCGTTTCGTCCAAGTGGACTTCAACTGGGGCATCTACCTTCACCCCCATATTGCCACATATATATAGTAAAAATGCTTAGTCAAACTGAGTGGGCGGACCAATCAGGCAAGCTCAGTAATTAGCCAATCAGATCGGGCGATACTCCTGACCAGAATGGTTACCAATCATCAATCAGTTTTTTAAAAGACAGGAAATGGATAAACAAAACCTTATCAGAAAAACATGCAGTTACAGCAAAAGAAAACAGATATTCCACCATTCCCATTGTGCAACATATATTGGACTTATATTAATGGTTATTTTGAAATGAACCAGAGGAAAGGGAAGAGTGGAAAGTGGGGAGGGATGTTGGCCACCTGTATCTGGGCTGTACTCAGTGCTCGCCACCTTTCTGCTGAATCAACACATGTTGAATCTTCCCATGGACCCAGACTAGCCTGCAGCGATGCAGGAAGTATTCACAAATGTAATGTCTGGGGACACAGGCCAGTGCGCCGCTCGATCCTCCTTGCAGCGCAAGCCTGGCGTCCCCAGACATCCAGGGACCACCCTGGAACGCAACGCCCTTGTGCGAATCACGCCGCGCGTGACGTCATCGCGCGACGGGAAAGCACATGGCGCTTGATGGCCAATAGGAGCGCAGCGCCATCGAGCACATGGCGCTCGATGGCCAATAGGAACGCGGCTCATCCGGCGTGTGGGTCTAACTCCCAAAACGCCGTACAACCATGTCCATCGGGGCTTTTGTCTAAATGCACTGGCAACACTGCCAGGCAATTGAAAAACAAGCGGAAAAATAAAAAGGAAACTTTTTACGCTTGTATATACGGCCAATGAAATAATCATCCCTGCGTGCTCCTATATTGAAATGAAGCACACACAGGGAATGAAGTGAAAAGGGGAAAATGTCGCCCTCAAGGGGGGAAAAAAGGGCAACGCAATCACCAGGACATATTACACATAAAACATGTGTCATAAAGTGCAAAAAATATGTATATATCTATGGGCTAAAAATATACATCTCAAATAATATAAAAATAGAAAATAGTTCCTGGATCTATTTAGGATCTCAGTTGGACTGAAAAAATATATCTGTGATTTACCAAACAGAGGAAAAAACAAAAATTAAAAATTAGAATAACTCAAACAGCAATAAGGTTAGGCCTTGTTTATAAATGAATTTATATCCCATTCTACGTTCATACCAAATGGTTGGTATGTACGTAGTTCGTGTATCCAATATGTTTCCAACTGCGATACACCCCGTATACGGGATTCACCTCTCCAGTGGGGTACAAAACGATCAATTACCAGAAACTGAGTCCCATGGGGATTTTTATCATGGCATTGTAAATAGTGTCGTGGAACGCTATGATTAGTTTTACCCAACAGGATATTAGCTATATGTTCATTCACTCGAACTGTGAAAGTTCTGATGGTCCTCCCGATATATTGTTTCTTGCAGGGGCAAGTTAAAAGGTAAACAACATATCGGGTGGCACATGTCGTGAAATGTTTCATCTGATATATTTTAGAGGTGGTCGTAGACTGGAAAGTTTCACTTTTACGTCTGCCGCTTGTGTTATGCAAACACACATTACACCTGCGGCAGGGGAAGAAAGCCCTACAGTCCTGAAAAAAGGTGACCTGTTTCGGGGGGTCGATAACATTCGGGGCTATCTGTCCTTGAATGGATCTAGCACCCCTAAAAATAACGCCCGCCCTGTCTGGTATGACCGGACCCAAAACTCTATCGTTTCTTAGAACACCCCAATGTTTTGCAAGTATCTCTTTGATTTGCCTAGACTGGACGGAGTATGTAGTGAAGAAAGACCACCGGAATTTGTCGTCCGTGGCTTTCTTTGGGCGAACCTCCAGAAGTGAACTGCGATCTAAATGTAAAGTTCGCTCGATTTCAGCTTCCAGTTCACCCACCTCATATCCCTTCTCTACAAATCTGTCTTTCAGGACCAAAGATTGAGCGATAAAGTCCTCAGTTTTGGTACAATTCCGTCTCAGTCGTAAAAACTGGCTCCGAGGAACAGATTTTAACCACTGTGGATGGTGGCAGCTGTCCAACGGTATATAACCGTTACGATCGGTCGGTTTGAAATATGTACTGAATTCCAGATGTTGTTCGACTACTTTGATCTCCAAGTCAAGAAAATGCACAGAGGTAGAACTAGCCTCATGGCTCAGTCGAATGCCTCTGTCATTATTGTTCAATGTCGACATGAAGTCGTTAAGCGATTCCTGGTCGCCTTTCCATAGGAGGAGGATGTCGTCTATATATCTGGCCCAGAGGACCAGTTCTGGTCTCTTAAGGGCATAGACGACATCCTCCTCCCATTTAGCCATGTAAAGATTGGCCAGACTGGGGGCAAATTTGGCCCCCATGGCCACACCCCTGGTTTGCAAATAAAAATTGTTTTGAAACCAGAAATAATTATGTTGGGCTGCAAAAATGAGGAGCTGCATGATAAAGTTACGTTGTATCACCGATAGGGTAGTGCTCAGAGACAAGTAGTACTCCACTGCATCAAAGCCCAATTGATGGGGAATACACGTATATAATGCAGTCACATCTGCAGTGGCCAGAATCATGTCGTCACTAAAGGAAACTGATTCCAATAACCTAATGGTGTCGCCCGTATCCTTAAGGTAGGACGGCATGAGTCTGACCAATGGTTGCAGATGGAAGTCCACATATTTGCCTATCCTGGATGTGACCGAATCAATCCCGCTGACTATCGGGCGGCCAGGGGGATTGATTGGGTCTTTATGGACTTTGGGGAGGTAATATATAGCTGGAATCCTGGGTACAACTGGTATCAGGAAGTCACGCTCTTTTTTGTTCAAAATCCCCAAAGAGAAACCCTCATTGACCAACTCAACGAGGTATTTCTTATATTGGGAAGTGGGATTGGTATGGATCCGAGAATATGTTTCTGAATCCCCCAATATTTTGTCCATTTCTTTGACATAATCAGCCTTGTCCAGCACGACTAAGGCTCCCCCCTTGTCGGCTGGACGGATGATTAAGTCTTTTTGTTCACAGAGCTTTTTCAGGCCTCTCTTAATTTTTGGGTCAGTATGTATTTTTTTATTTTGAAGTTTGTCAAGGTCTTCCAACACCAAACTCCGGAAAACATTAATAGCCGGAGCAATGCTTCCCGGAGGGTTGAATAAGGAAGGGTTAGCTAGCCCCGTATGGATGTGGACATCCGGGGGTTTAGGAACAGTGGGAGCAGTGATAAAAGGAGGGGATAGAAAATGTCTCTGAATGCTCAGCTTACGGGTACATTTTTGTACGTCTATAAATGTAGAGAATTTATTAAGTGTCCGTGGAGGGACATACTTTAAGCCTTTATCAAGAATAAATTTCTCTTCATCTGTTAGAACAACTGAGCTGAGATTGAAGACACCCGCCCCACTCACACCTTTCTTTTTTTTTTTTGCTCTGGACCCTGTAACCCCCTCGGGTGCCTCTTCTCCTCCTGGGCTTCCTGGGTAATCTTGCATCACCCTGTGAAAACCCTCATTATAGGAGGGCCCTGAATGGCCCTGATTATAATTATATGGGGACCGGGATGTCCAATCGTCATCTCTATTATGATGACTATAGTATTCCCCGTTTCCATAGTCCTCTCTTATAGGGGGAAATCTGTTATAAACCTGAGTGGGTGTTCTATATTGATATTCACGGTTGTCTCGATTATCATAATGATAATCCCCACGGCCATCCCGGTAATCAGAAGATCTCCTAGGACTTTCGTGATATTGAATATCGCCTGGCTGTCCCCGAAAAGGACCTCCATCCCTTCCTCTGAAGCTCCCACCCTTGTTGGGGGGGGGGGGCGTACAGGGTAGGGTTTGGGTTTAAAGGGTTTATTCTGTTGTCCAGAAGGCTTGGGGGGTCTATTTTTGGGTAAAAGAGAGCCATTAGATGCCCTATTAGGGCCATCTTTGGTCAAAGGGGCAAAAGTGAGGGTTCTCTCTATATTCTGACTTGCAGATGCCGTGACCTCCATTTCTGATGTTTCAGCATCAGAAATCAGGGATTGGGAAATCTTTTTCTGCCAAGTAAAAACTGAACTAGATCTATAGTCAGTCACATCCCTGTTATATTTTTTCTGTTTTTTTAATCTTTGGTCTTTCTCCTCTTTCTCCAAGTGACTTTTGAGGCTTGTAGAAAGGGAGATATATTCCGCAGAATGTTTATATGGAGTCAATTTTTCTTTTAAGTCTTTGATCTCTTTATCAATGAGTGTCAATCTAGTACGTTTCTTATCAATTAGAAAGCCTAGTAGCTTGATACCCACTTCATTAAAATATTGATACCATGACTCAATGTCAGAATCACCTTGTTGGGGGGACACATCCCAACGTAGGCCCCTTGGAACCATGTGTTCTTTCACATATTGTTCCAAAAAGGCCATATCCCATTGTAGATGGACCTCTGTGGTCATCAGATTTTTTAATCTGATGAACAGACCACTGATCTCAGTATCTGGTCCAATGGTGACAAATACACCGTCTACACTAAAAGTTTTTGAAAGTCTGTACTCAAACACATCCATATTAATGAAAAAATAGAATAATAAAGATAGCAGCAATAAAAATGTGTCAAAATGTGAAAATGTGAAAAAAGGGGGAAATACTGCGCTAATCTAAAAATATCAAGTGAGCAGCCACACAAGCAATATGACAAAAATTGAAATAGGAATAGTGAAAAAATATGCAGCGCTAAAAATTCTTATAAAGAGCAAATTATGCATCAATGTGATGAAAACACAGTGACCTGTGAATGAGTGTCCATTTGAAACAACCAACACAAAAGAAAACACAGAAAAAAAGTCCATCAATAGGGGGTGTATGACCACATCCTCATCATTGGAAAAACTTTCTGCACGGTAGAATCAGAAGTAGATGGAATACTCTTACCAGATGACGTGGATCTGCTTGTCAGCGACAACAGATCACAAAGGCATGTAAGGACTCCACTCGGCTCTGCTCGGCTGGATGATGGCACAGTAGTGGACTCACCACGGGGTATCCTGTTGGATGGCTGTAGGCCTGGACTGGAACCTCACCGTAGGTGTACTTGCTCCAACTCGAATCCGTGGACAGGAACAGAGGGTCCGCTTCTTTAAACGCCAACTGGTAGTGCAAACAGTGGTGTCCACTGATGCAAGGTGCACACTGGTATGGAGTTTTGAAAAAACTTTGCATCCAAGCAAATCATGCAGGGAAGAGAAAGAAAACAATGCTCCGGATGGTGCAGGTAAAAGAGGGTAGGTTTTATAGTAATAAAACCAACAACATAAAAGTGATCACTTCAATATAAAATTGAATAAAAGCAATATGGGGTGCAGGTATAGCAGGCCCGACGCGTTTCGTCCAAGTGGACTTCAACTGGGGCATCTACCTTCACCCCCATATTGCCACATATATATAGTAAAAATGCTTAGTCAAACTGAGTGGGCGGACCAATCAGGCAAGCTCAGTAATTAGCCAATCAGATCGGGCGATACTCCTGACCAGAATGGTTACCAATCATCAATCAGTTTTTTAAAAGACAGGAAATGGATAAACAAAACCTTATCAGAAAAACATGCAGTTACAGCAAAAGAAAACAGATATTCCACCATTCCCATTGTGCAACATATATTGGACTTATATTAATGGTTATTTTGAAATGAACCAGAGGAAAGGGAAGAGTGGAAAGTGGGGAGGGATGTTGGCCACCTGTATCTGGGCTGTACTCAGTGCTCGCCACCTTTCTGCTGAATCAACACATGTTGAATCTTCCCATGGACCCAGACTAGCCTGCAGCGATGCAGGAAGTATTCACAAATGTAATGTCTGGGGACACAGGCCAGTGCGCCGCTCGATCCTCCTTGCAGCGCAAGCCTGGCGTCCCCAGACATCCAGGGACCACCCTGGAACGCAACGCCCTTGTGCGAATCACGCCGCGCGTGACGTCATCGCGCGACGGGAAAGCACATGGCGCTTGATGGCCAATAGGAGCGCAGCGCCATCGAGCACATGGCGCTCGATGGCCAATAGGAACGCGGCTCATCCGGCGTGTGGGTCTAACTCCCAAAACGCCGTACAACCATGTCCATCGGGGCTTTTGTCTAAATGCACTGGCAACACTGCCAGGCAATTGAAAAACAAGCGGAAAAATAAAAAGGAAACTTTTTACGCTTGTATATACGGCCAATGAAATAATCATCCCTGCGTGCTCCTATATTGAAATGAAGCATACACAGGGAATGAAGTGAAAAGGGGAAAATGTCGCCCTCAAGGGGGGAAAAAAGGGCAACGCAATCACCAGGACATATTACACATAAAACATGTGTCATAAAGTGCAAAAAATATGTATATATCTATGGGCTAAAAATATACATCTCAAATAATATAAAAATAGAAAATAGTTCCTGGATCTATTTAGGATCGCAGTTGGACTGAAAAAATATATCTGTGATTTACCAAACAGAGGAAAAAACAAAAATTAAAAATTAGAATAACTCAAACAGCAATAAGGTTAGGCCTTGTTTATAAATGAATTTATATCCCATTCTACGTTCATACCAAATGGTTGGTATGTACGTAGTTCGTGTATCCAATATGTTTCCAACTGCGATACACCCCGTATACGGGATTCACCTCTCCAGTGGGGTACAAAACGATCAATTACCAGAAACTGAGTCCCATGGGGATTTTTATCATGGCATTGTAAATAGTGTCGTGGAACGCTATGATTAGTTTTACCCAACAGGATATTAGCTATATGCTCATTCACTCGAACTGTGAAAGTTCTGATGGTCCTCCCGATATATTGTTTCTTGCAGGGGCAAGTTAAAAGGTAAACAACATATCGGGTGGCACATGTCGTGAAATGTTTCATCTGATATATTTTAGAGGTGGTCGTAGACTGGAAAGTTTCACTTTTACGTCTGCCGCTTGTGTTATGCAAACACACATTACACCTGCGGCAGGGGAAGAAAGCCCTACAGTCCTGAAAAAAGGTGACCTGTTTCGGGGGGTCGATAACATTCGGGGCTATCTGTCCTTGAATGGATCTAGCACCCCTAAAAATAACGCCCGCCCTGTCTGGTATGACCGGACCCAAAACTCTATCGTTTCTTAGAACACCCCAATGTTTTGCAAGTATCTCTTTGATTTGCCTAGACTGGACGGAGTATGTAGTGAAGAAAGACCACCGGAATTTGTCGTCCGTGGCTTTCTTTGGGCGAACCTCCAGAAGTGAACTGCGATCTAAATGTAAAGTTCGCTCGATTTCAGCTTCCAGTTCACCCACCTCATATCCCTTCTCTACAAATCTGTCTTTCAGGACCAAAGATTGAGCGATAAAGTCCTCAGTTTTGGTACAATTCCGTCTCAGTCGTAAAAACTGGCTCCGAGGAACAGATTTTAACCACTGTGGATGGTGGCAGCTGTCCAACGGTATATAACCGTTACGATCGGTCGGTTTGAAATATGTACTGAATTCCAGATGTTGTTCGACTACTTTGATCTCCAAGTCAAGAAAATGCACAGAGGTAGAACTAGCCTCATGGCTCAGTCGAATGCCTCTGTCATTATTGTTCAATGTCGACATGAAGTCGTTAAGCGATTCCTGGTCGCCTTTCCATAGGAGGAGGATGTCGTCTATATATCTGGCCCAGAGGACCAGTTCTGGTCTCTTAAGGGCATAGACGACATCCTCCTCCCATTTAGCCATGTAAAGATTGGCCAGACTGGGGGCAAATTTGGCCCCCATGGCCACACCCCTGGTTTGCAAATAAAAATTGTTTTGAAACCAGAAATAATTATGTTGGGCTGCAAAAATGAGGAGCTGCATGATAAAGTTACGTTGTATCACCGATAGGGTAGTGCTCAGAGACAAGTAGTACTCCACTGCATCAAAGCCCAATTGATGGGGAATACACGTATATAATGCAGTCACATCTGCAGTGGCCAGAATCATGTCGTCACTAAAGGAAACTGATTCCAATAACCTAATGGTGTCGCCCGTATCCTTAAGGTAGGACGGCATGAGTCTGACCAATGGTTGCAGATGGAAGTCCACATATTTGCCTATCCTGGATGTGACCGAATCAATCCCGCTGACTATCGGGCGGCCAGGGGGATTGATTGGGTCTTTATGGACTTTGGGGAGGTAATATATAGCTGGAATCCTGGGTACAACTGGTATCAGGAAGTCACGCTCTTTTTTGTTCAAAATCCCCAAAGAGAAACCCTCATTGACCAACTCAACGAGGTATTTCTTATATTGGGAAGTGGGATTGGTATGGATCCGAGAATATGTTTCTGAATCCCCCAATATTTTGTCCATTTCTTTGACATAATCAGCCTTGTCCAGCACGACTAAGGCTCCCCCCTTGTCGGCTGGACGGATGATTAAGTCTTTTTGTTCACAGAGCTTTTTCAGGCCTCTCTTAATTTTTGGGTCAGTATGTATTTTTTTATTTTGAAGTTTGTCAAGGTCTTCCAACACCAAACTCCGGAAAACATTAATAGCCGGAGCAATGCTTCCCGGAGGGTTGAATAAGGAAGGGTTAGCTAGCCCCGTATGGATGTGGACATCCGGGGGTTTAGGAACAGTGGGAGCAGTGATAAAAGGAGGGGATAGAAAATGTCTCTGAATGCTCAGCTTACGGGTAAATTTTTGTACGTCTATAAATGTAGAGAATTTATTAAGTGTCCGTGGAGGGACATACTTTAAGCCTTTATCAAGAATAAATTTCTCTTCATCTGTTAGAACAACTGAGCTGAGATTGAAGACACCCGCCCCACTCACACCTTTCTTTTTTTTGGTCTGGACCCTGTAACCCCCTCGGGTGCCTCTTCTCCTCCTGGGCTTCCTGGGTAATCTTGCATCACCCTGTGAAAACCCTCATTATAGGAGGGCCCTGAATGGCCCTGATTATAATTATATGGGGACCGGGATGTCCAATCGTCATCTCTATTATGATGACTATAGTATTCCCCGTTTCCATAGTCCTCTCTTATAGGGGGAAATCTGTTATAAACCTGAGTGGGTGTTCTATATTGATATTCACGGTTGTCTCGATTATCATAATGATAATCCCCACGGCCATCCCGGTAATCAGAAGATCTCCTAGGACTTTCGTGATATTGAATATCGCCTGGCTGTCCCCGAAAAGGACCTCCATCCCTTCCTCTGAAGCTCCCACCCTTGTTGGGGGGGGGGCGTACAGGGTAGGGTTTGGGTTTAAAGGGTTTATTCTGTTGTCCAGAAGGCTTATTCTAATTTTTAATTTTTGTTTTTTCCTCTGTTTGGTAAATCACAGATATATTTTTTCAGTCCAACTGCGATCCTAAATAGATCCAGGAACTATTTTCTATTTTTATATTATTTGAGATGTATATTTTTAGCCCATAGATATATACATATTTTTTGCACTTTATGACACATGTTTTATGTGTAATATGTCCTGGTGATTGCGTTGCCCTTTTTTCCCCCCTTGAGGGCGACATTTTCCCCTTTTCACTTCATTCCCTGTGTATGCTTCATTTCAATATAGGAGCACGCAGGGATGATTATTTCATTGGCCGTATATACAAGCGTAAAAAGTTTCCTTTTTATTTTTCCGCTTGTTTTTCAATTGCCTGGCAGTGTTGCCAGTGCATTTAGACAAAAGCCCCGATGGACATGGTTGTACGGCGTTTTGGGAGTTAGACCCACACGCCGGATGAGCCGCGTTCCTATTGGCCATCGAGCGCCATGTGCTCGATGGCGCTGCGCTCCTATTGGCCATCAAGCGCCATGTGCTTTCCCGTCGCGCGATGACGTCACGCGCGGCGTGATTCGCACAAGGGCGTTGCGTTCCAGGGTGGTCCCTGGATGTCTGGGGACGCCAGGCTTGCGCTGCAAGGAGGATCGAGCGGCGCACTGGCCTGTGTCCCCAGACATTACATTTGTGAATACTTCCTGCATCGCTGCAGGCTAGTCTGGGTCCATGGGAAGATTCAACATGTGTTGATTCAGCAGAAAGGTGGCGAGCACTGAGTACAGCCCAGATACAGGTGGCCAACATCCCTCCCCACTTTCCACTCTTCCCTTTCCTCTGGTTCATTTCAAAATAACCATTAATATAAGTCCAATATATGTTGCACAATGGGAATGGTGGAATATCTGTTTTCTTTTGCTGTAACTGCATGTTTTTCTGATAAGGTTTTGTTTATCCATTTCCTGTCTTTTAAAAAACTGATTGATGATTGGTAACCATTCTGGTCAGGAGTATCGCCCGATCTGATTGGCTAATTACTGAGCTTGCCTGATTGGTCCGCCCACTCAGTTTGACTAAGCATTTTTACTATATATATGTGGCAATATGGGGGTGAAGGTAGATGCCCCAGTTGAAGTCCACTTGGACGAAACGCGTCGGGCCTGCTATACCTGCACCCCATATTGCTTTTATTCAATTTTATATTGAAGTGATCACTTTTATGTTGTTGGTTTTATTACAATAAAACCTACCCTCTTTTACCTGCACCATCCGGAGCATTGTTTTCTTTCTCTTCCCTGCATGATTTGCTTGGATGCAAAGTTTTTTCAAAACTCCATACCAGTGTGCACCTTGCATCAGTGGACACCACTGTTTGCACTACCAGTTGGCGTTTAAAGAAGCGGACCCTCTGTTCCTGTCCACGGATTCGAGTTGGAGCAAGTACACCTACGGTGAGGTTCCAGTCCAGGCCTACAGCCATCCAACAGGATACCCCGTGGTGAGTCCACTACTGTGCCATCATCCAGCCGAGCAGAGCCGAGTGGAGTCCTTACATGCCTTTGTGATCTGTTGTCGCTGACAAGCAGATCCACGTCATCTGGTAAGAGTATTCCATCTACTTCTGATTCTACCGTGCAGAAAGTTTTTCCAATGATGAGGATGTGGTCATACACCCCCTATTGATGGACTTTTTTTCTGTGTTTTCTTTTGTGTTGGTTGTTTCAAATGGACACTCATTCACAGGTCACTGTGTTTTCATCACATTGATGCATAATTTGCTCTTTATAAGAATTTTTAGCGCTGCATATTTTTTCACTATTCCTATTTCAATTTTTGTCATATTGCTTGTGTGGCTGCTCACTTGATATTTTTAGATTAGCGCAGTATTTCCCCCTTTTTTCACATTTTCACATTTTGACACATTTTTATTGCTGCTATCTTTATTATTCTATTTTTTCATTAATATGGATGTGTTTGAGTACAGACTTTCAAAAACTTTTAGTGTAGACGGTGTATTTGTCACCATTGGACCAGATACTGAGATCAGTGGTCTGTTCATCAGATTAAAAAATCTGATGACCACAGAGGTCCATCTAAAATGGGATATGGCCTTTTTGGAACAATATGTGAAAGAACACATGGTTCCAAGGGGCCTACGTTGGGATGTGTCCCCCCAACAAGGTGATTCTGACATTGAGTCATGGTATCAATATTTTAATGAAGTGGGTATCAAGCTACTAGGCTTTCTAATTGATAAGAAACGTACTAGATTGACACTCATTGATAAAGAGATCAAAGACTTAAAAGAAAAATTGACTCCATATAAACATTCTGCGGAATATATCTCCCTTTCTACAAGCCTCAAAAGTCACTTGGAGAAAGAGGAGAAAGACCAAAGATTAAAAAAACAGAAAAAATATAACAGGGATGTGACTGACTATAGATCTAGTTCAGTTTTTACTTGGCAGAAAAAGATTTCCCAATCCCTGATTTCTGATGCTGAAACATCAGAAATGGAGGTCACGGCATCTGCAAGTCAGAATATAGAGAGAACCCTCACTTTTGCCCCTTTGACCAAAGATGGCCCTAATAGGGCATCTAATGGCTCTCTTTTACCCAAAAATAGACCCCCCCAAGCCTTCTGGACAACAGAATAAACCCTTTAAACCCAAACCCTACCCTGTACGCCCCCCCCCCAACAAGGGTGGGAGCTTCAGAGGAAGGGATGGAGGTCCTTTTCGGGGACAGCCAGGCGATATTCAATATCACGAAAGTCCTAGGAGATCTTCTGATTACCGGGATGGCCGTGGGGATTATCATTATGATAATCGAGACAACCGTGAATATCAATATAGAACACCCACTCAGGTTTATAACAGATTTCCCCCTATAAGAGAGGACTATGGAAACGGGGAATACTATAGTCATCATAATAGAGATGACGATTGGACATCCCGGTCCCCATATAATTATAATCAGGGCCATTCAGGGCCCTCCTATAATGAGGGTTTTCACAGGGTGATGCAAGATTACCCAGGAAGCCCAGGAGGAGAAGAGGCACCCGAGGGGGTTACAGGGTCCAGAGCAAAAAAAAAAAAGAAAGGTGTGAGTGGGGCGGGTGTCTTCAATCTCAGCTCAGTTGTTCTAACAGATGAAGAGAAATTTATTCTTGATAAAGGCTTAAAGTATGTCCCTCCACGGACACTTAATAAATTCTCTACATTTATAGACGTACAAAAATGTACCCGTAAGCTGAGCATTCAGAGACATTTTCTATCCCCTCCTTTTATCACTGCTCCCACTGTTCCTAAACCCCCGGATGTCCACATCCATACGGGGCTAGCTAACCCTTCCTTATTCAACCCTCCGGGAAGCATTGCTCCGGCTATTAATGTTTTCCGGAGTTTGGTGTTGGAAGACCTTGACAAACTTCAAAATAAAAAAATACATACTGACCCAAAAATTAAGAGAGGCCTGAAAAAGCTCTGTGAACAAAAAGACTTAATCATCCGTCCAGCCGACAAGGGGGGAGCCTTAGTCGTGCTGGACAAGGCTGATTATGTCAAAGAAATGGACAAAATATTGGGGGATTCAGAAACATATTCTCGGATCCATACCAATCCCACTTCCCAATATAAGAAATACCTCGTTGAGTTGGTCAATGAGGGTTTCTCTTTGGGGATTTTGAACAAAAAAGAGCGTGACTTCCTGATACCAGTTGTACCCAGGATTCCAGCTATATATTACCTCCCCAAAGTCCATAAAGACCCAATCAATCCCCCTGGCCGCCCGATAGTCAGCGGGATTGATTCGGTCACATCCAGGATAGGCAAATATGTGGACTTCCATCTGCAACCATTGGTCAGACTCATGCCGTCCTACCTTAAGAATACGGGCGACACCATTAGGTTATTGGAATCAGTTTCCTTTAGTGACGACATGATTCTGGCCACTGCAGATGTGACTGCATTATATACGTGTATTCCCCATCAATTGGGCTTTGATGCAGTGGAGTACTACTTGTCTCTGAGCACTACCCTATCGGTGATACAACGTAACTTTATCATGCAGCTCCTCATTTTTGCAGCCCAACATAATTATTTCTGGTTTCAAAACAATTTTTATTTGCAAACCAGGGGTGTGGCCATGGGGGCCAAATTTGCCCCCAGTCTGGCCAATCTTTACATGGCTAAATGGGAGGAGGATGTCGTCTATGCCCTTAAGAGACCAGAACTGGTCCTCTGGGCCAGATATATAGACGACATCCTCCTCCTATGGAAAGGCGACCAGGAATCGCTTAACGACTTCATGTCGACATTGAACAATAATGACAGAGGCATTCGACTGAGCCATGAGGCTAGTTCTACCTCTGTGCATTTTCTTGACTTGGAGATCAAAGTAGTCGAACAACATCTGGAATTCAGTACATATTTCAAACCGACCGATCGTAACGGTTATATACCGTTGGACAGCTGCCACCATCCACAGTGGTTAAAATCTGTTCCTCGGAGCCAGTTTTTACGACTGAGACGGAATTGTACCAAAACTGAGGACTTTATCGCTCAATCTTTGGTCCTGAAAGACAGATTTGTAGAGAAGGGATATGAGGTGGGTGAACTGGAAGCTGAAATCGAGCGAACTTTACATTTAGATCGCAGTTCACTTCTGGAGGTTCGCCCAAAGAAAGCCACGGACGACAAATTCCGGTGGTCTTTCTTCACTACATACTCCGTCCAGTCTAGGCAAATCAAAGAGATACTTGCAAAACATTGGGGTGTTCTAAGAAACGATAGAGTTTTGGGTCCGGTCATACCAGACAGGGCGGGCGTTATTTTTAGGGGTGCTAGATCCATTCAAGGACAGATAGCCCCGAATGTTATCGACCCCCCGAAACAGGTCACCTTTTTTCAGGACTGTAGGGCTTTCTTCCCCTGCCGCAGGTGTAATGTGTGTTTGCATAACACAAGCGGCAGACGTAAAAGTGAAACTTTCCAGTCTACGACCACCTCTAAAATATATCAGATGAAACATTTCACGACATGTGCCACCCGATATGTTGTTTACCTTTTAACTTGCCCCTGCAAGAAACAATATATCGGGAGGACCATCAGAACTTTCACAGTTCGAGTGAATGAGCATATAGCTAATATCCTGTTGGGTAAAACTAATCATAGCGTTCCACGACACTATTTACAATGCCATGATAAAAATCCCCATGGGACTCAGTTTCTGGTAATTGATCGTTTTGTACCCCACTGGAGAGGTGAATCCCGTATACGGGGTGTATCGCAGTTGGAAACATATTGGATACACGAACTACGTACATACCAACCATTTGGTATGAACGTAGAATGGGATATAAATTCATTTATAAACAAGGCCTAACCTTATTGCTGTTTGAGTTATTCTAATTTTTAATTTTTGTTTTTTCCTCTGTTTGGTAAATCACAGATATATTTTTTCAGTCCAACTGCGATCCTAAATAGATCCAGGAACTATTTTCTATTTTTATATTATTTGAGATGTATATTTTTAGCCCATAGATATATACATATTTTTTGCACTTTATGACACATGTTTTATGTGTAATATGTCCTGGTGATTGCGTTGCCCTTTTTTCCCCCCTTGAGGGCGACATTTTCCCCTTTTCACTTCATTCCCTGTGTATGCTTCATTTCAATATAGGAGCACGCAGGGATGATTATTTCATTGGCCGTATATACAAGCGTAAAAAGTTTCCTTTTTATTTTTCCGCTTGTTTTTCAATTGCCTGGCAGTGTTGCCAGTGCATTTAGACAAAAGCCCCGATGGACATGGTTGTACGGCGTTTTGGGAGTTAGACCCACACGCCGGATGAGCCGCGTTCCTATTGGCCATCGAGCGCCATGTGCTCGATGGCGCTGCGCTCCTATTGGCCATCAAGCGCCATGTGCTTTCCCGTCGCGCGATGACGTCACGCGCGGCGTGATTCGCACAAGGGCGTTGCGTTCCAGGGTGGTCCCTGGATGTCTGGGGACGCCAGGCTTGCGCTGCAAGGAGGATCGAGCGGCGCACTGGCCTGTGTCCCCAGACATTACATTTGTGAATACTTCCTGCATCGCTGCAGGCTAGTCTGGGTCCATGGGAAGATTCAACATGTGTTGATTCAGCAGAAAGGTGGCGAGCACTGAGTACAGCCCAGATACAGGTGGCCAACATCCCTCCCCACTTTCCACTCTTCCCTTGCATAATTTGCTCTTTATAAGAATTTTTAGCGCTGCATATTTTTTCACTATCCCAGGCAGTGACCTAGGAATAGTGTGGGAAGCCCATGAGACTGTAATCAGGGGGGTTCTAATCAAACATGGAGCGAGAATCAGGAGGGACCGGGAGGCTAAGTTGGTGACCCTACTAGAAAATATATAAAAGCTACAAACTCACCATAAACTTTTGAGCCGTCGCAGACAGGTCACCTCCCTCCTTCAATACTAGGACAAGGCAGCAATACAATCAGGTTGAAAACTTTGACTATGAGTCTGGTAATATGTGTGGTCAACTATGGGCTAGGGCAATACAAGTACAATGGGCCCAATCTTACATTCCATACCTCGTGGGTCTGGATGGCAGGAAAATTACCCTCCCCAATCAACTAAGCTCAACCTTTCATGAGTTCTACCAGACCTTATATAATTTGTCCAACAGACCGTTGTCCCATGCTCACATTGAGGGCTATATAGCATCCTCCTGCCTTCCACAACTACCTCTCTCGGTACGTAAAGACCTTGAATCACCCATCACCATCGAAGAACTTCAGTTGGCTGTGGGCTCCTCCAAACTGGGGAAAACACTCGCCCCGGATGGCTTTACACTCAAATACTACCAACTTCTTTTGCCACACTTAGGCCCCGTACACACGGTCGGACCGAACCGATGAGAATGGTCCGACGGACAGTTTTTATCGGTTCACCGCAGAAGTGGCCCGATGGTCTGATGTGTGTACACACCATCAGTTCAAAATCCGATCGGGTCAGAATGCGGTGACGTAAAACACACGACGTGCTGAAAAAAATGAAGTTCAATGCTTCCAAGCATGCGTCGACTTGATTCTGAGCATGCGCGGGTTTTGAACCGATGCTTTTCTGTACTAACCATCGGTTTGGTCCGATCGGGCAGCGGTCCATCGGTTCGGTTTTGAAGCATGTTTTAAAATTTTGGACCGAAGGAAAACAGACTGATGGCCTATACACACGGTCGGTTTGGTCCGATGAAACTGAACTTCGGTTCATTCTCATCGGTTCGGTCCGACCGTGTGTACGGGGCCTAAGGCTCGCATATGGTGAAAATCTTCAATGCCTTAGGCCACAAAACCTAATTTTCTCCTGATATATTGAAGGCACATACCCTGTTATTTCCCAAAGAGGGAAAAGACCCCTCCACTTGTGGAAGTTACTGCCCTACATTGTTGCTGAATGAGGAGATTATTTCCTACAATTCTTGCCACGCTTATCTAACCTCTCTTTTCACGCCTGGTCCATCTTCACCAGGTTGGCTTTATTCCTATGCACAAAGCTCATGATAATAATAAACTCAAAATTTAATCCATTTGGCCAATCATTCAAACACAACACCTGTGTTTCTGGGGACAGATGCCAAGAAGGTCATTTGTGTTTGCAGTCCTGACACATGGGCCTGGGAGACAGGATGGTCAAATGGATTTCTAGTGTTTAAACAGCCCCGACAGCACAAGTTAAAGTTAATGGACTTCTCTCAGAGCCCCTCCCTATTTCTAATAGTACCAGGCAAGGGTGTCTGCTCTTGACACTCCCTTTTGCCCTCTCCTTGGAACAATTTCTCTATAAGGTTTGACTCAACCCTAGACATTTCAGGCCTCCAGATAGGAGACGCTCAGCATAAAGTTTCTGCTTACATGGACGATATGTTATTTTTGCTCTCCAATCCTATTATATCTCTACCAAATTTACTTTGTGAACTTGAAACATACTGCTCTCTTTTTAATCTGAAAATCTATCCAAATCAAAGGCAATGGATGTTGCCCCGTCTGCGCCCAAAATCAACACCCTAAGATCTCATTTTTAATTTAAGTGGCCTTCAACAGCCTTGAAATACTTTTGGCACCTATATCCCCCCACTTATGCGTTGAAATTTCCACCTCTGATCAGTAAAATACTGCACCAACAGATTTAAGGTCTTTTCCTCTGGAATATTATCAAAATGTCTATCCTATAATATACTTATAGCATATATACTTTCATATATGTTCCAAGCATTACCAATTCACATTTCTCTGGCCTTTCTTCAATAGGCCTTTTGTCCAATTTTTATGGGCTCATAAACGTCCCAGATTACGATACCTGTTAACACTACCTAAACGACATGGTGGCATTGCAGTACCTGATATACGGAAATACTACCACTTAGTCCAGACACTCTGACATTAAATTATGGTCACAAATTGAACAACTACAGAGTGACGTCCCACTATGTCAGGCAGCTTGGTGCTTTAGGGACCTTCCTCCAGTGCTACCAACACACCCAACCCTAGGACCCACTCTGAAAGTATGCTCCCTGCATCTGTTCTACCACTTCCTTAGCAACTGCACATTCCCAACTCTATCCCACTTTGGGGAACCTTTGTTTCCCCTGCACCCCCAGGCTGCAAGGGAACCTCTTATGTTCCCTTCTGGAGACCGAGTATTTCCAGCTGATGACTATACCCCCTCTTTTCTTCGGAAGTGGGAAGTGGCACTGAACAGAACCTTCTCCCTGGCCCAGGTGCATCATCCACTTTGCACTAATGTCGTCCACCTGTACATGGTTCCAAGAAAGCAATTTGAAAATCTTCACAAAGGGGTACCACATGCCGTTGGTGCTCCACTATCTTTTCTCCACTGTATCCAATCGCTGCTGAAGATACCAGGAGGGGTGGGGGACTACACATCTTCTGGTCCTGCCCAAAACTATAAGACTTTTGAAAGAAGGTATGTTGAATTTCTCAAAAATTTACTGATTACACCCTTCAGGAGGACCTGGCTTTTCTTCTCCTACACAGGTCTGATATCCCCTGAAAACATACACCGCCAAATTAAGCCTCACATTGCTAAGGAAAGATCCATGCCCACCCTCTATTTTATTATGACTTACAAGAGTTAAAAAATTTAACAAAATAGAAGACTTGGTACTGTCAGCTCCACATATTCATATTTTCGGATAAGGGTAAAGCTTTGTTTTGGTGAGCAGGTTTGGAGTGGAGGAACTTGACTGGCCTGCACCTCAACCTAATAGAACACCTTTGGATGAATTAGAGCAGAGACTGCAAGCCAGACCTTCTCGTCCAACATCAGTGCCTGACCTCACAAATGCGCTTCTAGGAAAATGGTCAAAAATTCCCCATAGACACACACCTAAACCTTATGGACAGCTGAAGCTGTTATAGCTGCAAAGGGTGGGCAAACTCAATATTGAATCCAGTACACACTATAAGAAAATCAGGACAATCGATCGTCCAGTTTTCCTTGATGTTTCACAGCAGGGTCGAAACCAAGGATGGAACTAATGTATGAAAATTCTTGGATGACAAAGGCATTTTTTTTGCTGTTGTTTAATATTTCTGATGATGCGCAGGCTTTCGCATATTTTCTCATACAAAAACTGTACACAATAAAAAGGAAAATTATTAGTTCCGTTTATGTACGAAAACATTTTTGGAGTTGGTTCATTCGGAAATTTTTGTTTGAATCGGATGTCGAAAGCTGTGTACACACGATACGAGAATCGAACAATTGTGCCTCGTATGTAATGTATCTTCTGATTTTCTCATAGTGTGTACCCCACTTTAGACCGGGCAGCGGATAAGAAAAAAGGTATTCCCAGTTAAAAGGAGAAGTCCAGCCAAAGCTTGTTAGGCTAGGCTTCCCCTATGGATCACAGGAGTGCAATTTGTTTTGCACTCCTGTGACCCGTTTTCAGCAGAGCGGTTGAAGTCCGCTCTCTGCCGGTGTCACAAAAATCAGTCTGACACCCGTCTCAGCGAGCCGCTGAGAAGGCCGTTCCCCATGAGCAAGGAGGGAGCAGAGCGGAGAGCTGCCGATTGACAGTCAGCAACTCTTTCCTTGGGGTACTGTGAGAACTGAGCCATTGGCAGTGTTTGATCACTTTGTTCTCAGTGTAGAGGTGCCGGGGTACCGATGCTGCATCCACCTAGGTAAGTATGAATATGAGAAAACCCCCAAACCCATACTTCTCTTTTAAGAAGAAAAAAGGTCTGGCAAGGCATTTTTTTTTCAGGGGAAAAAGCTCAGCATCAGGGCTCCAAGGAGCAAGCCCCAAAATAAAGTGGGGCCAGGGGAAGCAAAAGGGAGAGGGATACTTTTTTTTCCTGTCCTAGCAAAGTGAAAAAGTCCCAATGACTCTATCTCAGTGGGAGGAAGATTGGGGCTCTTCCTCCCGCAGTGGCAGAGCATTGCCCTAAACATTCTTGTTCTAAGGATTATTGCAGAGGGTCTAAGAATGTTCCTAACCTCCCTTCCCAAGGCTCCTTGGAAAGCATTAGCCCTGGTATCACAGCTAGGTGACCTGGTGGACCAGCAGGTTCCCATTGCAGTACCTCATCAAGAGATAAATTAGGACTTATATTTGCATGTCTTTGTGGATCAAAAGCAAGTACCGACTTATTTTGAACCTAAAATGCCCTAGTGGAATGCCCTTTTGTCTTACACTCAAGGAGCAGGTTGTCAAGCCTCAATAAATATGATTGCCCACTGGATTAAGCAGACAATCATGGACTCCTAGAAAGCTTTGAAAAAGGTTTGTACTTTTTCTTTCAAGGCTCATTCTGCTCAGGCTTTATCCACCTCTTGTGCAGAGCGAGCCAGAGCAACTCCAGAACAAATATTTAGAGCAGCAATGTGGTCTATTGGCTCAACTTGTATCAAGCACTATTAGTTGGACCTTCTCTCAGCCCAAGACCAAAGTCCTCTAGATGGTAGCCCTTCCCCCGCCAATCTGGCAAGTTCTCACTTATCCGCTCCTGTGTTGTCCTGGACAACTTGAGAAAACCAGAGTTAGACTTACCAGTAACTGTTTCTGGGGGTTGTCCAGGACAGCAGGGATACCTTCTGTATTATACCAGTAGTGTAAATGCAGGGATACTATGTTTTTTTGTCATTATAGTTATTTCCTGGTGGGATTCTCGGTCAAAGTATTGGCAAATGGGACGGCAGACCGTCCATTTAAAGACTCCCTGTGTTTGTGTTTCCTGCCTCTGGAGGTGGAGCTTCACTCTCTCCTGTGCTGCCCTGGACGAGTCCCAAAAACAGAGTTACAGATAAGTCTACGGCTGGCCATAGATGTAACGATTTTCTTTCCTGCAAAGAAAATCATTTGATTCCCCAGAATCAACAGAATATAAATAAAAAGCAATCTCTAGATCTCTGGTGCGTTTTGGCTGGTCTTTGAGGCCCCTGCACACAGTATTCCAAGTTTTGGTGAGTTATTAGAGCTAGTGAAGGAAAACATGCTCAAGACTTTCAGTAACTACGTCAGGAGTGTCCAACCAGCACACAAAATTACTTCTCCTGTGGCGTTGACATTTTCCTATAAACAAGAAACAGCGCCTCTGTGTTGCGGTGAATGGAACTTCTTGATGGGATTTCAACTTTGAACCTTCCTCTATCCAGTGATGTGCGAAATGTGCTTCTATCCCTTACAGTATATTTAAAATAAAAACTTGAAATCTGCTCCATCTTTTTGAATAACCCTGTATAATGTTATAGGAATTAATGCATATAGGCTTCCAATTGTTGAATATTTAACTGCTTCCCGACCAGCCGCCGCAGATATACGGCGGCAGGTCGGCACGGCTGCGCGAGATCACGTAGTTATACGTGATCTCGCGAATCAGCCAATAGGGGCGCGTGCGCCCCCTGCTCGCCCCTGGACAGAGCGAGAACCGGGAGCTGTGTCCGGTCCTGTCAGGGGGAGAAATGCCTGATCGTCTGTTCATACAATGGATGAACAGCGATCAGTCGTTTCCCCAAGTCAGTCCCACCCCCCCCTTCAGTTAGAACACACACAGGGAACATAATTAACCCCTTCCTCGCCCCCTAGTGTTAACCCCTTCCCTGCCAGTGGCATTTGTATAGTAATCAATGCATTTTTTTAGCACTGATCGCTATAAAAATGCAAATGGTCCCAAAAATGTGTCCGACGTGTCCGCCATAAGGTCGCAGTACCGATGAAAAAAAAAAACGCTGATCGCTGTCAAAAAAAAAAAAAAATATTAATAAAAATGCCATAAAACTATGCCCTATTTTGTAGACGCTATAAACTTTTGCGCAAACCAATCAATAAACGCTTATTGCGATTTTTTTTTACGAAAAATATGTAGAATACGTATCAGCCTAAACTGAGGGAAAAAAATAGTTTTTATATATTTTTGGGGATATTTTTTTTCAAAAAATTGTCGCTCTATTTTTGTTTATAGCGCAAAAAATAAAAACCGCAGAGGTGATCAAATACCACCAAAAGAAAGCTCTATTTGTGGGGAAAAAAAAGGACGCCAATTTTGTTTGGGAGCCACGTTGCACGACCACGCAATTGTCAGTTAAAGCGACGCAGTGCCGAATCGCAAAAAGTGGCCCGGTCATTGACCAGCAATATGGTCCGTGGCTGAAGTGGTTAAAGAGATAATTTGGTGGGCTAGCAAGAGAACCTATTTAGGGCAAAGTGATAGATTCTCTCTGATAAAAGGATATGACTCTTTTAATATAAATACTGAGGTCATTGCATTGTCAGCAAAAACAGGAGTTTATTGTGCTTCTTCAGATAACATTTATACAGACTAATATATAAAAATATAGCCTTGCCTATGTACTATTACATATATTTACAACTAATCATTGTCAATTCAAATGATATTAGCCAAGTGTGTTAATAACAATGATCTATATATTGCTTCATAAAGCCGATATTGATAGTTAAAGATATGTTTTATTTACAGCAAAATGTACCCATATGCTTTATAGGACCCCTGAGGAGGCTGTAAACTAGGTTTTGTTTCACATTGTACATCCATGAATAGGGAGCTGTAAGAAACAAACTATCCAATGTTCCCATGCAACTGACACCATTGTTATTGAAACTCTTGATGACTGTGCCTCGAACCTTCAGCCAGGCCAGAATCCTAACCTTTGTGCTGTTGATTAGCTACAATTGTATCAACACATGGTATGTTACAGTGCCTTGAAAAAGTATTCATACCCTTGAAAGTTTCTAAATGTTGTCATGTTACAACCAAAAATTGTAATGCATTATATTGGGATTTTGTGTGATAGACCAACATAAAGTGGCACATAATTGTGAAGTGGAAGGAAAATTATGAATGGTTTTCAAACAAATTTAACAAATAATTATCTGAAAAGTGTGGTGTGCATTTGTATTCAGACCCCTTTACTCTGATACCTCTAACTAAAATCTAGTGGAACTAATTTCCTTCAGAGGTCACCTAATTAGTAAATAGAGTCCACCTGTGTGTAATTTAATCTCAGTATAAATACAGCTCTTCTGTTAAGCCCTCAGAGGTTTGTTAGAGAACCTTAGTGATGAAAACAGCATCATGAAGGCCAAGGAACTCACCAGTCATGTCAGGGATAAAGTTGTAGAGAAGTTTAAATGCAGGGTTAGCTTATAAAAAAAAATATCCAAAGCTTTGAACATTTCACAGAGCACTGTTCAATCAATCATCCAAAAACGAAGAGCATGGCACAACTGCAAACCTACCCAGACATGGCCGTCCACCTAAACTGACAGGCCAGCCAAGGAGAGCATTAATCAGAGAAGCAGCCAAAAGGGCCATGATAACTCTGGAGGAGCTGCAGAGATCCACAGCTCAGGTGGGAGAATCTGTCCTCAGGACAACTATTAATCGTGCATTCCACATATCTGGCCTTTATGGAAGAGGGGCAAGAAGAAAGCCATTGTTGAAATAAAGAAGTCCCATTTGCAGTTTGAGAAGCCATGTGGGGGACACAGCAAACATGTGGAAGAACTTTTTGGCCTAAAAGCAAAACACTATGTATGGCGGAAAACTAACACTGCACATCACCCCGATCACACCATCCCCACCGTGAATAATGGTGGTGGCAGCATCATGTTTTGGGGTTGCTTTTCTTCGACAGGGAAGCTGGTCAGTGTTGATGGGATGGAGCCAAATACATTGCAGTCTTAGAAGAAAAAGTGTTAAAGTCTGCAAAAGACTTAAGACTGGTGCGGAGGTTCACTTTCCAGCAGGACAACGATTCTAAACATACAGCCAGAGCTACAATGGAATGGTTTAGATCAAAGCATATTCATGTGCTAGAATGGCCCAGTCAAAGTGCAGATCTAAATTCAATTGAGAATCTGTGGCAAGACTTGAAAATTGCTGTTCAGACACTCCCCAACCAATCTGACAGAGCTTGAGCTATTTTGCAAAGAGGAACGGGCAAAAAGTTCACTCTCTAGTTGTGCAAAGCTGGTAGAGACATCTCCAAAAAGACTTGCAGCTGTAATTGCAGCAAAAGGTGGTTCTACAAAGTATTGAGGGGCTGAATACAAATACACACACCACACTTTTCACATATTTATTTGTAAAAAAATATTGAAAACCATTCATCATTTTCTTTACACTTCACAATTATGTGCCACTTTGTGTTGGTCTATAACGTAAAAGCCCAATAAAATACATTTATGTTTTTGGCTGTAACATGACAAGATGTAGAAACAGATCAAATCCTATGTTGAGGATATATTAAAATCCATACAAATTAAAAAAACAAACACACAAATGACAAAACAGTTGTACTACAGAAACATGATCTATTCTATACAATAAATACTGTACATAGTTGCTATAATTCACAGTACTCTTGAGCAATTCATGAAGTTGATGCTTCCTATGCAGTATCAAAGAATGTCATCAGTGCATTCTGTTCATAATTGTCCAAAATCTCCAGCAAGAGGGGCACTTTAGTTTTCACATTTGTGCCTTTGAATTTGAACTTATCAATGAAGAGATCTGTTATCATTCCTAAAAAAGACAAAAAAAAAAAAGAAGAAGAAAATGTTAAAAATCCTTTAGATGACCATAACAAAAAAAGCTGCCTAGCAAAATTTCCCTATGTGACAGACCACTTGACACCCCACCTGGGTGCCTCCGCCAAGATACAGAGTCCTTCATTCTGGAACCAGGAACAAGGTATTATAGCTGAGAATAGCACCCAATAACTAGTCAACACTAGCTTAGGTGCAAACTGGAACCCTTTATTGTAAGTTCACACAGAATTTATACCACACATTATCCTAATCAATGCAAACTTTAAACAGTAATATTATCAGTAAATCTAACGGTACATCTAAAGAACAGCTAGCAGCCAACAGTGATTAAAAGCAATCCAATCAACCGCTAACTTAACCAGTAAGCTAATGACCTGCTAGGCCCTCAGACACGCCTTGATTAGTCAGGCAGTGTCCACCCCAGACAGTCCAGCAACAGATCTCATTAACCAGCTTCCTTTTCACATCCATCTTCTCACCGAGTTTCAAGCTGGCTTCCTTGACTGTTAACTGTGCTAATAAAATATCATCTACTGTAGCATCATATAACAGGACATCTCTCTGCAGTTCCCTCCAAACGCCCCTGTCCCCGTTGGGTCTGCAACATCCTACATTTAACAGGGGGTCCTATAAGAATTTATGTGATAAATACACCAAAATAGCATCTAAAAGTAAAGTCCAAAGTCCATGGTTCAGTTCCAAGAATCCAGAGAAGTCATCCAAGGAGACTAAACACAGGGTTAGACAGTTATACAGTAGATTTTTGTATGAAAACATTTGTATGGAAATTCTCAGTACATTTGATGACTTAAGTTGTTTAAAGTACTTTTTTTGCTCTTAAGATTCAACTTTGGAATGAATAGATTTTCCAAAGTGAACCATATTCACTGTTAGAAATGCATTTGTATAGGAAAAAGTTCAATCTCAACCTTCAGCTAGCCATATTGCATTGCATATTACAGAGATTTAAAAGCGCTGCAGATTAAAAAAAGAAAGGTAGATACCACTTTTTTAAGACCGAGTACAAGCACCGATTCCCCCCCCCCCCCCCAAGTACTTGCCGATACCGATTACGATACTTAAATGTCATGTGACAGTGGCACCAACATTTCCCCCACGAAAGAGGAGTTACCCTTTAACCACTTAAAGACCTTAGGTGTTTTTCAGATTTGGTGTTTGCAAGACTAAAACAGTTTTTTCTGCTAGAAAATTACTTAAAACCCCCAAACATTATATATTTTTTTCTAACACCCTAGAGAATAAAATGGCCGTCATCGCAATACTTTTTGTCACACCGTATTTGCGCAGCGGTCTTACAAGCGCACTTTTTTTGGAAAAAATTCACTTTTTTGAATTAAAAAATAAGACAACAATAAATTTGGCCCAATTTTTTTATATATTGTGAAAGATAATGTTACGCCGAGTAAAATGATACCCAACATGTCACGCTTTAAAATTGCGCCCGGTCGTGGCATGGCGTCAAACTTTTACTCTTAAAAATCACGATAGGCGGCGTTAAAAAAATTGTATAGGTTGCATTTTTTGAGCTACAGAGTAGCTCTACGGCTATAATTATTGCTCTCGCTCTAACGATCGCGGCGATACCTCACTTGTGTGATTTGAACACCGTTTTCATATGTGGGCGCTACTCGCGTATGCGTTCGCTTCTGCGCGCGAGCTCGTCGGGACGGGGAGCTTTTAAATTTTTTTTGGGGGTTTTCTTATTTATTTTTATTGATTTTATTATTTTTTACACTGAAATAAATAAAAAAAAAAAATGATCACTTTTATTTCTATTACAAGGAATGTAAACATCCCTTGTAATAGAAAAAAGCATGACAGGTCCTCTTAAATATGAGATCTGGGGTCAAAAAGACCTCAGATCTCATATTTAGACTTAAATGCAAGAAAAAAAAAAAAAAGGAAAATTTGTCATTTAAAAAAATGACAACAAAAAAATTGTCTCTTTAAGAGGCTGGGCGGGACTGACGTTTTGACGTCACTTCCGCCCAGCAGAGCTATGAGGACGGGTGGGGGCCATCTTGCCCTCACTCAAGTCCTCGCTCTCCAGGCGGCAGGATCTGATCTCCTCTGCCGCTACCGACGGCTACGGTAAGCGGCGGAGGGCGCGGAAAAGCGGCGGGAGGCCTCTCCCGCCACCGATAACGGCGATCTCGCGGCGAATCCGCCGCGGAGACCGCCGTTATCATTTACACGGCCGCCCACAGAAAATATGGATACCTCAGTTGTGGCAGCGGCTGCTGCCGTTACTGAGATATCCATATTTAAAAAGAGGACGTACATTTACAATACGCGGGTCTTTAAGTGGTTAAGAAAACTGTATTCTACACATCAATTTACCCAATTTCTTTTTACTGAAAGAACAATTAGCAATTGCTAAGCTTTAATCAATTACATTTTACAAAACTGATAAAAACAACAACATGGGAACAATTGTTAAATTCCAAAGAATGGCTTAAAAACAAACAGGTAAAGCACAAATATAAAAGACAGCCCCACGTGGTACACTGGCCATTGGATTTGCGTGCTTGTGTTGCTGTGAAAAATTATTTTAAAATTTTGTGCAGCATTTAAGGTCCAATATAGCAAAAAAAAATAAAAAAAAGAAGATTGCATTCTGGTAACTGTATGGGGTTACTAACTAATGCTAAGATTCAGTGTATAAATTATGTTCTTATTTTTACAGGCCTTAATATGTCAACATAAAAAAAGGGTTGGTAAGTTGAGCTTGGAAATTCTTTGGTTTTATTTGACATGTGTTTGCCCTTCCAGTGCTCCTTGCGGTGGGGGCAGAGACCTTTTTTTGTATTGTTGACATATTGGTCAGGCAACGCACTTTTGCTACCATTGTGCAATGTGCTGGGTGTCTAGTATGGATCTTGCACCTTTAAGGAGGGTTGGGCTCACTCCAGTCATCTGCCCTTCATCTATCCATCAGAATACATGTGCTCCCACTGTGGAGACTCTCCAAATTTAGAGTTAGGGTCTGCAGGATACAGGGTGCCTTGGCAGGGCCTGCAGCTTACGCATGTATTTGCAAATGTGTGCAACTAAACCCCTGTTTTTAACGCATACTGTTAGACAGGTTAATTTGGTTGGTCCTTCGGTTGGTCCTGCCTACCAAGCAGGCTGCTTGGTAAGTTGAGCTTGGAAATTCTTTGGTTTTATTTGATTTAATATTACTTTAACTTTTTTCCCTGTCTGACCACATCCTATGTTTTTGTACACAGTACATGGACAACAAGCTAGGCAACTCAACTATGCATGAAAACATGGGAACTGAGGTGCAGAAAAATGGCAGCAGGTACTCTGGACTGAGGAGTCAAAATTTGAAATGTTTGGCTGTAGCAGAAGGCAGTTTGTTTGCGAAGGGCTGGAGAGCGGTACAATAATGAGTGTCTGCGGGCAACAGTGAAGCATGGTGAAGGTTCCTTACAAATTAGCTGCATTTCTACAAATGGAGTTGAAGATTTGGTCTGGATCAATGGTGTCCTCAACGCTGAGAAATACAGGCAGATACTTATTGATCATAACATATCATCAGTAAGGTGTACAATTGGCCACAAATTTATTCTGCAGCAGGATAACGACCCCAAACATACAGCCAATGTCATTAAAAACTATTCTCAGGGTAAAGAACAAGAAGTCCTGGAAGTGATAGTTTGGCCCTTATCTCAACATCATTGAGTCTGTCTGGGATTACATGAAGAGACATAAGGATTCGAAGCAGCCTACATGCACAGAAGATCTGTGGTTAGTTCTGCAAGATGTTTGGAGCAACCTACCTGCTGAGTTCCTTCATAAATTGTGTGCAAGTGTACCTGGAAGAATTGATGCCGTTTTGAAGGCAAAGGGTGGTCACGTCAAATACTGATTAGGATTTCTCTTCTTTTTACTATTCTATTCTAATTTACCTTCCATTTTGTTAATTTATAAAAATAAACTATTACGTCTTCTATTTTTTAAAGCATTCTTAACCTATAGCCCAAGACCCCTTTCACAGCGGGCAGAATTTGTCCAAGCGGATCCGCCTGCTAAGCGGGCGATCTCTCTCCGTTGATCCCCATTAAACAGGCGCATAACAGGTTTGTGTCTGCTCCATTATGCAGAGTAGACATGGACACAGCCCGCTGTTTCCTAGGAGGTGGTCAGATGGAAATGGGCTGTATGTCCATTTCTATCCGATCCACCGCATGGATGGCGAACGTATACCCATCTGCATGGCTGGACTGGGACAAAAATTTGGCCCTGAACTTCATGCAGACCGGCCCACTGGGGCGCTGCCAGGGCGTTAAAAAAAGTCCTCCAAGTAGCATCCTTGGGGGCGGTGGAGGAGCGGTGTACAAACTGCTCCTGCCCATTGAAATGAATGGCTACTGCAGCTGAAGCGCCTGCAAAGCACTTCGGCAGCAGCGCTACATGGGCGCATTTAACCTTGAATTTGGCTGTTAGTGGGGGTTAAAAGCGCCTGTTAGACGGCGAATAGTGCATCTAAAATGACAGTAAAGTGCTGCTAAAACTAGCAGTATTTTACCGACAATGCCTACCCCAGTGTGAAAGCAGCCTAAGAGTCAGGGAGTGAATGAGACAGAAGAGGGAGCTGAGAGACAGAGGGGGGGGGGGAGCTGAGAGACTGAGGGGGGGGGGGGGGCTGAGAGACAGAGGGAGGGAGCTGAGAGACAGAGGGAGGGAGCTGAGAGACAGAGGGGGGGGGGAGCTGAGAGACAGAGGGGGGGGGGGGGGAGCTGAGAGACAGAGGGGGGGGAGCTGAGAGACAGAGGGGGGGGGGAGCTGAGAGACAGAGGGTGGTCTGAGAGATAGAGGGGGCTGAGAGACAAAGGAGGGGGCTAAAAGAGAATGGGAATGAGAGACACAGGGACTGAGAGACAGAGGGGGGGACTGAGAGACAGTGGGGTCTGAGAGAAGCTCTGTTTTAAAAAACGGCCCACTGAGCCATCGGCCCACCGGGAAACTCCCTGTAGTCCCTATGGCCAGTCCATCCCTGCCCATCTGTCTGTTTTTAGCGGATCAGATGCCGGCGGGTGACAGCGGAGAACAATGGGTAGTCCAAATTGGGTCTGCCTTTCAGTTTTTAGGCGGACCAGATTGGATCACCCATTGTTCTCTATGGGGTGGCAGATGTCAGTGGATCGGTCAGCTGGTGTGAAAGGGACCCAAGACTTTTACACTGCACTGTGGATAGATAGATAGATAGATAGATAGATAGATAGATAGATAGATAGATAGATATCAGTGCACATCTGCATGTCTATCTGCTGAAAATGTGTAGTTACTATTATATATTCCAATTACCTCTACCAAGGGGTTAAAGCAGGCAGTGAGGAGGCTTTATTAAAAAAACAAACAAGGATAAAGCGCACCAGCCTAGTGCATTACAGTAGGACTCTAATGAATATTGTAGCTGGGTGACCCCGTGCCACTGGGTAAAATAGTGGTTTAAGGGCCAGTTGACAACAGACGCAGTTCTGTTCAGTTCCGTGTGCATTTTTTCTGCACAAAATGCATGCACAGTGTTTTCCATGTATTCCATGGACTCTAGTTCACACCATGCAGCGAGTTTCCGGTCAGTTTTTACACCGGAAACGTAATGTATGGTGTGAACTAGAGCCATTGGAATACATGGAAAACACTGTGCATGCATTTTTAGTGCAGAAAAAATGCACACAAAACTATGGAACTGCGTCTGGTGTGAACTGGCCCTAAGCTAGACTTTGTAGGAAGCAAGCACACTAAGGGCACAGGTGTGTGCTGGCTTAATATGAGAGCCAAAAGATATAGCTCAAAACCCCACCCTCCAAAAGGGGTTAGTGTTTGTAAGGGAGACGAGGGTGCATGTGTGCATTATGGTGTCCAGGTCTGGCAGAGGAAGGCCCAAGCCTGAGAGAGAGTCCATGAGGGACAAGAACAGCTAGGAAGACGCAGAGCTGAGGTACAGCATCCGTACATAAACACTGAGATGTGTTTCATGGTCAAGAGTACCATAAAAAGGTACGAATGTTCAGGAGGGACCCCTGAGGTACTTGGAGCAGTAAAGCTGCTCGAAGAGAGCCAGGAGGCTTATTGCTATGTTTTGCAGTGATGATGAGAACCCCCCGGCAAGGAAAGATATACCTGTGATGTTCATTTTAAATAAAAGTGGGCAGGAAAGCACTAAAAACTATGTCTGTCGTAGAGTAAACTCACTTTTTTTTGGCACTTCCATTAAGCGAAGGAAACCAGACGTGTCACAATATATTAAAATAAATGCCATTTAGAACACAATCAATTGCATATAGCATTTTCCAACAAGCCGCCAGAAGCGTGTCCATCCACCAGGGTGCAGCTTACGCATTTTAAGGGCTATGCCCTCTTCCTCAGAGCTAGACCAAACCCCTTCCTTGCAATCCATGAACAATGGTATCATCATGCCAAAACTGTAAAGTCACACCCCTAAAAAAGGGGAGGGGGTCAACTCCTGACACAGCACCCAGTGGAATCAACCTTTGAATAGGAACAGTCCTGGACATCACAATAGAAGCAATATGCAAGGGTACACCATCAATACCATAATCAAAACGTTATATGCCCTCAAGGCTATTGGCCTTAGCGCATAACCATGCACTATCAGGGAGCAGTGCTCATACCACATCACCTCGTCCAAGTTCCTGATCTTGCAATAAATCATAGTAGCAGCTTTATGGTGATGCATGGCAAATATTGTACCGATATTTATCATCCCTTCAATATAGAATTTCCGCATGTGTTTCTAGTGTCTCTTTAGAGGTCTTTGTCTTAACTGGTGATTCAGTAGGAGCTGGGAAGCAACTTGATACAAGGGAGAAATGTTTTATAGAAAATAATAGGCTATTCATGGCCTATTCATTTACAGTAGTCCAAGATAACATCTGTAATAAATATTGTCCTGGCTCACTGCATTTTACGGGCTTAAATAATGTATGACCAGGGTTACACTAACTCTAAAAGGTCCTTCTTATCAATATTTTATACACAGGACCTGGAGACCTCACCATAGAGCCTTTCAAGATGTGCTGGCTGCTTCTTATATTCCTCCTGGAGCTTGTCGGCTTCTTCCAGAATAGATCGATACTCTGGGATCAGAAAGTCACTGTTCCCTTCGTGAACTTGCAGCTCCTTTAGCAAAAAAACAAAACAGAAAAATTAACACACATACAACACACCTTCATTAATGTTACAGTTCTTTACAAGCACGTTACTTTTTCAATCCAGAAAGACGAAAAAAACCTTTGTGATATTTGACTAATGCCGCGAACACACGGTCGTTTTTCGGCATGAAAAAAAAACACTACGTTTTTTAAAAACGTCATTTAAAATCATCGTGTGTGGGCTTCACATTGTTTTTCGGCTTCTGAAAAACGACAAAAAATGTTTTTTTCGAACATGCTGCATTTTTTCACGTCGTTTTTTAAAATGTAATTTTTCGTGTTAAAAATGATCGTGTGTGGGCAAAAACGACGTTTTAAACCCGTGCATGCCCAGAAGCAAGTTATGAGATGGGAGCGCTTGTTCTGGTAAAACTACCATTCATAATGGAGTAAGCACATTCATCAAGCTGTAACAGACTGAAAAGCGTGAATCGTCTTTTACTAACAAGAAATCAGCTAAAGAAGCCCAAAGGCGAATAGAACTTCCCCTTTATAGTGCCGTCGTACGTGTTGTACGTCAACGCGCTTTGTTCATCATTTTTCAAAAACGATGGTGTGTGGGCAACATCGTTTTTAATGAAGAAGTTAGAAAAACTTCGTTTTTTGGACATTCTGAAAAACGACGTTTTTTTTCATGCCGAAAAATGATCGTGTGTACGCGGCATAAGGCACATTTACAGTGGTGCGACATTTGCTCCGACTTTCAAAGCACGTCGAATCACACCCTATTAAGTGCAATGGAACCGTTCTAATAGGAGCGACTTGAGTCACTCCGACTTAGAAAAAGGTTCCTGCACTACTTTTGGTCTGACTTGCATTGACTTCTGTTAAAGAAGAAGTCGTATGCAAGTCGTGCCAAAGTCGCGCTGGAATGTCGGCTTCAAAGTCGCAAGAAAGTCACACAGCGTGAACCAGGCCTTAAAAAGATAAGAAAGTAATGTACTGCTTCCATGGCTTAATTACTAATCACATAAAGACATGCAACATGATCATACAGGAGAAATTCAACTAAGCCACAGGACATCAAGCACTGAGCTTCCCATAATCATTATTTTACACAATGACAAATTTTGAGTATCAGCTTCCATAACTAGGATGCTTGTAACGAACAGGTCACGGTGGAAAGGGAAATAGGGGAGCATTCAGACCTCTTCAAAAACATCAAATAGGCCGATTCACAAAAAGCAGAGTAACGAATTTGGTCAGTTAAAAGGGGTTGTAAAGGTTTGTTTTTTATTTTCTAAATACCGTATTTATCGGCGTATACCGCACACTTTTTTGCCCTGAAAATCAGGGCAAAATCGTGGGTGCGCGGTATACGCCGATACCCGCGCCGACATATAGCGAGCGCAGTACACTTGTGTATTGTCGGGCAGTCTCGGCTCCTCCCGCGCTGACGTTCTGGACGTACAGGACGTCAGCGCGAGAGTAGCCGAGCATTGCCGACAATACACGAGTGTACTGCGCTCTGTATATGTCGGCGCAGTATTCAAACTCAGCGCGGGAAACGAGCGGGGAGGACGCGAGGACGCCGCAGAAGGACGCCGGACGCTATACCCCGATAAATACGGTAGGTTCTTTTAAGCTAGTGCATTGTTGGTTCACTAACCTTTTCCTTCTAAATGTTTTTTTTCTTTGTCTGAATTTCTCACTTCCTGTTTCTCCTCAGTAAGCTTGCTCCCATCATCCGAGCCATTCTGGCTGGGGGTTAGTCAGTCAGAACAGCTTACTTTAGAAGGGAAATCGAAGGAAAAGGTAAGTGAACCAACAATGCACTAGCTTAAAAGGAACCAATTTAGAAAAAAAATAAAAAAACCTTTACAACCCCTTTAAGGTTTCATCTCTTAAAAAAACAAAAAGAATCAATCTGAAGCAGGCCATAGATGATATGATTTTTTTTTCCTTTCAGCACGAGTGGAAGCATTCCCAGCCAGCAAAATACAATAGTTTTTGCTAGCGGCTATAGCCGCTGGCAGTAACTGTATGTAGAAAAAGCTGACTGGTTGTACCCAGCTTATCTGCTGCTCTGATTTTCTTAGCTCTACCTTTTGCAAATTAGCTGCAATGTATGGCTTTTAAAGATAAATAATGGATACGGTTAGGCAAGATGTAAAATAGTAGTACGGACCTATCTGCAGAATTAAAGTATCCTAAACGATCAATAAATGGTGTATTACATGCTGCCCATGCTCACTCAATCATTATAAGATTATTTTTTCTAAATTCTGCAAAAAAACTGTTTGATCCTGCTGTTCTCTATCTCCCCCTTCTGTCCAAGTCCCCAATGCAGTTGGGGTGTTGGCAGCTCTGCACATGCTCAGTTTTCAGTGAGTTTCTATGCTGAGCATTTCTTCCCTATCATATTTCAGCAGCCTGTGTAGCTATAGAGTGTGGTAAATGACAGCCCACCCCCTCCCTCCTCCATCATGCCCATTAACCAGCTAAATAAAATGGGGGTGGGATATTACATGTAGATTAATGGAGGCTTCAGCTCCCTCTTATTCTAAGACACGGGCTGGAGGGGCGCGACACGGCCTGTGACTGGCAGAAGTCTACCCACGCCATGTTACTGCCAGAAAATTATAAAAATTGATTTCAATTATATATTTGTATGTCGATTTAAGAGTTTATTGAAATTAATAATTAGATTTTACCCTGGATTAAAAAGGCTGCTTTTTTATTTTGATTAGGAAAAAGTTACTTAGCTTTTTTTTTTTAAATAAAAATTACAGTGCCACAATCCATATACAGAAAGTGAAGGGGCAATACAAATTAAACAAAGTCTGCTTAGTATCACTTTAATGTCATAAGACCACCAAGCATAATGTGATAAGGTCAACACAGCAGAAGATTTAAATGTACAGTATATTCACATTACTCCAGGAGACAAGTCATTGTGATAAAGCAAGGAATATTGACAATGTACCTTGAGAGCGTCAATCAAATGAACCTTTTTGGCCAAAAGTAGCTGATACTCCAACTTCGGATGGATCATTCTCAATGTGTGGCCAACAGATTCTTCACTTATATCTGCTTAGGAGAACAGTCATAAGGAGAAGGAAGATCAGAAAACTCAAACTGGTTAAAGAAACCATCAGTTATAGACAGTTGGCAGTTACACCCCTTTCACACTGAGCCGCTCATAGCGTTGGCGGTAAATCGGGGGCACTTGTTCAGGTTCTCTCCTGAGCTGGGTGGTGTGCATCCATTGACACATACATAGTTCGGCTCAGCTCTTCCCACCTGCTCTCTCTTCACTGAATTTGACTGACAGCAGTAGCAGCCAATGGCTCCCACTGCTGCCCGGCAGTCCTTGCGTGAATAGGGAGAAAAGAGACGACTGCAGCTGGGCACAGCACTGAAGTGTGCCATGAGCAGGGGCAGACTGACCATTCGGGCACTGCCCGAGGGCCCGGAGTCATTAAAGGGCCCCGTTCCCAGCATCTCACAGAACCGGGCTGGAGTTTCTCATTCACCTCCCTGGGGCTTGCTACTCTGGGCGCCCGACTCTTCACAGCACGGGATTAAATTCCCTTGAGCAGCTAGCAGCAGCGATGACCACACAGTGAGTGTCTGGAAGGAGGAATGCTCAGCCTCTGCCCTCTCCATATAAGACACATAGGATTGTGGGAGTGAGGGATCAGGGAACAAGTGCACTGTGTCTATAGAGATGGGTGATAGATGGGTGAGCCAATGAAGCCAGCAATGTGTCTGCAGCTTCCTAAGTTCTCACTCACTTTCTCCACTCCCCCCCCTCCCCAACCTGCCCACTTGGAATGCTCTGTGGCCATGCTGGAAGAATCATACGCGATTACTAAGCTGTAAGAGGACCATGAACGAGAGGTGGGTTGTTCATCGGTCAGTGTGTGTTTGTACATGTCTAATGCCTGTGTGTGTGCGCTACACTGAGACATGGGACAACACTGGCTGCATGCTAAGAGACGCATTACATACACAGCATGTCATAGTACACAGAGACCCTGATAGATAAAGAGACAGTCTCTGACCTGGAGACCAGTCCCTCTCCCTTACCCACTACTATGTATGGCATGGTCCAGGTCCCTGATTAACCACTTCAGTGCCAGAAGATTTAACCCCCTTCCTGACCAGGCCATTTTTTTGCGATACGCCACTGCGTTATTTAAACTGAAAATTGCGCGGTTGTGTGACGCTGTATCCAAATAAAAATCAATGTCCTTTTTTCCCCCCACAAATAGAGCTTTCTATTGGTGGTATTTGCTCACCTCTGCATTTGTATTTTTTTTTAAAAAAAAAAAACAATCATAATGATAATAATAAATAATAATAATAATAATATCCAATAAAAAAAAAAAAAAAAAAAAATCTAAAATGTCTTCATCAATTTAGGCCAATATGTATTCTGCAACCTATTTTTGGGAAAAAAAAAATCCCAAAAAGTGTATATTGATTGGTTTGTGCAAAAGTTATAGGCCCAGATTCACAGAGAGCGGGCGCACATTACGCCGCCGTAGCGCAAACCAATGTACGCCACGCCGACGCAGCGCAGAGAGGCAAGCATGGAATTCAGGAAGCCAGTGCTCCCCACGCTGTGTCGGCGTGGCGTAGGTTTCGAAGGCACAGGCCGTCGTAGATGGAAGTGGGCTTGACCCATGCAAACACATGCAAATGAGGCGTGACCCCATGCAAATGATGGTCCGAACGTCAGACAAGTGCGTTTAACCAAATTGCGCATTCGTCGTGACGTGGACGCATCCCCCTGCGCATGCTCACAACCACGCCAGAACAACTGCCTAAGATACGGCGGATCACTGCGTATGCCATGAATGTAACCTACGCCCAGCCAGACACACGTTCAATGTAAAATATGCCGGCTTGTGTTCCCTGGTGCAGACCTTTGCATGTCTGCTGCTGGGTTACCGCACCTCTCGTAGCCTGCGCCGGGCGCACGCAGGTTCGTGAATCGCCGTATTTCCCTCATTTGCATGTTTGAATGACTAATCAATGGGAGCGGCACCATGCTCCCAGCCTAAATGTATGCCCACTCTACGCCGGCGTTAGCAAGATACATCGGCGGGGTGTAGCCTGGTTTTAGGCGCATCTCTGTTTGTGGGTCTTGCGCACAGATACGACGGCGCACATTTGCACTTACGTCGGCGTAACTTGTAATACGTCGGCGTAAGTGCTTTGTGAATCCGGGCCATAGCGTCTACAAACTATGAGATATACTGGAGTTTTTTTTTTTACTAGTAATGGCAGCACGATCAGCGACTTATAGCGGGACTGCAACATTGCAGCGGACAAATCACACTAAGTGACACTTTTTGGGTACCAGTGACCAATACAGTAATCAGTGCTAAAAATATGCACCGTCATTGTACTAATGACACTGGCTGGGAAGGGGCTAGCATCAGGGACGATCAAAGGGTTAAATGTGCTCCTAGGAAGTGCTTTGTAATTGTGGGGGAGGTGCTTTAACTGTGGGAAGACAGAGAAATCTGGTCCAAACCCACAGATTGGCTCCTGCTGTGTCCAATCACAGAGGAAGCGGGTCACCGGTGGAGCCCCAGCCCCGGAAGACAGGTATGTGATCTGGCACAGAGCGGCCACCCTGCCACAGTATATCTGCATGGGGCAGTCACTAAGCGGTTAATAGGGACAGTCCCTGCCTTATAAACCAACCCTTCTGTCATTTTATTGTCTTCTATCCCTCTAGTAAGTGTATATAGCATAGTTTCAAACCCTGTTTGGTAAGGACAGTCCTTGGTATATAGAGACGGTCCTCGTTGTTGTTTAAATATATATATATATATATATATATATATATCGAGTCAATCCTTCTGTAGAGATTGTTCTGTATAGACAGTCATTTTTTTTACGGATTGTGCTGAGGTTTATATGTGTCTGTGGGACCTTGCTTGTGGCACAGCAATCAAACCACATTTACAGGTACAAGCCTGGGCTTTAACAATGCCCCATAAGCCCCTCCCATTTCTTATTGCAATCTGGCCACACCCATTGTTCACTCTGGTGCGCCAAAGCACCCCGCATTACTTCTCTCTTTTCTTTTCGGCACCAGGGGCCCCCATGTGCATGGGGGACCCTTGCAATTCCCCCCCCCCTCCCAACAGGGGGATTGTGTGTGAGCAGGTGATCAGTGCAGGAGGTGGGGGAAGAAACTGAAACCAATCTTTTGTGGGTCTCACTGCAGCAGCTGAAAGCCGACACCCATTTTAGGTGTCAGTAGTATGAATTATGCCCCCTTGCAGGTGTCAGTAGGAGGAATTATGCCCCCTTGCAGGTGTCAGTAGTATGAATTATGCCCCCTTGCAGGTGTCAGTAGTATGAATTATGGCCCCTTGCAGGTGTCAGTAGGAGGAATATTGTCTTGTATCGGAAGGCGGAATAGTGTCTTATATCAGTGGGAGGAATAGTGCCCCAGGGGTCAGGTAAAAGGCAAACAAAGGGCCGCATCTGGCCCCGGGCCACAGTTTGGAGACCACGGCTGTAAAGTCTTTTTTTTTTAATAAAAAAACATACCATAAGATATATTGAGATTTATCTTTCTTTTAGTGGCTTCCTTTGACAAGACATCTTTCAGAATAGAAATTGTGGAGATATTGTCCGAGTTAAAGATTCCTTCACCTTTCCTGTAATGAGAACAACAACTGATTATAGTTACAAAACAGATTTCATTACAGTATTGTCCAGCAAAACACCACAAAATATACTTCTGATGCTGGTTATGGAAAACAATGCACTTACATTTCTAATGCACATGGAACAGCATGGCAATTTCATGCAAGGAAACAGCATAATACGCACAAGAGATACGATAATCAAATAATTTGGAGGTGATGGGAAATTGGGTCATTTAAAGGAAACTCTTTACTGAAAGAACTATGTGGGTTGTCACTGTTGACCCATCACCTGACCTGGCTGTTTTGTTGTCCCAGTGGCTTTGAATCAATGATGAGGAATAAGCATACAGCAAGTAATGTGAGAACTCCTTGTTCTCGATTAGTGATATAGAACAGTGTTTTTCAACTCCAGTCCTCAAGGCACACCAACAGGTCATGTTTTCAGGCTTTCCATTATTTTGAACAGGTGATTTGATCAGTTTCACTGCCTTAGTAATAACCACAGTCGTTTCATCTGAGGGAAATCCTGAAAACATGACCTGTTGGTGTGCCTTGAGGACTGGAGTTGAAAAACACTGATATAGAAAGCATTGATTGAAGCCATGGATGAGCACCACAGCAAGGCAACTAGAATTTCCAGGAAGGGATTGTTAGTAATCTAGATTTCTTTCCTTGAGGCCCCAGTTACACTTGTGGGGTCATTTGTTGCATGGGGTTCCCTGTGATCAAAAATGGGGGAGGTTGGGACTTTATATGAGATGCGATTTTAGCAATATGCAATTAAATATAAACATGGAAAAAAAAAATGTTACCATGTGGGGTCCCCTGTGATTAGCTGTGAGCAGGAAGATATTTGCAGCCACTCACATGTAACTGCTTGTGGAGCGATTACCTGTAAATGATCGGCCCTGGCGAGTATTGCAGGGAACCCCCACTAAGTCTCCTGCAGCTAATCTTAAAGTTTGAATGGGGCCTTAAAGTGGTTCTAAAGGCTGAACGTTATTTACCTTCATGCCTTCTATGGATAAAGGTAAAAAAACTTCTTTGTGCAGTGCCCCCCCCCCCCCCAAACTTTACCTGAGCTCCCTCCAATCCAGTGATGTTCACAATAGCCTCAGCTGTCAAGGGACTCTCCCTCCTCATTGGCTGAGACAGCAGTGTCTGTCAATCACAGTCCGTGACCCAATGAGCAGGGGGGGGGAGTGGGGGATGGTGCAGCTCTATGTGTCTTATGGACAGTGCAGTGGCTCGGGAGCGAGCAGTGCCCCCAGCTTTCTCTGGGGGCACTGCTCGAGGGGGAGGACCCAGGAGCGTCGACGGAGGACCCAAATAGAAGAGGATCAGAGGTGCTCTGTGTAAAGCCACTGCACAGAGCAGGCAAGTATAACATATTTGTTATTAAAAAAACAAAGCTTTACTTTAAAGCGGGAGTTCACCCTAAAAAAAATTTTTAACCTTAGATTGATGCTCATTTTGTCTAGGGGAATCGGGTAGTTTTTTTAAAATCGAAGCTGTACTTACCGTTGTAGAGAGCGATCTTCTCCGCCGCTTCCGGGTATGGGCTGCGGGACTGGGCGTTCCTTCTTGATTGACAGTCTTCCGACAGGCTTCCGACGGTCGCATCCATCGCGTCACGAGTAGCCGAAAGAAGCCGAACGTCGGTGCGGCTCTATACGGCGCCTGCGCACCGTCGTTCGGCTACTTTCGGAAAATCGTGACGCGATAGATGCGACGGTTGGAAGCCTGTCAATCTAATAGGAACGCCCAGTCCCGCAGCCCATACCCGGAAGCGGCGGAGAAGATCACTCTCTAAAACGGTAAGTACAGCTTCGATTTAAAAAAAAAAAACTAGCCGATTCCCCTAGACAAAATGAGCATCCATCTAAGGTTAAAAGTTGTAATTTCCAGGTGAAACTTCACTTTAAGTAAACTTGTTGTGCTAGAGGGCCTATTAAGCTGGCAGTAGGAACCTACAGCCCTCTTGATGCGCCTTCTGCAGCACCAGGTTTGGAGCCCCCAAACCTGGGGTATTTCATAATGGCAATGTCAACTGAGAGATTCAATCTCAGATCTTTTTCCCCTTACTATTTTCTTCTCTGAATAAGGTTGGATTTACTGACAGACAATGGGGTGCAAAAGGGGAGATGGGACAAACCAGGGCGTTTGGAACACCCTGGTTTTCAGGGCCCCTGGGTGCTCCAGCAGTGAGTGCACACAGCAGGAGCCTACTTTATAATCCTGCTGGCTGTGAAATCGTGTTACTAGTAATTGGGATTCCATGAAGTGCTTTGTGTTCTGTAGAAATTTGATTATTTTTACCTGTATGAGCATTCCAGCTGTGTGTCCAGAAACGTATTGCGAAAGTAGAAAGTAATGTCTTCTCCAACTGGAGGCTTCTCTGGGACTTCAGGCAAGCAGAACACCATCCAGGAATGGATCTCAGCAAAACTAAACTGGCCAGTCAAGCTCAGAGTATTCATGGGCCTGCAACAGATTCAAAACCCTATTACCTGTGTTATGGGTGTAAGTAAACAGATAGATACATAAAGAGGACCAATGAGAACAGCTGTACAACGCACATACAGACTTGGCTAAAAACAAACTCAATCATTAAAAAAGGCAACTTTCTCTAAATAATAATACAAAGAAAAAAATCATGGGGTCACCATGCATTTAACATACAGGAAATAACAAAAAAACATAAAACCTAGGTGTTGCAATCCTTCCTTTTCTTCAGTTTGTCATGTATAACAAGGTCTAAACCAGAAAAAAAAAAAAAGTCTGACCCCATGGCGCAGCTGATGAATGCAAGGTTGTACAGCACAGAAACATGTAGCAAGAGGCTACAGTCCCATCCAAGTTCAGCACAGAAACATGTAGCAAGAGGCTACAGTCCCATCCAAGTTCAGCACAGAAACATGTAGAAAAAGGCTACAGTCCCATCCAGGTTCTCCCATACAAGAATTCTGCTAAATCTACCTGCACTGGGAGAATAATGGAGGCTTAAAAAAAAAAAAAAAACTTAAACCTTTAAAAAAAATGAAGAAAAAAAAAATCAATTTCTCGTGTGCTAGGCACCCATAGCGCTACCACCCACCACAACCATCAAAAGTAGTAATATTAAAATTGAACTTTAGTCAGAAAATTAAGTCCTGCTAGATCACTTCAGGCTGGCCCCTTTTGCAGGTATATATCTATGTTAAACATTAAAAATAAGTGCGTACCGTATATACTCGTGTATAAGCCGACACGAATATAAGCCGAGTCACCTAATTTTCCCACAAAAAAAAAAAAAATGGAAAACTTATTGACTCGAGTAAACGCTTACCCCCCGTTCACACCTAGGCGTATATACGCCTGTAGTGCGACGCCGCTGCAGCCCCGAGACGCCAGAAGGATGATTTAACATGCACCTCTATGGAGATGGTTCACATCTCCACGCCGAACGCCGTACGCCTGAAAAAAAGTCCCGGACCTTTTTTTCAGGCGGCTTTCGGCATAGGAGATGTGAACCATCTCCATAGAGGGGGTGAAGGCTGCAATCACAATCGCGGTGTTTTGTCACTGCAAATCGCGGTACAATACGCCGCTATTTGTCGCCGCAATTCGTGGGACAAAACGCCGCAATTTTGTACGCCGAGTTGTGAATGCAGCCTTAGGGTGTCTATCTGCATGCCTCACTGTTCCTCACTGTGTCCGTGCCCATGCCTCACTGTGTCTGTGCCTCACTATGCCCATGCCATGACTAGACTGACGTTTAACATAGGAGTCTATGGAAGGGGTGCCCGGCTTTGAAATATCGTTGCTCCCCAGCTGTAGGTCCCCCAGACAACAAACTTTGCACATTTGTAAAGGAGAAATGGGGCTACATGTGTGCCAAGTTGTGCCGGTACCGGGTCCCCAAAACCCAGGAGATCAGGCGTAAAAGGGTGACTCAAGTACAAGCACAAAAAAAAAAATGTGCTGAAAAACTCGGCTTATATTCGAGTATATACGATATATTGTTTAAAAGCCAGTAATACACTGTCTCACCCTGCTCTGCACATGCTCAGTTTCTCTATATTTTTAGGCACTGTGCTGACAGCCAACCTACTGACAGGCTAAAGATTTACTGCTGCTCAGGGGCTCTAGGCTTCAGCAAGAAGAAACAGTATCAATGCTGGAGGCAATTTACAGTACACACTAGTTTTGGTAGCATAATTAATGTGTTTCTTGCTAAAGAACATCATTTTTATTAAGCTGGTATGGGTAAAGTTCCACTTAAATTATTTGACCGACCTTACTTGCTGGCTACAATTTCAGTTTCAAAGGAACCAGTAGAGAGAGAAATATGGCATTGCGATTTTAAAAACCATTCTGCACAGAACAAGCATGCAGTGAGTTAAATCAGAACCCCTGGTCTGCATACTTATTCTAAAAGGCATTAAGTCTTAGAACTAATTAATGCCATTAGATAAGCATGATAGCCAGGGAACTAGCATTTTTTAGGAGAAGTCTGCAACAGGAGCGTCTATATTCTTTTTGTACAGGTTTCCTTTAACATGTATAAAAACACTTGGGGTGCACAATCGTTTTTTCAGTTTCTAATAGTTTTTTTAGGCCAAATATATCCACTTTCAAGAAATGCTCATTTTAAACAGAATATCTAAGCAGCAGTAAAAGTCATGTATAGTTACTGGCCATGACCCCAGGGTCATTTCATCAACCATACATTTTCCTGCATAGCTTTTCAATACGTACCTGTTTTGATCGAATACATGGCTCCTCTGATGGAGAGACAAAGGTTTAATCAGGTACCGCCGCACCTGGCAGGTTTTGGGTTGAATTCTAGGCGTTACATAGGCTTGTAATGTTCCATACTGCCCTTCAATTGACCGAATCTGCAAAGCAGGAATGGCACACAGGAAAAAAAAAAAAAAAAAAAAAAAAAGCTTTATGCACTGGCAATGCAACAAGAATAAATGTGTTCTACATATCACCTTCAGTTCCAGTCTGGTGGTGTTTGCCTGGCAACGATAAGTAGCAAGCAGGAAGTTTCCATTTGGCTGTGGGGTAAAGAAGACATGGCAAAAGCCATTTTAAAAGACATCTATATATATATATATATATATATAAAAAATATAAAGTACCTGTAATTACATGAAAACATCCTCACCTCACTTTCGCAGCCACTGAAACTCACAACCGCTGAGTTCTTATCCACATCAAGCAGATCTACAGGAACATCGCTCTGCGAACATAAACATACATGCAGTGACATCCTTTCACAAAATGCTTTAGCTTTAATTCACTACTATGGTGAAACACCTTAATAGCAAGGTTATTTTTAAAAAATATTTAAGTGCGCCCCCCATTCCTGCATAAGTACTCAGCATAACCAGGTAATTCTTCACTTTGATGGGGGCACCACAAAAGATGGGGAAAGGGGGACTATAATAGGCCTTTCTCACACTTTATGTTTACATGTCGTAATCAACATATTTTGCTATAAAATTACTTAGAACCCCCCACAAAAAGAATTGGTGGGTTTGGCAATTTTTTATGTCACACTGTATTTGAACAGCGTTTTTTTTTGTGGGAAAAAAAAAACATAATACATAATCCAACTTTTCTTTGTACAAAATAAACAGAGGATGATACACCAAGTAAATAGATACCAAACATGTCACGCTTTAGCCACTTAAGACCCGGACCAATATGCAGGTAAAGGACCAGGCCCCTTTTTGTGATTCGGCACTGCGTCGCTTTAACTGACAATTGCGCGGTCGTGCGACGTGGCTCCCAAACAAAATTGGTGTCCTAGTTTTTTGGAATTTTTAATAATAATTTTTTTTACTACTAATGGCGGCAATTTTTTTTCGTGACTGCAACATTATGGCAGACACATCGGACAATTTTGACAAATTTTTGGGACCACTTACATTTCCACAGCAAAAAGTGCTATAAAAATGCATTGTTTACTGTGAAAATTACAATTGCAGTTTGGGAGTTAACCACTAGGGGGCGCTGAATGGGTAAAGTGTGACCTCATATGTGTTTCTAACTGTAGGGGGGCGGGGCTGGACGTGTGACATCATTGATCGCCTTTCCCTATATCAGGGAACAGACGATCAATGACAGTGCCACTGTAAAAGAACGGGGAAGGTGTGTTTACACACACACACCTCTCCCCGTTCTTCAGCTCCTGTCACCGATCGCGTGACTCCGGCGGCGATCTGCGGGTCCTGCGGCCATGGTCACGGAGCTTCGGACCGCGGCCCACGGCTGGGCATTTAACAATCACGTACAGGTACGCGATTGTGCCCAGCCGTGCCATTCTGCCGACGTATATCGGCGTTAGGCGGTCCTTAAGTGGTAAAATTTGCACATGCCTGTGCAGTGGTGACAAATGACATTTTACTATCCATAGGTGACGCTTTAAGAGCCTTTACAGGTTACCACTTTAGATTTAAAGAGGAGGTCTTGTGCTAGAATTGCTGCCCATGATCTGACGTTCAAAAGGGATACCTCACATGTGTGAGGCGGTCGCTGTTTGCGTGCGTAGCAGGACTGACGCGTTCATTCGCCTTTGCGCAGTACTACAGGGAGACGGGGGTACTTGTTTTTTTCAATTATAATTTTTTTTTTTTTATATTTACACTGTTACTTTACTTATTTTTTATTGTTGTCACAAGGAACGTTAACATCCTAGTGACAGCAATAGGCATGCGACATACACTCTTTATGGAAAGATCTGGGGTTTATAAGACCGCCAAATCCCTTCTCTGCCCTTAAAAGCATTCGATTACACCAAGATTGGGGTTTTCAAATGCTTTTGATTTTTGAAAATGGCACCGTTGACATCGGGGTAGGCTGAATGTTATCTCAGGTCATTGCTTCCGGGAGAGCTGATCGAAAATAGTCCTGGCTTTGTCTGGCTCACCGATCAGCTGGCAGAAGCGCCGGCTGGTCGCTCAGGTCTTCTGGTGGGATGGGGGGGGGGGGGCCCCGAGAAAGCCGCGGAAGGTGGCGGGGGAAGGGAAATGGGGCGGAACGTCCTCTCCCACTGCATGGAAAAGCAATCCACCTCTGGAAATGGGGCGGGACGTCCCCTCCCACTGCATGGAAAAGCAATCCACCTCTGGAAATGGGGCGGAACGTCCCCTCCCACTGCATGGAAAAGCAATCCACCTCTGGAAATGGGGCGGGACGTCCCCTCCCACTGCATGGAAAAGCAATCCACCTCTGGAAATGGGGCGGAACGTCCCCTCCCACTGCATGGAAAAGCAATCCACCTCTGGAAATGGGGCGGGACGTCCCCTCCCACTGCATGGAAAAGCAATCCACCTCTGGAAATGGGGGCGGAACGTCCCCTCCAACTGCATGGAAAAGCAATCCACCTCTGGAAATGGGGCGGAACGTCCCCTCCCACTGCATGGAAAAGCAATCCACCTCTGGAAATGGGGCGGAACGTCCCCTCCCACTGCATGGAAAAGCAATCCACCTCTGGAAATGGGGCGGAACGTCCCCTCCCACTGCATGGAAAAGCAATCCACCTCTGGAAATGGGGGCGGAACGTCCCCTCCAACTGCATGGAAAAGCAATCCACCTCTGGAAATGGGGCGGAACGTCCCCTCCCACTGCATGGAAAAGCAATCCACCTCCTCTGTCACTTTCTAAGCCTAATCGATCTAGACCTGTAAAGCAAAAATTGCTCCACTTACCTGTTCTGCAGCCGCTCCGATCCCACACTGAGCTGGTCAGTGGCGGCTTTGGTGTGTAGGAGAGACAGCCGACAACGGAAGCTCCATAGTAACTCTATGGGTGACGTCACTTCCCAGCCGTTGTCGGCTCTCTCCTGCACAAAACATCTGCTGCTGTAGATTAGGCTTAGAATGTGGCAGAGAGTAGGTTTAGCATTAGTTAGGTTTTCACTTTAAGATTATTCCTTTATTCACATGTCATACAACATAGTCTACAATCACTTACCTGTATAAGAACATTGTCAATGGCCATCTGAACCTCTAAAATAAGGCTGTAGCTGGCATCATCCTTATTAAGTGTAAACTTGTCATTTATACTGAAGACTGGCACTGCTGAGACTGCCGTGGTAGACTGTGACGAGTGCTGATACCTCTCTCTCTCCTGCCCAACTTTGAACTGCAGCTGCTCCAGCTCAGACCTGGGTACATAGTAATGGGGGGTGCTGTCAAGCATTCAACAAAACTAAATGTCATTAGAACTGCATGAAATACACTCTCCAGATTTGTTAGCACTCACCTTAAAGATGCTACTTTAGCTTGCATTTCTTGACTTACTTTGAGTTCTTCACCAGGACCAGATTCCCTGTGGACTGGCTCTGTAGTGAGTCCAGTTACCCAGCCTGACAGAAAAAATAGATATACCTTTAATGCAGTTCTTCTTTTCAACAATGTAACATAAATTGAGCAGGCCCTCAAACCTGGGGTCACACCAACACACATTTTATATATATATATATATATGAAATGCTTGTAATTATACTTCAGTATACCATAGGAACAGCTGAGAAAAAGGATTTAACCACTAGGGGTCCGCGCTATAGTCGAATGACGGCTACAGCGCGGACCTGAAAAGCCAAGTGGACGTCAATTGACATCCGCCCCTTTGCGCGTTCCCTGCGCGCGCTCCAGAGCGCGCAGCGGGGAACTTCTGTGCTGGCCGTGTCCCTTGGACACAGCCAATTACAGATCGCCGCGAACGGCCAATCAGAGTGGCCGTTTGCTAGGCGATCTGTGCGGCCAATGAGAGATGATCTCATATGTAAACATATGAGATCATCTCTCTTTGCCGTTTTACACAGAGACAGCAGTGCTGTCTCTGGAGAGGAGACCGATCTGTGTCCCTTGTACAGAGGGACATAGATCGGTCACCCCCCCCACCTACAGTTAGAACACTATATAAGACACACATTTAACCCCTTCCTCCCCCCCTAGTGTTAACCCCTTCAATGCCAGTCACATTTATACTGTAATTAGTGCATATTTATAGCACTGATCGCAGTATAAATGTGAATGGCGCCAAAAATGTGTCAAAAGTGTCCGATGTGTCCGCCATAACGTCACAGTCCCAATAAAAAAAATCGCAGATCGCCGCCATTTCTAGTAAAAAAAAAAATAATAAAAATAATAATTCTGTCCCCTATTTTGTAGGCGCTATAACTTTTGCGCAAGCCAGTCGCTTATTGTGATTTTTTTTTTTTTTTTTACCAAAAATATGTAGAAGAATACGTATCGGCCTAAACTGAGAAAAAAAATGTGTTTTATTTTTTTTAAAATTGGGATATTTATTATAGCAACAAGTAAAAAATATTGTATTTTTTTTAAAATTGTCGCTCTTTTTTGTTTATAGCGCAAAAAATTAAAACCGCACAGGAGCTCAAATACCACCAAAAGAAAGCTCTACTTGTGGGGAAAAAGGGACGTCAATTTTGTTAGTTAAAGCGACGCAGTGCCGAAAGCTGAAATTTCACCTGGGCGGGAGGGGGGTATATGTGCCGAGTAAGCAAGTGGTTAAAAACACGGAAGCAGCAGACTTTGTGAAAATTAATATTTGCGTCATTCTTACAACTTTTGGCCAGGGCTGTAAATCAATAGGAACTGAGCTCCCAGCTGCTGCTCCAGGAATCATTCTTTACAAGGTGATGACAGGGAAGGTGATGGCTGGGAGTAATAAAAAATGGGTTCTTGCTACCAGAAAGAACAAGATGAAAAATAAAAAATAAATGCTGGGACGTGCTCTGAAGGGAAGGGGGGAGGTTGAGATGGAGGTTTGGGGGCACTTTTGTTCTACACAGTACCCTTGAAGGCAAGTATAATTTCATAGTACACTACAAAACCAAACACAGCAAAATATTTAATACAGTCTAGAATTGGTTTTGCCCATTGACACTACCTTGCCTGACCAGTGTACGGTTGCCGTGTATCTGTTATTTACAGTCTGTTAGTTCTAGTGAGAAATGTAGTTAATAGCAGGGTGGATAGAAATCTATGATTTTTGGCAAATTTATTTTAATAAAATGCTTTTGGAGTAATAAATTATATCTAAAAGATAGTTTTCTATTTAGGATACATTAATAATTTGGTTTATTCAGCATGAAATGGAGCTTAGTTTTGTAGCATAAGGCTGTATATCCTGCAATTTTTACATTTTTGGTAAACTCATTTAATGAGGCCCCGTACACATGAGAGGATATCCGCTGGAAACGGTCCGCCGGACCGTTTCCAGCGGATAAATCCTCTGGCGGATTTGGATCTGATGGCTGTACACACCATCAGATCGAAATCCGCGCGGAATACATCCGCGGTGACGTGTCGCGCCGTCGCCGCGACGATGACGCGGCGACGTTGGAAGGTAAATACTTCCACGCATGCGTCGAATCATTACGACGCATGCGAGGGAGGGGAGCGGACGGACTGATCCGGTGAGTCTGTACAGACGACCGGATCAGTCCGCTGGACTGGATTCCAGCGGATAGATTTCTTAGCATGCTAAGGAATTTTTATCCGCTGGGAATCCGTCGGCTGGATTTTTATCCGCCGGGAAATGTCCGCTCGGACGTACACACGACCGGATCTATCTGCTGGAACTGATCCGCGGATCAATCCCAGCGGATAGATCCGGTCGTCTGTACGAGGCCTTAGAGCTCATTCACACTATTGCTTGGGGGGGCAGTAAAACTCAGTGGTTGAGCTGGGCTTTAACCCGCTATGCCCCCCACTGCTACCCCCTTTAGCTGCAGTCTTGGGTGTACACATGCTGCATCCACAATTATTTTCTTTATGGACACAGCAGGAATTATACCCCCTGTCATTTTTGGTGTTCATACTACCCACCAATTGGCCAATTCAAGTGAATGGGGCGACTTTGCAAGTGCCCTGCAGGCAATGCATGTGGCTAAGACAGGGTTTAGGGGTTAAAGCAGGCAGTGAGGAGGCAATACAACACCTTCTCACTGCCTGTCAAATGCTCTCTGAAGATCGACCTAAACACAGATCACTCTTCAGACAGCTCATGTGTACAAGCCCTTACAGTCTCTCCAGCCCTGCCAAGTAATGGAGACCTGCCAATCATCCTAGCCTTGCTCTTCATTACCCAGCATGCACCTTCCAACCAGCAGAACTGGAATCCATGTTGCCAGTTCTGTGCAGGCCATGCAGCAGGAAAAAACGACTCAAAATAATAAGGGTTTAACACATGTGGGTTGATAGAAAACCCATGTCACGTTCCACATTAGAAATCCTTCAAAATAAAATATAACACATCTAATTTTCCACTACTGCTTAACTGACCAGAATAAGTGGACAGCACAATTTCATCATAGCCTTCCTTCCCAACACAGCCTCCCTGGATAGATGTTATACTTTCTGTCAAGGCCTAGGGAAAAAGGAGAGAAACAGTAATGCACAAACTCATTTTCAGATAACCTGCACCAATTTATTCATGAAGCAGAACCCTGAGCAAAGATAAAAAGACTCTAGTTTTATACTCATTACCAAATTGCATTTATTTTGAACTACTGTTAAAACAACTACAGCCCGAGATAGCCTTGTTGACTTTCCGCCTATGTTCACACTGTAGCAATGCCATTTCAGCGTCGGTTCCCGCATCGTATCTCACCCACAGGCTGCCCTTGGCGAACCGCTGCGGGTGTCAATACATAGGTAATGACTGGGAAAAAGGGAGCTGCCGCTCCAGGTGAGTGCACTATACAATCAATGTCCTCTCGGAAGCGTTGGTGCCGGCAATGCATGGAGCAAACTTGAAAAGAAAAATTGGACAGCCGCACAAACCCTAAAAAGGTAGCCTTTTAATGATAAAAAGAAATGGAGCACTACAAAACACAGCAGACAGTGGGGTGTATAGCTGACGCGTTTCACACTGTAATGTCAGTGCTTAGTCATAGTTAATGACACCCCCAAAATCGGTTCACAGATCGCAGTTCGAACTGTGGATTCGGACAAGAATCGGATCACATTGGTGAGAACACTGGCCTAGATTCAGGTAGGGGCGCGCACCGATACGGCGGCGCAGCGTTTCGTTTTTACGCTACGCCTCCGTAAATTACTTGAGCTACGCTGCATTCACGAAGCATTTGCTCCGTAATTTGCGGCGGCGTTTCGTAAAAGGGGCCGGCGTAAGTGCGTGTAATTTAAATGATCCCGTAGGGGGCGTGGATCATTTAAATTAGGCGCAAGGACGTCATTGGCTTCGACGTGAACGGAAATGGCGTCCAGCGCCATTCACAAACGAGTTACGCAAACGACGCAAATTTTGAAAATCGCGACTGCGCCTGTGCCTCCTAATAGCAGGAGCAGCCTTATGGCGAAAACGACGTACGCAAACGACGTAAAAAACGAGCGCCGGCCGTGCGTACGTTTGTGAATCGGCGTTAGTATGCAATTTGCATACTCTACGCTGACAACTACGGGTGTGCCACCTAGCGGCCAGCGTCAGAATGCACCCTAAGATACGACGGCATAAGAGACTTATGCCAGTTGTATCTTAGGCTACAGTCGGCGTACCTAGCTTTCTAAATACAGAAAGTAGATACGCCGGCGCTACTTAGCAATTACGCTGCGTATCTATGGATACGCAGGCGTAATTGCTTGCTGAATCTACCCCACTGATTCCAGTGTGGGGTTGGAATCCGGCACCTTTTATTTATGCAAATCCAATGCGGGTTCAGACATACAACTGCATGGCTAACCTCGCACTGCACAGACATCGCATGTGATCGGATACCGCAGTGCGAGTGCAAATCACATGTGATGTCTGACAACGGTCAAGTGTGAACCCGGGCTTCGACTTTTCGCCAGTTCCTTAGTTAAAGAGCTTGGTAATTCAATAAACAAAAGCAATGATTGCTACATAAAAAAAAAAAAATATGCGATAATTAAAAAAAATGCATGCGACGGTGCCCAAAAGATTGAAACAAAGGCCCAGATTCACGTAGAATTGCGGCGGCGTAACGTATTGTAGATACGTTACACCGCTGCAAGTTTTCATCACAAGTGCCTGATTCACAAAGCACTTGCATGAAAACTTACGCCGGCGGCCTCCGGTGTAAGCCCGCGTAATTCAAAGGGGCGTGTGCCATTTAAATTAGGCGCTCTCCCGCGCCGGACCTACTGCGCATGCTCCGTTTTGAAATTCCCGCCGTGCTTTGCGCAAAGTGACGTCATTTTTTCGAACGGCGACGTGCGTAGCGTACTTTCGTATTCCCGGACGTCTTACGCAAGAACAAAAAAAATTTTGACGAGGGAACGACGGCCATACTTTATACAGCACATACGTGGGCTGTGTAAAGTTAGGGCAGCTAAAACGACGACTAACTTTGCGACGGGAAACTAGACTAGCGGCGACATAGCGAACGCGAAAAAACACCGTGGATCGCCGTAACTACTAATTTGCATACCCGACGCTGGTTTACAACGCGAACTCCCCCCAGCGGCGGCCGAGGTATTGCATCCTAAGATCCGACAGTGTAATTCAATTACACCTGTCGGACCTTAGGGCTAACTATGCGTAACTGATTCTATGAATCAGTCGCATAGTTAGGAAGACCCTAAAACAGAGATACAACGGCGTATCAGGAGATACGGCGTCGTATCTCTTTTGTGAATCTGGGCCAATGCTTCTACTTGATCATTTGCTCAAGTGGTTGTAAACCCAAGTCAAATCATATCCCTCTATAGTGTGTACATGTCTCAATCCAGAGCACTAAGTTTAATATCTGTCTGCTGCCTCGTTCCTCTGCTATCAGCATGAATCCCTTCTGACAAGTATTCCTGACACCAAGAAAAAAATGGTGACGGGGAGGAACCTCTAACTGATTGATATGAAAGAACTATCATAATGAACATTTAGAGACTCAAAATCACACTATTTCTTCAAATCTCTGTCTTAGGCCCCGTACACACGATAGAATCCATCCGCAGATAAATCCCAGCAAATGGGTTTCTGCGGATAGATCCTATGGTGTGTACACGCCAGCGGATCTGTTTCCGCGGAGAAATCTCCTCTGGGATGGATTCCAGCAGATCGGATATTTGCTGTGATGCACAACAAATCCATCTGCTGGAATCCATTCCAACGGATGGATCCGCTCGTCTGTACAGACTTACCGGATCCATCCGCCCAAAGGGATTCCCCGCACGCGTCGTAATGATTTGACGCATGCGTGGAATTCCTTATATGACAGCGTCGCGCCCGTCGCCGCGTCATAATAGCGGCGACGGCGCGACACGTCATCGCCAGAGGATTTCAGCGCGGATTTCAATGGCGATGGTGTGTACACGCCATCGCATAGAAATCCTCTGAAATCCTCGAGAGGATTTATCCGCGGATACGGTCCGCTGGACCGTATCTGCGGATAAATCCTCTCGTGTGTATGGGGCCTTACACTTTTGACCTTGATTACATCTTGGAAACCAATTTTTAATATACTGCTCACAGCGTCTGCAGGAGCCGAGGAATCGCCACCAGGGCTCTATCACTGATCCTAGGATGATGGTTTCCCCGTCTCTGGGTTTCTTGTTGCCCATTTAATATGCCATCATTATTTAAACATTCCAGGTAAGCTTCCTGAAAGATCCTCCCTGAAATGTCTTCTGTGGTTTCTTCAGCAGTTCATTCACTATAAACAATATATTTGGATAATATTACGTTTATGAAAAGATCCTCTTGGTCTCCATCTTTTCCCTATGTGTCCTACTAATACCTGGCTGGGATGAGTTCCCTTGGTGCATGAACCTCAGTGAATCCCTGTTGAATGCTGTCCGTTAAAATTTTGAGTATCGATGTTATGACAATACATATAATGCTTTACGGCTCCTGAAGAAGCCGACTGGCGAAACATGTTAAGCATTTGTCAACATAAGAATCTGTATTTGATATTCCTTGCTTGTTTTTAAAATTTGCACTTACACATTTTTAATGTTAAAGTATAAAGTATAATTAACAAATATTTGTATAACTTGTTTGTTATAGCACCTTTAAAGTACCCTATTTACTGCTTCTAAAAACATCTTGGAAACCACCGAGCTCTCTGATTCCTACATGCTTGGATGGTTTATACAACGTAATGTTATTTTGTAAACTGGAGGATTGTTTTTTTCCTTCTCTATACATTCCTAACCTATAGATTATTGATGTAATGCAAACTTACTTCATTACTACTTTTTTCATAATAACATCAATATGGACTACAGTATCTGTCCATGTATGACCGTTTAGCCCCTGTCCATTGGTACCATTCCCTAGAAATGCCCCTCATATGAGCAGTGTGTGACAGCAACTCCAAACATTTTCATGCAAGTGCCTGGAGCTCTTCTCTTCACAATGATTATACTATACCTGTTCAATTGGAAAAAATACAAACATGTTATTTTAACAGATTATAACCGAAATGACTGACTTACGTGGTCAAAGTGAAGCACAGGCTCGTTTGCACTGTCCAAGCCATAAATCTCAACTGTCCCATCATCCCGACCAATTAGCATGTCCTTGACTCCATCCCCCATGATGTCAAAGTTATCAATGCACAATACACCTGCCAGTATGTATAAGATTCAATATATTATTTACATACACCAAAACGAGACAAGATTAAGCAATGATCAATTCTGAACTGAATAGGATCTTATTAAAGTTCCAAACCAGTACTACTGATAATCACACCTAGGTAGCCTATAGATGGATCCGTTTTTTCCATTCAACTGGTAGGTTGAACTAAAAAAAAAAAAAAAAACTTGACCGGTTTCTCCCATCCACACACTTGATGTGGATGGAGGAATTCTCCCCGCTGAACTATTGTATTCTGAGAGTAGTAGGGAGACTTCCCCGTTGTCAGAATACACTGATCAGTGTTGCATTTTATAGCCTGCAACGCTGATCAAGCAAGGAAAATCCAATAGGGTGATTGTACAGAAGTTGATTGGTGGATCGACCTGTACAACCACCTTGCCCATACATGGATCGAAATTTGGCTGGTCCCTGCTTAACTGGCTGAATTTTGATCCTTTTTTAGCTGGCTTCACCTAGACTGAAAGTCACCGGAAGACATGTTTCCTTAAACAAAAAGCTACTGACTGCTATGCTTAGCCAAGTAAAATGCTACTGAAAGTCATACTTCTCCAAACAGAAAACTTCTGAGAGTCAAGCTTGCCCAAAGAGAAAGCATCCATTTCCCAAACAGAACACTTCAGAGACACACACTAAAGCTGGCCATATTAAAAATTAGTTTTAGAAATTTAGCCAGTTCTGCAGGAAGGGGCCAAATTTTGTTCCATGTGAAGTATCCCTTTACTCAACAGAAGTTGATCGTTTCAGTAAATTCTGTTAAAGGGACATGCTGAAAAACTTTTAGCGATCAGTAGCGGGTCCTGCCTTCAGAATACAGAATCCTGGAAGGTAGGAGGGAAAATATTCCTCCATACACCTCATTTTCTGTGGCTGGAGTAATCTATTATTTTTATTCAGTTTAACAGGCTGAACGAAAGAAAAAAAAACTAAGCATCTATTGCCAGATTTATCCCAACAGCAATTTACTGGGATCCACGCTTACCCAAATAGAAAGCTACTGAGAGCCACACTTACCCACATAGAAAGCTACGGAGAGCCACACTTACCCACATAGAAAGCTACGGAGAGCCACACTTACCCAAATAGAAAGCTACTGAGAGCCACACTTACCCACATAGAAAGCTACGGAGAGCCACACTTACCCACATAGAAAGCTACGGAGAGCCACACTTACCCACATAGAAAGCTACGGAGAGCCACACTTACCCACATAGAAAGCTACGGAGAGCCACACTTACCCACATAGAAAGCTACGGAGAGCCACACTTACCCACATAGAAAGCTACGGAGAGCCACACTTACCCACATAGAAAGCTACTGAGAGCCACACTTACCCACATAGAAAGCTACAGAGAGCCACACTTACCCACATAGAAAGCTACGGAGAGCCACTTACCCAAACAGAAAGCTACAGAGAGCCACTTACCCAAACAGAAAGCTACCGAGAGCCACTTACCCAAACAGAAAGCTACCGAGAGCCACTTACCCAAACAGAAAGCTACCGAGAGCCACTTACCCAAACAGAAAGCTACCGAGAGCCACTTACCCAAACAGAAAGCTACCGAGAGCCACTTACCCAAAACAGAAAGCTACCGAGAGCCACTTACCCAAACAGAAAGCTACCGAGAGCCACTGACCCAAACAGAAAGCTACTGAGAGCCACTGACCCAAACAGAAAGCTACTGAGAGCCACTTACCCAAACAGAAAGCTACTGAGAGCCACTTACCCAAACAGAAAGCTACTGAGAGCCACTTACCCAAACAGAAAGCTACTGAGAGCCACTTACCCAAACAGAAAGCTACTGAGAGCCACTTACCCAAACAGAAAGCTACTGAGAGCCACTTACCCAAACAGAAAGCTACTGAGAGCCACTTACCCAAACAGAAAGCTACTGAGAGCCACTTACCCAAACAGAAAGCTACTGAGAGCCACTTACCCAAACAGAAAGCTACTGAGAGCCACTTACCCAAACAGAAAGCTACTGAGAGCCACTTACCCAAACAGAAAGCTACTGAGAGCCACGTTTACCCAAATAGAAATCTAATGAGATCTACACTAATCCCAGATCGTAAGCTACTGACACCAGCCCTTACTAAATAGCAAGCTACTGAGAGTCCTGCTTGCCCACATAGAAAGTTATTAAGAACAGCACTTACACAAATATAAATCTACTTAGAGCCACATTTACCCAAATAGAAAGCTACTGAATGTCACACTGAACCACATAGTAACGTACTGAGAGCCACACTTACTAAATAGAAAGCTTTAGAGAGTCCCGCTTTACCCAAATAGAAAGAAACGAATGACCTTCTCATCAACATCTGCATTTCTCATCATGGATGTATTTCACTGCACCATTTTGCATATTGATGCTTAAAGTGGATGTAAACCCAATTCATGAAATTTGAGCTGGGCACATATATCTGCAGTATTTTGTCATCTCTTTTCAATGAGCCAAGTCGAATAGCTTTCTTCTGAACAGTTCCTCTGCTATCAGTCTGAGAACACCTGACATATTTTTTGACTTTTTAGACCAAAGCAGCCAGAATCTTTTGTCAAAGGGGGTTGCTAAAATAGAGTATCAGAGAGCAGCTCCTATTAAAAAACAGCTCTGAGAGTCTCTGCCTATGATGAGAGGAAGTGTGTGCCTTTCCTCCAATCAGCAATGTTAGCCATCTTGGATGCCCAGACATCACACTCTGTGTTAATCAGGAAGAGAAAATCTCCCAACAAAATCTGAACTTTCTAAACAGTATATAAAATGTGAACACAGCAGATATACATATAAAACCTATGTAGGGAGATTTGGTTAATCTCTGTGTATCATCACAGGCTGTTCTCTTCACTGGGTGTATGGAGGGTTTACATCCACTAAGATTTACTTATATAGTCAGTGCTTACCGCTGCCATCTGTATACTCTACACCACTATGTATCACTGCTGTCATTCTGTACATTTTCTAAAAATTCAGTACATACTGCTGAACAAAAAAAGAAACTAATGAGAGCCATGTTTTCTAAAATATAGATACTAAAGGCCACACTTACTCAAATATAAAGCTTACTCAAACAGAAATATACTCAGAGCATCATTTACCCAACTAAAAGTATATATGTTTTACGAAAATTCTGGAAAGGTAGCAAGTGTTTTGCCTATATTATTATTGAACACCCTCCAACCCAGTTTTATTCACCACATAGTAAAATAATGCAAGTATAAAGAAAGGAGTGAGATAACTTCTTGAGGCTCCCCCACAAAAAAACAAACAAAAAAAACACATATTGTGTGCCCTGTACAATCTTAGTTTAAATTGTATCTCTATAGAGAAGACAGGAGGCACATTAATCAAATTATTTTACAGATTTGTCAAACAAACCTCCTCTCTTCTTCTCATTGAATATTTCCCATTTGGGAACAGGAGAATCTTTTGCAATTTGAATTAAGCCAATCTTGCCATCTGATGTTCCATACAAAAGCTCCTCTCCGCTCTCACCTAGATATAAATGGAAGAAATATAGTTGATAATCAACAAAGTTACGATGCACATGTTTTATTTTATCAATCTGAATGAAAACCAAATTGCAAAATCGTAGATACTGAAAACTACCGATTCAATTCTATTGTTATTTCTGTTACAAATAAGAAATGAAAATAGGAAACCTTAGAAATACTTTCTTTTTTTTTTAAAACCAGGAGAATTGTTTTATTGCCTATAACCCACTTCAGCCCCAGAAGATTTCCCCCCTTAATGACCAGGCCATTTTTTGCCTAATGGCACCAAGCCGCTTTAACTGACAATTGTGCGGTCGTGCGACGCTGTGCCCAAACAAAATTGATGTGCCTTTTTATTCCACAAATAGAGCTTATTTTGGTGGTATTTGATCACCTCTGCGGTTTTAACCACTTCCTTACTGGGCACTTAAACCCCCTCCTGCCCAGAGGACTTTTTGCGATTCGGCACTGCGTCGCTTTAACTGACAATTGCGCGGTCGTGCGACGTGGCTCCCAAACAAAATTGACGTCCTTTTTTTCCCCACAAATAGAGCTTTCTTTTGGTGGTATTTACTCACCTCTGCGGTTTTTATTTTTTGCGCTATAAACAAAAATAAAGCGACAATTTAGAAAAAAAAAAATGTTTTACTTGTTGCTATAATAAATAGCTAAATTTTTTTTTTTTTATCCTCAGTCTAGGCCGATGCGTATTCTACATATTTTTAGTAAAAAATTTAAATAAAAATCGCAATAAGCGACTGGTTTGCGCAAAAGTTTTTTTTTTACTAGTAATGGCGGCGATCTGCGATTTTTATTGCGACTGCGACATTATGGCGGACACATCGGACACTTTTGACACATTTTTGGCACCATTCACATTTATACTGCAATCAGTGCTATAAATATGCACTAATTACTGTATAAATGTGACTGGCAGAGAAGGGGTTAACACTAGGGGGTGAGGAAGGGGTTAAATGTATTCCCTATATAGTGTTCTAACTGTGGGGGAGGGGGGGTGACTGGGGGAGGTGACCGATCTGTGTCTCTATGTACAAGAGACACAGACTGGTCTCCTCTCTCCCTGACAGCACCGCTGTCTGTGAGAGCCGGCAATGAGAAATGATCTCATATGTAAACACATGAGATCATCTCTCATTGGCCGCACAGATCGCCTAGCAAACGGCCACTCCGATGGTCCAAGGGACACGGCCAGCACAGAAGTTCCCCGCTGCGCGCTCGGGAGCGCGTGCGGGGAACGCGGAAAGGGGCGGACGTCAAATGACGGCGCCCCAGAGAAGTAGAACCACCCTGCGGCCGTATACAGTCGTACGGCCGTCGGGAAGTGGTTAATTTTTGAGCTATAAACAAAAAAAATAAAAAAAAGGAGCCACAATTTTGAAAAAAAAATATTTTTTTGTTATAATAAATATCCAAAAAATAGAAAAAAAAATTGTATGTATTTTTCTACATATTTTTGGTAAAAAAATAAATCGCAATAAGCATATATTGATTGGTTTGCGCAAAAGTTATAGAGTCTATAAAATAGGGGATAGACTTATGGTATTTTCTTTTTTTTTTACCAGCAATGGCGACGATCTGCAAATTATTATTTTTTTTTATCGGGATTGCGAGATTGCAGCGGACAGATCAGACACTTTTTTTGGCACCAATGACATTTATACAGCGATCAGTGCTATAAAAATGCACTGATTACTGTGTAAATGTCACTGGCAGGGAAGGGGTTAAATGTGTTCTCTCATGTGTGTTTCCAACTGTGTGGGGGATGGGACTGACTGGAGGTGGAGACAGATCGCTGTTCCTAATTACTAGGAACAGCAGATCATTCTCTCTCTCAAGATTGGAGATGCGGTTTGTCAGACTGACACACCACACAGCCGGCTTGTTATCCTGCTGGATGTCATATGACACCCAGTCAGGCTAACTGAACCCCCTCCCCGGCCATTATTCTGCTATAGACCGGACGGGAAGTGGTTAATGAGACATCCAGGGTCTTTTAGATGCCCAAATGCTTCCATCTGACAGGCAGGAGTCTACTCAGATTTACACATAATGCCAGAGGCGGTAGCCCCTGGGAATGTGTATAAACCCCCTGCTGTCCGGTATGTAGGATGTACGGACCTGGCAGCAAAAGGATTAAAGCACCTTCAGCAGCTCAATAACTTACTGAGTATGCAGCTTCTTTATCTTTTAATTCTTCCCTTTGTTCCTGTTTAAGCAGGTGACATGACTATTGCCCCCCACGTTTTCTGTTTTAGAGTGGCCCCTTTCTCTTGCAGCATTCCTATGGAGTCACCCTTATATTCAGGGACTAGAATCTGCATCTCACTACTCTGTGTGTATCAATAGAAACACACAGCCCTCAATTAGCAAGGCAATACCCTACGACTCTTTTTTTCCCCACTTCCTTCTCCAAGCCAAGAGAATGGCTGAAGACAGAATTGTACACCATTAACTCTTTCCTGTGAAGACCAGAAGTTCAAGGAAGCAGCACAGAGAGCAGGAGCCAGAAACCTGTAAACTAAAAGTGCTGGAGTAAGGATTTTAACAAATAGTTTAATAGGGAATGTCTCAGTGTGAAACGCGTTACCGGTTGCAGATTCAGTGTCACTTGTGCTGTCCCTGTGTGATACACAAATGAAGATGCTCAAACTTTATTCTAAGTGGTGTGCCGCCAACTCAGTCTAAGTCTATTTCAACACACTTCCTCTATCAGGGTGCCAACACTCTGAATGTAGGAGCAACAGAGACACCTCTGGACAGCAGCATTGTCTCTAGCTAATAATAATAATAATAAATAATAATAATAATCACCATGGGCCAGATTCAGCATTGAATTACGCCGGCGTATCTATAGATACGCCACGTAAATTCAAAGCTGCGCCGGCGTATCTTTTTTCTGTATTCAGAAAGCAAGATACTCCGACATTAGCCTAAGATCCGACTGGCGTAAGTCTCTTACACCGTCGTATCTTAGGGTGCATATTTACGCTGGCCGCTAGGTGGCGCTTCCGTCGTTTTCGGCGTAGAATATGCAAATGACCTAGATACGCCGATTCACAAATTTACGGCCGCCCGGCGCTATTTTTTTACGTCGTTTACGTTAGGCTTTTTCGGCGTAAGGTTACTCCTGCTATTTAGAGGTGCAGGCAATGTTAAGTATGGCCGTCGTTCCTGCATCAAAATTTGAAAAATTTACGTCGTTTGTGTAACTCGTCCGTGAATGGGGCTGGACGTAATTTACATTCACGTCGAATCCAATGACGTCCTTGCGGCGTACTTTGGAGCAATGCACACTGGGAAATTACACGGACGGCGCATTCGCCGTTCGGGAAAAACGTTAATCACGTCGGGTCACCAAGAATTAACATAAAACACGCCCCCTCATCCTCATTTGAATTACGCATGATTACGCCGGCCCCATTTACGCTACGCCGCCGTAACTTAGGAGGCAAGTGCTTTGTGAATACAGCACTTGCCTCTCTAACTTACGGCGGCGTAGCGTAAATACGATATGCTGAGCCGCCGTAACAATGCGCGCCCCTACCTGAATCTAGCCCCATATAAAAATCACAGTGATTCAATGAACAATGAAGGTTTCTTAATGCAGAAAACCAGCATACAGGAGATGCCAGTGAGGGACAGGGCAGTTAGAGGAAAGGAGAGTATAAACTGCCATGCTTTACATGCACTAGCAGATTTAGGTACACTAACAAATTTAAGCCAAACTCCAGCGAATACTATAATACCAGTTAAAAGCAATACTTTTTATTTTTATTTTTGGGATAAAGGCTTTACATAAATAAAAGCCAATCATTGTTAGCACCCCTGTCAGTATTAAATGGATTGTCTCAACCCTCTAACGGTTACATCTGCAGGACAACTTGTTCTGTTAAAAAGCAAAAAGACTTACTGGACAGATCACCTGGAAAGAAAGAAAGAAAAGAAAGAAAAGAAAAAGAAAAAGGAAAGAAAGAAAAGAAAAAGGAAAGAAAGAAAAAGAAAAGGAAAGAAAGAAAAGAAAAAGAAAAGGAAAGAAAGAAAAGAAAAAGAAAAGGAAAGAAAGAAAAGAAAAAGAAAAGGAAAGAAAGAAAAGAAAGAAAGAAAGAAAAGAAAAGAAAAGAAAAGAAAAGAAAAGAAAGCCTAAAAAAACAAACAGCCATAATATCTAAGAACTGGTAAGCTGCAATATAATAAATGTATGATTTGGGGATTTAACATCTTAAAGCTGTAACAAGCTCACCTCCATCCCCACCGTTTAAAGCTAAAACAGAAGGTGGTCCAGGAACTTCAACTTCATACATTAAATCAGAACCCTAGAAAAGAACACATTAGGATAAGTTGTCGAATACAAATATACAAAAAGGACTAATAAACCATGAATCGCATGGGAACGCTCAGTATTTCTACTAATGATAGGAAATAATTTCTCTTTGCTTCTGCCTCATATAGGCTTACAATGCTTACAGGCTTACAATGCTTTATGAGAAATGCGTCTCTGTTCATAGCTGAATAATTTTTTTATTCCTTATTTAGTCATGGAACTCAGCAAAGCAATACAGAACAGCCTGCATACATTACATAACAGAGTAACATTGCCCAGAATTGAATTGAATTTGGTTTTAACATTTGCCATCAAGTATCTCTTTCTTGAGCTAGACCAAATACTAAGCCCTGGTTCACACCAGTGCGGTTTTTAAGTCACGCTACTTCAGCGCGCCTTCAAAACATTGCGATTTCATGTGCAGCTTGCTGATATCTGTGTGACTTCATTTAACAAATGTCAATGCAAGTTAGAGCTGCACGATTCCGGATAAAATGAGAATCACAATTTTTTTGCTTAGAATAAAGACCACGATTCTCGTGGCGTAACATCATCTTTCACATTATACAAAAAAATAAAAAATAAAAAATTGGGCTAACTTTACTGCTTATTTTTTTTATTTTTTATTAATTGAATTGTATTTTTTCCTCTAAAAAAAAAAGTTTGAAAGACTGCTGCACAAACACAGTGTGAAATAAAATATTGTAACAATCTCCATTTTATTCCCTAGGATCGCTGCTAAAATTATATATATATATATATTAGTGCTGTCAAACGATTAAAATTTTTAATCGCGATTAATCGCATTAATGTCATAGTTAACTTATGATTAATCTATCTAATTTATGACGAATTTCCCCACAAATATCGCACAATTCTGCAAGTGATTATAATTTATTATCGCTGTTTTCTAGCTGATCTAAAACCATTTTTGACATAAAGGGACACTTTTGGACAATCTACAGTTTTTCAGGCAGAAAGAATAGTTTTTATTTTATAAAAGTACATGTAGGACACAGGGCAGACCACTAGGGACAAGGGGGGTGTGTATTTTTTACATACAGTACTGTAATCTATAAGATTACAGTATACTGTGTGTATTGTGTGTGTTTACTTTTTTTAATTTGGTGCCGTTCTCCGCTCCCGTGCGTCGTAACGTCGCAGGGAACGGAGCTCGGCGGCACACAGGCACTGTGAATCGAGCGAGGAGGACCCGCCGAGCAAGGAGGACCCGCCGAGCAAGGAGGACCCGCCAAGCAAGGAGGACCCGCCAAGCAAGGAGGACCCGCTCGATCACACAGCGGGGTGGCATCGCTGGATCCAGGGACAAGGTGAGTAACTTGCCTGTGAATCCAGCGAGAAGGTAAGCCGCGCCGCTGCACACTCTGCATGTCCACCCCGAGGGCTCCTGTGTTAATCGCGCGATAAAAATATTGACGGCGTTAACATGGGTTTGCGTTAACGCCGTTAATATCGCGTTTAACGCACAGCCCTAATATATATATATATATATATATATATATATATATATATATATATATATATATATATATATATATATATATACATATACATACACACAAATACATACATACATACATACACACACACACACACATATACATAATATAGAGAGAGATATCTCGATCTAGATATAGAGAGAATATATACAATATATGTTTGGGGGTTCTAGCAAAAAAAAAAGAGATTTAAACTTTGCAAGAAACACGTGCCAGAAAAAGATTTACTTTTAAAATGGTTAAACTGCCCTCATCTACACACCGAAGTTCATCTCTTTGATCCAAGAACAAAAAAAGTGTTTATAGTTATCTACTAGTGCAGACAATCTGTGATAAACTTTTCCTTTTGACAGCTTAGGCTGGGTTCACACTACGGTTTTCCCGTCCGTCAGCCGCATACGATTTCAGTATTGAAAACGTACGGGCACGGACGGGAAAACGTATAGATAGACAATGCATTGCAAATCGTATGCACTCAGATGCATCCGGGTGCGTACGATTTGCTGGCAAAACGTTTTTTAAAACGTACGCAAAACCGTGTTCAACCACGGTTTTGCGGTCGTTTTTAAAACAGTATGGCAACCGCATACGTTTTCCTTTAACATTAATGTCAATGGAAAACGCACAATCGTATGCGGCTGACGGACGGGAAAACCGTAGTGTGAACCCAGCCTTAGTGAGCAGAGAACCCGCTATACTTGTTACATGAAGAAATCTGGAAATTCTGCATAGAGATCATGAGGGGGGTTGAATCGAGATCACAATTTTTTAACGATTAATTGTGCAGTTCTAATGCAAGATGGACTGAAATCTCATAGAAATAGTGCAGGAAGCTTTTTCAGAGTCACAGCAATTTGAACAGTTCCATTACCGCGGATGGGGTGCGATTTCTAATCCAACTTTGAACTGTCAAGTTGCACTGGTGTGAACCAAGGCTTAGGAAAGAATCACATCTTTCAACTGGTATTATAATGTGCAAATCGGTCTTTTCCCCATTTAAAATGCAGTACTTATAAAGCAGCGTATTCTACACTTTTACCACATTTACATTTTTCGTTCCCTCAATCCTGCCTGTGTTGAATTAGTACAAAGCATGCCTGATCCTAAACTTGTATGACTATCCTGTGTAAAACCAGGGCTGACACAATGACACAGTAGTAAATAGCAGCCAATCAGAAACCAACTTCCATCAGTTTGCATTAGGAAGACTACAAAAACTTAAACTGAACTGGCTGATGGGAATTTCTATAAACCACCTATCCTTTTCTGGCAACATAGAAGGAAATAAAAAAGATCTTATGACCTTTTCCCATTCTACTATAAAAGCATTTTTTGCAGTCTATGTCCCAGATTCTCAAAGGACTTACGACGGCGTAGCACCATGTACGCCGTCGTAAGTCGGAATGAGAGCCGTCGTATCTATGCGGCTGATTCTTACAATCAGTTACGGTTTAAATTTGGCTAAGATACGAGCGGTGCAAGTCGCTTACACCGTCGTATCTTAGTTGCATATTTACGCTGGCCGCTAGGTGGCGCTTCCGTAGATTTCCGCGTCAAATATGCCAATGAGCTAGATACGCCGATTCACAAACGTACGTGCGCCCGGCGTAGCAAGATACGTCGTTTACGGAAGACATACGCCGGCGTAAAGTTATCCCTCATAAAGCAGGGGTAAGTTATGTTAGGTATGGACGTCGGAAACGTACGAACAGCGTTGTGTTTTACGTCGTTTGCGTAAGTCGTCCGTGAATGGGGCTGGATGAAAGTTACGTTCACATCGACTAGGCATTGAGCAGGCGTAATTTAATTTGAAAATTCGACGTGATACTGAGCATGCGCCGTTCGTTAAAAACGTCAATCACGTTGGGTCACGATACATTAACATAAAACACGCCCCCTACTTTGAATTACGCGGGCTTACGCCGGCACAGTTACACTACGCCGCCGTAACTTTGGTCGCAAGTTCTTTGAGAATACGGGACCTGCCTCACGAAGTTACGGCGGCGTAGTGTATCTGAGATACGCTACGCCCGCCTATAGATAGGCGCTTTTTTTGAGAATCTGTCCCTGTTGGCGGGAATTCCAAAAAAATTACAAAACAAAAAATATTATATTAATAAAATAATTGAGCAGTCTCGATGGACCACTTTTTTCTGCCGTCACTCTATGTTTTTATGTTTAAAGTGGTTGTAAACCCCGTTATACTACTTGTACCTACAGGTAAGCCTATAAGGCTTACCTGTAGGTACTGTAAATATCTCCTGAATCTGCACGGTTTAGGAGATATTTACCATATACGCTTGTGCCAAAGTCATCGGAGCCGTTTCTAAAGGACCTGTGCCGTGACGTCATCGCGGCTCTAGCCAATCACAGTGCCAGAGCCTGCAAACCCAGAAATAACACTTGGAGAAATGTCGCTGGTCACAGTGGTGTACGGGGACCGCTGCAACAGCTTCGCTCTAAGGCAAGTACAGTGGAACCTTGGATTACGAGGATCATCCGTTCCAGGAGAATGCTTGTAATCCAAAGCACTCGCATATCAAAGTACTTGAAAACAATTAGTTCCGCATTGACTTCTATTGCATGCAATACCGCATGTGCAATAACTCGGGGACAGCTCGGCTAAACTTGAAAAGGCTTGGAGTGTCACCGGTGCCCCCCCGCACCTCTGGCCAAATGTGGTACTGCACACCCCATTAGCTTGAATTCTGCTCGTTTTGCAAGACACTCGCAAACCTAATCATAATAATAAAAAAAAAAAAAGCTACTCGTCTTTCAAAAACGCTTGTTAACCGCGTTACTCGTTAAACAAGGTTCCACTGTATTTCATAATATGCTAGTATGTGATGCATACTAGCTAATTATCCCTTTGTCTTGCAGTTTTTTTTTCTATATGGGTTTACAACCACTTTAACTATTGCTTTGTGGTGGTGAGCTTTCCATCTACTTCCTGTCTTAAGGCTGCCATACACACGATCGGTCAAACCAATGAGAATGGTCTGATGGACCGTTTTCATCGGACCAAACCGATCATGTGTGGGCCCCATCGGTTATTTATCCATAGGTTAAAAAAAAAAAAAGCAATCTGGTTTTAAAAATTTAACCAAAAATCCAGGCATGCTCAGAATCAAGTCGACGCATGCTTGGAAGCATTGAACTTCGTTTTTTTCCAGCACGTCGTTGTTTTACGTCACCGCGTTCTGACACGATCGGTTTTTTAACCGATGGTGTGTAGGCACGACTGACCATCAGTCAGCTTCATCGGTTAACCGATGAAAACGGTCCATCAGACCGTTCTCATCGGTTTGACCGATCGTGTGTACGCGGCATTAGAATTTCAGCCAATCATAATGTCATTTAGCTGTGGGTGCTGCTTTCAGTATCCTGGGCTCAACAAAAAGTCAACTATTCAGTCAACTTTTGTGGAACCAGTTGTACCAGACAGTGGCAGCCACAGCTCAAATTTTGCCTGATTCAATGTGAAATGGCAATAAGGAACCAGGTGGAAAATTGTTGGTTAAACACCACCTGCATCAAAGCAGATGCAAGAACTGTTCAGGTATTCTTACAGCCTGGCTGTTGGAACAGCTACCACAGCAGGTGTTTCGGCCCTCAATACTGTTAACATGAATGAAAGAATCTATCAGATTTATTTTGTTCAGCCTGCTGTGACAAAAACGAACACTCAGGCCAGCCATACATAGTTTGAATCCTGGCCTTTTCAGCAGGAACCGGCTGAGATTTTTTCCCGTGTATGGGTAGACTGAATGAACAAAGTCAATCAATTAATTAACTTGGGTACAACCTGCATGCTGGGTTTTACTTGTGATGATTGCTATCAGCTGTTATAGCCATTAGCAATAATCACAGTCTTCTCCCGGCGAGGACAGTTTTTCGCCCCGCTGGGAGAAGACAATGGCCCCGGCAGGAGGGGGTTCCTGCATCACTGGTCTGTATTGATGGGTGAATCGAGTGAATTTCTTTCCTGCAACCCATGGTTGCGGGAAATAAATTTGCTCCATGTATGGCCGGCATTAGACCCCTTTCACACTGAGGAGTTTTTCAGGTGGTACAGCGCTAAAAATAGCGCTGCTATACCGCCTGAAAAACTCCTTCACTGCCTACTCAATGTGAAAGCCCGAGGGCTTTCACACTGAGGCGATGCGCTGGCGGGAGAGAAAAAAATCTCCTGTCAGCAGCATCTTTGGAGCGGCGAGAGGAGCGGCATGTATACCGCTCCTTCCCATTTAAAACAATAGGAAACCGAGGCAATACCGCCCGCAAAGCGCCTCTGCAGAGGCGCATTGCGGGCGGTATTAACCCTTTATCGGCCGCTAGCGGGGTTAATACCGCACCGCTATCGGCTGATTCCCGCGGCAAACCCGGCGGTATAGCGCCGCTATTTTTAGCGGCGCTATACCGCCACCGCGGCTCCCGCTCCAATGTGAAAGGGGCCTAAATCTCCTTCAAGGTAGACAAGGACAGGAGTCCAAACTCAACAGATGTTCTTAGCCTTTCCTGATGGTAACCAGTCAGATCAGGTGAACATTCTATGTGTTTTAAGGCATCTAGTTATACAAGCAAGTCTAGGAGTTGCAGTGAAAGGAGCACAAGAAGTTAAAATAATAAAAAAAACAAAAAAAAAAACACCTTACCTCTAAAATACGAAGCACTCGGTCCTGGCACGCTAGTATAGGGGCGATTCGCTCCAACTTTTCTACTGGTAGACAAAGTATATCACTAATTTTATCCCCGGACAAATAGTAATGTTGGTCTTTGCAATCACAATAGTGGTTGTAAATATAACTTGCACATAAAAAAAGATCAGAACCAGATATGTGCCTAGAAAAAGACAGCATAAACAGTGAATCATAAACATATTCTTCAATCTGCCTTAAATATCACAACCAAAATACAAACTAGATATTTAAAACACAGCAGATACTCAATATGAAAAGCCACATTTTCTTGTTTGGTTAAGGTTCACATTGGAGCGATTTGTCATGCGATTTGAGAGATCAAACCGCATGACAAGTCGCAGCCTATTGGTGGCAATGGCACTGTTCCAATCGATGCGACACCGATTTTGCGGCGCCGCGCCGATTTGCAAAAGTAGTTCCTGCACTACTTTTGCCGATTTGAGGTGCGATTTCAATAGACATCTGTGTATGAAGCCACACAAATGTCTATCAAGCAGCACCTGAAATCGCGCTGACCTTGCTACTTTGAAATTGCGCTACTTCAAGTAAAGTGGCGCGATTTCAAAGTAGCAGCAGTGTGAACCAGGGCAGTGTTTTTCAACCTTTTTTTCATTCAAGGCACACTTTACAACTGTACACAATCACGGGGCACGCCAGTCTGAGGGTTTGTTCACACCAGGAGGTGCGCTTGTGCTAGCGCGCCTTTTCCCGCACACACCACATTTTTTAATAGGCTGCTCATGTGTGCGAAAGATGAAAAAAAGGTGTCGGCATGATGTTTAAAATTGCACAGCACCAAAATACATGGCACTGCAGTACCATGAGATTTAGCAGGCACGAATGTACGCAAATTTGATAGAAGCATGTCGGTGTCATTAAGAATTTTTGTGTGGTATGGGGAAACGCGCAATTTTGCACGCATTATTGCATTGCACCTGGTGTGAACAAGCCCTAAAATGTAGTCTGTATATGGCAAATCCCCCCCCCCCCTAGCAGAAACTCCCTGCTCCCAAATCCCCACTCCTAGCACAAATCCCCTCTATTCCCAACCCCCAAATCCCCCATCCTAGCATAAATCTCCACCTCAAATCCTGCCTCCTAACACACCCCCCCCTCAACTCCAGCTGTTCAGGGCTTGATTACCACCCCCCACCCACAATTGCCGCTTCCTGGACAGAAGCAGTGTGGGGTGAAGATAGGGGGCGGTAATCAAACTCTGTACATTTGAATACGACAGCGATCCTGTGTACAGGGAGGAGAGAGAAATCGCAGCTCGCAACTCCTCCCGGCTGCTATCTGCAACTTTGCTGGACAGATTGGCTGTTAAAGCAGAACTAAAGCCCATTTTTTTTATTGTGAGCAGGCAGGCTGTTTATTGCAGAAGAGACATGCTATTTGCCCTTTGCTTTTCCAGTTTGGGTCCTTTTTAACTTAAAGTTAAAATAAAGGCAGTAATACTAACCTCTAAATTTAAAGGTCCGATGCCCAGGAGGTCCCTCACCAATACTTTCTCCCTGGCTTCCTCTAGGGGCTGGTCTTTCGGCAGTGGCTGGAGTGTAAAAGGAGCTGTGCATGCGAGACTGGCAAGTGTATTTTATTGCAGAAGAGACATTGCATGTCTTTTCTGCAATAAAGAGCCTACCTTGTTTGCAATTTTTATTTTTCCAACTTTCGTTCTACTTAGATTTCAGGCCGTGGGAGGTGTTCTTACAGCTAAGAGAGTAATGCAAGACATACATAAGGAGACACATAATATGATCCTGAGATTGTATACAATTTTAAAGGGGTTGTAAAGGTACAATTTTTTTTTTCCTAAATAGCTTCCTTTACCTTCATTTTCCAGTCCTCCTTCACTTACCTCATCAATCGATTTTGCTTTTAAAATCCTTCTGAGAAATCCTCACTTCCTGTTCTTCTGTATGTAACTCCACACAGTAATGCAAGGCTTTCTCCCTGGTGTGGAGCGTCGTGCTCGCCCCCTCCCTTGGACTACAGGAAAGTCAGGACGCTCTCTATGTTGCAAATAGAGAAAGGAGCTGTGTGTTAGTGGGCATCCTGGCTCTCCTGTAGTCCAAAGGAGGGGGCGAGCACGACACTCCACACCAGGGAGAAATCCTCGCATTACGGTGTGTAGTTACAGACAGAAGAACAGGAAGTGAGGATTTCTCAGAAGAAATAAGGACATTTAAAAGCAAAATGGAAGGATGAGGTAAGTGAAGGAGGACTGCACTAAGGTAAAGGAAGCTATTTAGGAAAATTGTACCTTTACAACCCCTTTAAGTCACTATTGGATCATTAACAAAACGAAAATAAACACAATTAAACAAAAGACCACACTACTTACATTGCTCGAATGCTTTCTGTTAGATTGGTTTCAAATGACAGAAACTGCTTCCCTCTTTTTGTAAATCCACGAACTTCAGACCCGGCTGATACAAATATCTTCTCTTGTACAGTTCCAAGGGCACCTCCAAGATCTAATCTGGATATCTTCTGTCCTGGCAAAGTCTTGAATACAGGCTAGGGAAAAAATAAATAAAAAATAGGAACGTTATGCTCATCACAAAAGCAACTAAGGGAAACAGAATTTGTAGACAACTGGGATATAACACTGCCTACAGGAGGAATGAACGCAGGAAAAAAAACCAAAAAAACAAGTCCAATCTCAACAAGCTGGTCTTTACTGCAACTGAAATGTATGCCAAAGCCAGAAAGGGTTGCTTCCAAAAGCAGAAGGTCATTCAGGTACCTCATCACTGGAATGCCTCAAAACCTAGCAGACCCCCAAATTATAGCAGACCTGGAAGCAAAGCTAGCATTTTGATAAATACTTAAGGTGCAGAAGAGAAGCTGATGGGAAAGCCCAGAAATTAGTAGCGAAAGGATCCAGCGGAGAGCTGAAGACATAACTTGTGGAAGATGGGTATGTAATGATACGTTTTCGTATCATTTTTAAAAACTGTGGGCAGGAGGTGTTTCCACGTGCGATGCCATGCCATTAAAGCCAGCAACTGTAAACTTATGAAATAAGGGGTGGTGAGAGAACACGTAACAGACTGGCATGGTTTGTATGAGCCAAGGCCTCAAATGGAGCTAGAGAACGCAACAGGTTGACCATCTAGTTTCAGTATTGTTTGCATCACATTTATCAAACAGAACACAAAATCCTTCACTGGAAGTGATAGCAACGGCCTGCAAGTCCACTCAGAGATCCTCAGCTAAAGACCAGTGTTTCATAGCTGGATAGAAGGTCATCCACCAATGTGTCAGTAGCAATTAAAGCGGAGTTCCACCCAAAAATGGAACTTCCGCTTTAAGGGAAGGGGACCCCCTGACATGTAATTTTTTTTGGGGGGGGGTACCCTCTTTTTAGAGGCTTCCAGCTCCTTCCTCCCGAGGCACTTTTGCGCCGGAAGGAAGTTCACCTCTCCCCCCTCTCTCTCGGCAATCATCTGGGACACGTCACAGGTCCAAGATAATTGCCCGGCCAATCACGGCGCGCACATGCGCAGTGCGTGCCCGGCTGTAAAGCCGCAGCTGGGCGCCCACAGTCACAATGCCGGCGCCACAGAGAGGAGAAGGAGACGAGCGGGGCTTCGTACGCCTGCATCGCTGGGACAGGTGAGTGTGTTTGATTAATAAAAGTCAGCAGCTAGACTTTTATATTGGTGCAACTCCTCTTTAAAAGAAGCCCCTGAATCCTCAGATATAGCAGGAGAAGGCATAGCCTGCTGTTCATGACCTCTATGATTAGTGGTAGTCATTACCTGCCTAAGTTGAGCCAAAAAGATTTCTACAATGGAAAACGAATAACTATAATAAGAAAACTTCCGCAGTTAGGATAAAAGGCACAGAAAAGGGCAGAGAGGGTACAGAAGGGGGTACGGAGGACATACGTTTTAGTAAGCGGTAACAAGATGCTTAAACAAAACTGCCTTCTCACCTTCACTTCCAGAGAGTTACTGCATGCATGAGAAGACTGTGCGCCAAGAAGACAATGGCATGACTGCAAATGCAAAGCAGCAATGACAGGAACTGATAAGGTGCTAGACCCCCATGAGGTACAAACACAACCCCAGCAGAAATATAATGCACTAACAATAAACTAATGTATGCTGGTCATGGGAGGGGTTCGTTTTTGTTTACTAGCGTCTAATCCTCAGTATAAGCCAGTTGTCTAAAAATCCTGTGTCCTTCAATAGATGATAGAGAAAAAAAGCCATTATTTTTACCAATTATGCGGCACATACTTGAAAAAATATATTCTTACCACTGCTTCACTTTTCTTGATACCAAAGCAGGTTACAACCCCATCTTGATCTCCAACAACCACCTAGCCAACAGTAGATTGGAATGATTAAAAATGGGCACAAGCGGTTTAGAGTTGCATAAGAAGAAGTTGATGAAATCTAGATGCAGGTATACCAACCTTTTGAGTTGCTCTTCGTCCAGATGCTGGAAGCAATCTCATAGTTTTCTGTGAGGTAACCCCCACCTGTTGAAATATACAAGAAAGATGAGAAATTGCAATGGCTTGTCCAACTTCAAAATATATTTTGCCGCAAGATATGGTTCTAAAATTGGCAATCACTGAAGTTACTAGCTATAAACAATGAACACGTTTACTAAGGTGACCATCTCTCCTTGCTTGTTGGGGAACGTTTCAATCACTCTTGCCCAAAAGAACAGAGACCCTTGGGTGCTACACTGAAGAGGTCTCACATATTTCTGTAGAACTGTGGAGCGGAAGCTGCCTACTTCCATCCCAAAACAAAAAAAGGTGGGAAGAACAAGCATGTGCTTTTTAGTAACACAAAGAACATGACTGTGCCCCCCCCCCCCCTATTGCTAGGCATTATGTTTAAATTGGTTGGTCTACTCATTGTCCAAATACAAGTTGAAACCCCCCTCACCCCTTTGAAAGCACATCTCAGTCCTTTTTACTTTCATTACTCATATACAGCTGTCATTTCTCACTATGACATCGTAAAACTATTTACAGACAGCCACTGGGAGCTTAGTTAGGGCTGACAATGCTGGTTGGGATGTCACCACAGAAAAAGCACTGCGTAGTCAAGTAATCAGCCCAAATAGAAAGTTAGAAGCAGACTGAATTTTAAAGAAATACAGGTACTTTTCTGTACTAGGAATGTTTTGTAAATAGATAAAACCAATTGAAAAATGTGCATGCATTACAGAGATGTGAGGAGAGCTCCGATAGCCAATTGGAGGGAAGGGACACGCCCCTCTGCACACATCTCACAGGAACAGAGCCAAGGCTGTCAATCAGCTGCCGATCCCTCCCGTCACCATTTTTTTTCTTTTGTCAGGAAAAATTGTCAGAAGTGATTGACGCTGATGGCAGAGGAACGAAGCAGCAGACAGAAATTACACTTAGAGCCCATACACACTATACAACTTTTGTGGTCCGATTTCCTTTAGGTTTGGTTCACATCTCCGCGTTCTGCCACGACCCTGGTTAGCTACTGAGATCAGACAAGATCGGTCGCATTCAGGGTGGTGTGGCCGTAGGAGTCCAGCGACCCTGAGCCGACTGGACCCCCCAGGCGCCCCCCTCAACCCGTGAGGCTGGCGTCCGTAATCACCGTCCACTGGAAGGGAAGAAACGACCTCCCGGACCGAAGAGTCTGGGATCTCAGCCACCAATTCAGAAAGACTCCGACCAGGTGGCGCACCTGAATCTGGATGATCCAGAGAAAAGAGATTTGTACCACTCGGACAGTATTTCCCTCAGGAAGACACAAGTGTGGAACTGGGCATACAGCACCGCCTCGAAGGAGGCTACCAACAGGCCCAAAACTTGCATGCAAAACGGAGAGATGACCGATTGCGTGATGCCAATGCCTTCACTGCAGACTGAAGAGTCTGCAATTTCCCCAGGGGAAGAAAGACCTTCGCCAGCGAGGAGTCCGGGTCAACCCTAGGTACTCCAAATGCCGAGTTGGGACCAGGACCAACTCCAAAATGTTTAACACCCACCCGAGTTCTCGGAGGGTCTGAATGGCTACAGACACATCCACCAATTATGAGCCAGAAACTGCTCTCAGAAAAAGATCTAAGTAGCCACAATGGCAAAGCCTCGCAGGTCAAGCGAAGCTAGGAAAAGTGCGAGCTCCCTGGTTAAAACTCTTGGTGCCGACGCCAGATCAAAAGGAAGGGCCACAAACTGACAGTGGTCCTCCCTCATCGCAAAGCACAGAAAACTCTGTGACTTGCACAAAATGGGACATGCATGCAAGCGTCCTTGATGTCCAAGGAAAGCTGGAAAGTCCCCCGGATGGAGCGCAGCTACCACCTGGATTCCATGTGGAACTACCCAAAGTTCACAAGGGCATGTAGGGCTTGAAGCCCAAAATCGAACGGACCCAGTCCATCTTCGCTAAGAACAGATTCGAATAGAAACCCTGAAACCTCTTGTCCTGCAGGACAGGTAAACTTACCCCACAACATGACAAGTCCCACACTGCCCCAGGGCAGACCGACGAACCGGAAGGAGAGGGAGACACGAGGGACAAAACCTGTTCGGTGGATAGGAAGGAACCCCATCTAGTACTCCGAAGAGACCCCCTCGCAGACCCACTGGTCGGAGAGCAGGGAGGTGCACCTAGCTGTGAACCTGCAAAGCTGACCTCCCACCCCGAGACGGGTGGGGGAAGGCTACATACATTGGCGGGTTTGGGTGCTGGCGTGTTCGGCTTACGCACCCAGGGGCGTTTAATTTCCCCCAGCGGAGCCTTAGTCGGCCTGGGTGGGTTTGCCCGCGGACCCTGACTGACGAAAATACCGCTTTGGCGTGGGAAAGGAAAGGACCCGGCCGACAGCGGGGCTCCTTCCCCCTGGAGGACTGAGGAAGGAGAGTGCTCTTCCCTCCAGTGACATCCTTGATAATGTCATCCAGCGGGGACCCAAAAGGCCTCCCACCCTTGAAGGATAAATCCGCCAAGGCATATGTTAGAGGCCAGGTCAGCAGACCAGCATTCCAACCAGAGGAAGCAGCATAAAACAATCTCTTAAACAGAAGCCCTGGATATCTAGGGCACGGCATCCAGTGAAGCATCCCAGACACATACAAGGCCCTGGACCAGCTGGTCTGCTAGCCCAACAACTTCGAGAGAGAGCCTGCGCTCCTCCACAGTTTGGTGCAAAATGCTCACTCAATGAGTGACTGAGACCCCAGAGTAGGGGCCCCAATAGGCCGCAAGGCAGACTCCAGCATGGTAAACATGGAACGGGTCAGTGCTTCGGATCTCCAATCAGTTAGATCCATACAAGCAGGGGTTCCTGCAATAGGGAGAGTGAGCATACACCCTGGGAACCGGAGGGTTTACCCCCAGAGGAGAAGCCCACCTTTTTTTTTTTTTTTTTTTTTAAAAAGGCTCTCCTCCAAAGGGGTACCGAACCGCCAGGCGGTGAGGGACTGCAACAGCCTTCTGCGGCTTTTCCCATTCCGCATCTATGAAATTATCAAAGAAGGGCACATAAGGAAAAAACCTGCACAGAGTGGTCTGATTTGTGTGACCCAAAAAAGACAGAGCCCTCAGCGGAAGCCCAGCTGCACTATCCAGTTTAAGGGAGTCCCTTACAGTAGTGAGAAGCGCACCAACAAGTGCCTTGTCATGTACCTGGTCCATGGCTCCAGATAAAACAGAACCGGGAACCTGAGTCGCAGCTAGGTCCTGGTCTGATACAGAGCATTCCCCAGGGGATAGTGGGCACTTTTTACCCCCCTTACGTCCGCACTCTGCTCCCACCCTGGCAACAAAAGTGTCCAGGACTAACAACAAAGTGTCTGTGGGAATCCCAGGTGCTAGCACCAGCTGCCACCTCAGGCACGTTTGGGGAAGAAGAACCCAGATACTGACTCCAAAAAACACAAGCTCCTAGGGCCCTATTCAGGCTATACTGAAACCCACCCTCTTGCTGCGCTGACCAGGGGGTTACCCAGGGGACTCACACAAGAGGAGACTGCACAGCGCCGCCGCCCTTAGTACACAGTGTGTGGAGAGGGAAAAAAACGTGAGGTATCTGTGAAGAGACCTGTGTGCGCCGTAGGAACCAGCACTAGAGGCCAAGACTCATCAAAGATGGCTACCAAGCGTTCAGAACACGGCCACAGTAAAATGGCCTGACCGCAATATAAGCTGCGCCATAGTGCGGCTACGACAAAATGACCGCCAATGGGAGTTTTCATTGTAATTAAAACCACACAAAAAATGGCACCGGCGCCGCCAAAACGCTACATTTAAACAGGGAAATCCCATCTTAGGCTAAAAATTTAAAAAACCCCCACAGTAAAAGTACCCCCAGCACAGAAAATGCAGGCCAGACGCAGCACAGTCCCCTCAGTAAGGCCCCCCCGACAGCGGCAATGTTAGCAATGCAGCAGAGGGAAATGGGGAAGGGAGGATAAGAGGGCCCCCGTACCCCAGGAATGCCCAGCCGTACCAACCCACCTAAGCGGGAAGGACTGAACTTACCCGTCCAAGCGAAGACTCACTGACGCATTCCTGACAGACCTACAACTGCAACGGAGGTAGCTGTTGGCCCGGTCCACTGTGAGTGAGACAACACCACAGCCCAGTCATATGTGGACCTTGGAGCGGAAAGCTCACCGGATAACCCAGGAGTCATGGGGTATGTCATGGCAGACCCAGCCTCTTTGCAAAGGTGTGCTCACGCTCGCTGGCCAGACTGAGTAGACTACAAGGATCTATATATCCAGCCTGTCTCTCAGCCCACAGTTGATAGAAGATTCTTAAAAAAAAAAAAAAAAAAAAAGTCTCCTCAGGGCGCTGGGCCTAAAGGGAGCCATACGTCCTTCTCCTTTGCTATGCAGAACGAAACTGAGGCTGCATACTGCAGGAAGGGGGGTTATGTCTGGAGGGACCACCCCCTGGGCGGGGCTGTTCAACTCTGTTAAAATAACATGTATTTAATTATCTAACATGTTTCTGCCTAGTCCTCTCCTGTGAACAGGAACATAACCCACTTGTCAATATTTAAGGAGCTGTGTCCGTCCATGGACGATAAGAGAAATATTAATTAGGGAACACAGGGTATATAGTCAGAGGCCTAGGGAAGGCCCAACGCAGGCCTAAAATTGGAGAAACATAGCAAACAAAACGCCAACATGCTCACAGGTAAGCAAAATTTTACAGGGGAGATTCGATAGAGCCCAAAGGTTAACCTGGGCAACCTTATGGCTGAAGCTGGCATCAGATGAGGCCTGAAAATCCATCTGGTAAAATTTAGCAAATGTGTAAGCACAACACTAGGTGGCAACCTTACAAATCTGAGAAACATATGCTTGACCTAGTGGAGTGCCCTTTAACAGCAAAAAGGGGAACCTTATTCTCAAAAAGGGTATTTAAACCCAAAAGCAAAAATGTTATATAATGCAGATTACCAATCAATAAAAGTAGTGTCGGAATAGTAAAAGAACAAGCACAAATACTTACCTCCCTGCAGCAGCATCGGACTGATGATGCAGCTGTTCTCCGCTGGCTCAAAGCCCAAGAACTGAGCAATCACATGGCCCCTGATCAATCAGTTCTCAGTCTGCTCTGAGAAAAGAGCAGTGATTGTCAGTCACTGCTCTCTGATCTGCCCCTCCAGCACTCACTGGAGCGCTAGGCCTGGGGGGAGGGGAGATAGCAACGGATCAGACTCTCAGTGGTGTCCCGAGCCAGCTGCTGGTCGGGCATCTGGGCGGATCCTGACATTATTGTTAGGATCCTTCCAGAGTCTGGACCAGCTCTGTGACATCAGCTGACAGCGGGCATTAACCTGCTCCAGGCTGATTCTGGGTTACAGGAGACACAAGGAAGTGCACTTAGGCTGCTTTCACATTGAGGCGTGCAGCCGCGGTGACGGTATAGCCGCGCTATTTGTAGCGCTGCTATACCGTCGTATTTACCGCGATATTCGGGCGCTAGCGGTGAGGTTTTAACCCCCGCTAGCGGCCGAAAAAGGGTTAATACCGCCCGCGTTGCGGGCGGTATTACCGCGCTTTCCCATTGATTTCAATGGGAAGGCGCGGTGAACACACCGCTCCTATACCGCGGTAAAGATGCGGCTAGCAGGACTTTTGGTGCGCTCCTGCTAGCGCACCGCTTCAATGTGAAAGCCTTCGGGCTTTCACACTGAACACTACAGGGCATGATTTTTCATGCGGTATAGCCCACATATGTAAACGCCGTTCAAACCACACATGTGAGGTATCGCCGCGTGCGTTAGAGCGCCAGCAACAATTCTAGCACTAGACCTACTCTGTAACTCTAAATTTGTAACTCTAAATTTGTAACTTGTAAAAAAAAAAAATAAGCGACGCCTATGGAGATTTTTAAGTACTGATGTTTGGCACCATTCCATGAGTGTGCGCAATTTTAAAGCGTGACATGTTAGGTATCTATTTACTTGGCGTAACTTCATCTTTCACATTATACAAAAAAATTGGGCTAACTTTACTGTTTTGTTATTTTTTAATTCACAAAACCGTTTTTTCCCCCAAAAAAAGGCGTTTGAAAAATGATTGCGCAAATACTGTGCGAGATAAAAAGTTGCAATGGCCGACATTTTATTCCCTAGGGTGTCTGCTAAAAAAACATATATAGTGTTTGGGGGTTCTGAGTAATTTTCTAACAAAAAAAATTATGATTAATGCATGTAGGAGAGAAGTGCCAAAATAGGCCCGGTATGGAAGTGGTTAAGCACTTTGGGGCTGATTTACTAAAACTGGAGAGTGCAAAATCTGATGCAGCTCTGCAGAGAAACCAATCACCTTCCAGATTTCCTTTGTCGTCAAAAGTTAACTGAAGAATCTGAAGTCAGAAGCCGATTTTCTACAATGAGCAGCTGCACCAAATGTTGTACTCTCCACATTTTAGGTTATCGATTGTTGCGACTTAGATGAGAATCGGATCAAATTAGTGCGGAAAAACAGTTAATGCCAATGGGTTCACATACTTTTTCTTGCCACCGTACAATAAACAGCAGACATGTCTGCTCATCCCTGCACAGTGGGACCTAATCATGCTTTTAAACTGCTATCCAGTCTGTTATGGATTAAAGCCACTTTAAGTAAGGAATAATGCTGTACTCCCCTAGCTTCTCCTTGACAACAGTGTAACGAGGATTATTTAGTGTTGTACCTGTAAATAATCCACGCGGTTTAGTTGTAGCTCCATGGCGAGGACAGACCTACTATTCTTGGTAGAAGCTCAGTTCCTGGATTACAATGGTACTGTGTGGATGGTGTTCAGACTGATCATTCAGAGCACATCTTCATTTCGCACAGAAGGGTGCATCACTGCAAAGGGATAAGAATGGTTTAAAAATAAAATAAAAATAAAGTTATAGTTGTGGGATTTAAAGAGGAACTAAACCCTCCTATGGTTTTCAGCCAAAGAAGCTGCCATCCTGGCCTCTGATCTTCTACTGCCACGGTGCTGCACATGTTATCAGTTATGACCTCAGCCATTGGATGGTTGGACAGTTTAGTTGAGAGCACATCCAATGTGACAGTTACATTCCCAGCACTCTTTTTTGAAACGGTTAAATCAATAGATTAAAGCCTCGTACACACGATCGGAATTCCATCGGACAAAGCAATTTTGCTCAGAAGGTAACTGGCCGTGAACTTGTTCTGCATACAGACAGAACTTTTTCAGCCAACATAAACGAAACTACGTGGTTTTTCAGCTCTTTACCGCCACCCTTTGGGCAACTTCTGCTAATGTTGTGTTATGGTTAGCATTGGTTTGGAGCATGCGTGTTTGTTGAATCAAAAAGGGCTGGCAACTCAGATGCTCTTGAATAAAAGTCCTTTATTGGTTACATGGGTACAGGCTATACACTGACGTGTTTCGGCTAAGAAGCCTTCATCAAAGGATGCATGTTTGTAATTTAGATTTTTTTTCGATGGACTCGTGTGTACACGATTGGATAATCGACATCACACATTTGTTGTCGGACAGTTTTAAAGCATGCTATAAAACATTTGTCCGATGGAGCGTACAAACGGTCGGATTTTCCGACCAAACCCTGCCATCACACATTTGTTGTTGGAAAATCCGATCATGTGTACGAGGCTTTAGTCTCACTTTAAGGCCCCTTTCACACATACGGATCATTCAGGTTCCGCCCGTCAGTTTTTCAGGCGACCCTGAACAGACGCTCCATTCACCTTTATGGAGCGACGGATGTCAGCGGTGACATGTCTGCTGACATCTGATCCACTCTGCTAAATAAAAGACGGATGGAAACCCCATTTTCCATCCGTCTGGCGCATGGGTCTTCAAACTACGGCCCTCTAGTTGTTCAGGAACTACAATTCCCATCATGCCTAGTCATGTCTGTGAATGTCAGTGTGTTACAATGCCTCATGGGATGTAAAGCTCTACAACAGCTGGAGGGCCGTAGTTTGAGGATCCCTGGTCTGGCGGATCGGATGAAAATGGACTAGCGGTCCGTTTTCATCCAATGCCCCATAGAAGAGAGCGGAGCTCTGACAGGTCTGAGCATTGCAAATGACTGGATGATAGAAATCAGCAGAGATTTCCCTCATTTCAGAGCTTCCCCTCAGATCTAGCGCAACTGCACTTGTAGTGCACAGTATATTAGTCTTTACTAATTCAACCTCCCTGTGTTATACACTCCTGGGCCCGGTACTCCCTGCATTACACACCCCTGGGCCCTGCACACTCTGGTATATGCACTCCTGAGCCCTGCACTATCTGGTATATGCACTCCTGAGCTCTCCGATATATCCACTCCTGAGCCCTGCGCTCTCCGATATATCCACTCCTGAGCCCTGCACTCTCTGATATATCCACTCCTGAGCCCTGCGCTCTCCGATATATCCACTCCTGAGCCCTGCGCTCTCCGATATATCCACTCCTGAGCCCTGCGCTCTCCGATATATCCACTCCTGAGCCCTGCGCTCTCCGATATATCCACTCCTGAGCCCTGCGCTCTCCGATATATCCACTCCTGAGCCTTGCACTCTCTGATATATCCACTCCTGAGCCTTGTACTTTCTGACTACTGCATTCTGGGCTGTATAATACATACTTCTGAACACTACAATTCAACTGCATACTCCTGAATTTTTGTTTTGCTGCTGTGATTGGATGATAGAAATCAGCAGAGCTTTCCCTCATTTCAGAGCTTCCCCTCAGATCTAGTGCAACTGCACTTGTAGTGCACAGTATATTAGTCTTTAGTAATTCAACCTCCCTGTGTTATACACTCCTGGGCCCGGTACTCTCTGCATTGCACACCCCTGGGCCCTGCACCCTCTGCATTGCACACCCTGGCCCTGTACCCTCTGCATTGCACAATCCTGAGCCCTGCACTCTCTGCATTGCACAATCCTGAGCCCTGCATCTGGTATATGCACTCCTGAGCCCTGCACTCTCTGATATATGCACTCCTGAGCCCTGAACTTTCTGACTACTGCATTCTGGGCTGTATAATACATACTCCTGACCACTACAATTCAACTGCATACTCCTGAAGTTTTTTATTTTTTGCTGCTGTGATCTAAATTCCCGTTAGAGGAAGAGGATGTAGGAACATAACCACCTTCTCTTGCTCACTCTCAAGATGGACCAGGGACTATGTACTATGGGATTTGTAGTGTGCATAGAGCAGTATGCATGCCTGCAACTAATGAGCAAGGAGACAGAAAACCATGGTCATTTCATGAAAACTAGTAAAAGGGTAATTACCGGTAAGTAGTGGATTTGTATGGATTCATTTTGGAGTTTAAGGAAATTGTTTACTATAAAGACGTAAAGGGAAAATTCCACTCTGACACAAGTAAAACAGAAGTTTTGACTGGAGTTCCACTTCAAAGACCCTGGTACAGGGATGCATGTCTCGCCTACTGACACAGGACTTAAAATGTATCTCTAGAAAAAAAATACTTTTCGTATAGAGTTGGAAAAGGCCAGAAATTCTGTTTTATTGATGTCCATGTCACCCCTCTATTGGTACTGATGACAACTGTCACAGATAAAAAGATTAAGGGAAAATCCAACATTTCAGAGTTGTCATCAGAACAAGAGGTAAGGAGAAACCTCATAATGGGGACGCCTGCTTAACCACTTGCGGCCACCCATTGTACATTTACTGCGGCAGGGCGGTCGCTCTGTGCAAGATCATGGACCTAGTCCGTAATCTGACACTTCTGGGGTGCTGATGACCCACTCCCGCTATGATCACACACACACAGCGGGAGCCCACCGATTACACAGGCAGAACGACAATCTGCCTATGTAAACAAGGCAGATTGTTGTTCTGTCAGAAGGGAAGGTTGATCCTGTGTTTCTGCCTTCCCCTAGTCAAAGCATCTCCCTCACAGTGAGTAAGCACAACCTAGTAGTGGTGCACTGAAATATCGTCTGAAAACAGCAGAAAAAGAAAATGTGCCGATAATGGCACCGAAAAGGGGGCGGGGTCTTCCCCGGGTGCTGCCCATTGCAGGGGTGTCATGCATCCTCCCCTCTCTCCTCACGCAGAGTGGCGTTCTCCCTGTGTCTCGGAGCTGAATTGTCCAGAGCGGCCACAGCAATGCCCTGCCTCCTGTGATAGATGGCACACTGATCCAATACCAGAACATTGAATCAGTGTGACATACCACAGGAGGCGGGACATTGTTACTGCGGCCGCCCAGGAAATTCAATTATTTTTTTACCAAACGCAGAATGCATATTGGCATAAATTGATGAAGAAATTTTTTTTTTTTTTTTATGTGTTTTATAGCAGAAAGTAAAAAAATGTTGGGCTAGATTCAGCAACGATTTACGCCGGCGTATCCATAGATACGCCGCATAAATTCAAAGCTGCGCCGGCGTATCTTCTTTCTGTATTCAGAAAGCAAGATACGCCGACATTAGCCTAAGATACGACTGGCATAAGTCTCTTACGCTGTCGTATCTTAGGGTGCATTCTCACGCTGGCCGCTAGGTGGCGTTTTCGGCGTAGAGTATGCAAATTACCTAGTTACGCCGATTCACAAACGTACGTACGTGCGCCCGGCGGTAGTTTTTTACGCGGTTTGCGTAAGGCTTTTCCGGCGTAACGTTGCACCTGCTATTAGGTGGCGCAATGTTAAGTATTGATGTCGTTCCCGCTTCGAAATTTGGATTTTTTGCGTCGTTTTCGCAAGTCGTTCGCGAATAGGGCTGGATGTAATTTACGTTCACGTCGAAACCAATGACGTCCTTGCGATGTAATTTGGAGCAATGCACACTGGGATATGTACACGGACGGCGCATGCGCTGTTCGTAAAACACTTCAGGTCATCACATATTAGCATAAAACACGCCCCCCCTTCCACATTTGAATTACGTGGGCTTACGCCGGCCCCATTTACGCTACGCCGCCGCAACTTACGGAGCAAGTGCTTTGTGAATACTGCACTTGCTCCTGTAAGTTGCGGCGGCGTAGCGTAAATACGATACGCTGCGCCGCCGTAAGAAGGGGGGCAGCTACCTGAATCTAGCCCATTGTTTTTGTTTTTTTCAAAATTGTCTGTCTTTTTTGTTTATGGCGCAAAAGATATAAACCGCAGAGGTGATCACATACCATGAAAAAGAAACCAATATTTGTGGGGAAAAAACGGACATCTATTTTATTTGGGTGCAGCGTTGCCTGACCGCACAATTGTCAGATAAAATAACACTGTGCTGTATCACAAAAATGGCCTGGTCAAAAAGTGTGGGGGGGGGGGGTAAATCATCAAGTGGTTAAAGCGGGGGTTCACCCTAAAAAACATTTTTTTTTTCTAGCATGCCATCCAGCATACTAGCGCGAGCTACAGTATGCCTTTATTTTATTTTTTGGCGCCGTACTCACAGTTTAATCCCGTAGTGAAGTTTCAGACTCCCCGCGGCAAATGGGCGTTCCTATGCAGAGGGGAACATGATTGACGGCCGGCTATGGCGCGTCACGCTTCCCGAAAATAGCCGAAATAGGACTTGGCTCCTCACGGCGCCTGCGCAGTCAGCTCCTAGTCTGTGCGCAGGCGCCGTATAGCGCCGTGGAGAGCCGAGACCTACTCCGGCTATTTTCGGGAAGCGTGACGCGCCATAGCCGGCCGTCAATCATCTTCCCTCTGCATAGGAACGCCCATTCCCCGCGGGAGTCTGAAACTTCACTACGGGATTAAACTGTGAGTACGGCGCCAAAAAATAAAATAAAGGCATACTGTAGCTCACGCTAGTATGCTGGATTTAATGGTAGAAACTTGTTATTTAGGGTGAACCACCGCTTTAAGATGTATTCCCCTAACTTCCTGTTGCAAACCTGGGACAGGAAGTGAAGAGAAATTTCCCCAAAGGTACACAGACTGGATAAAATAAGCCTTCTTTATGCTGGCCACACAGGTATGGATTTTCATTGTAGAAATCAGAGATGACAGTGATCACATACCTCTCTAGGTGACATGATCCTTGGCTTCTAGGATAGCTGACTGGATCCTAATAGGAAGAACAAGAAACGAAAGTTATACAATCTAATAGAAGAGCAAAGAAGTGGGAAGATCTAACCTGATAATCCTATACACTAGAATAGGAGGATATGACAGCAGAGCATCTCCAGCATCCTCCCTGTGCCCCTCTCCCATCAGGTAATCCCAGGAACCAGAACAACTCACACAGCCCCCCTCCATCCAATCATACCATTCATTGACTACAAACAATGCACATCACCGCCCACACGTGACGTCACACAGCCCGACTCTCCCGGTGTGCGGAGCAAACGGCAGAAGGAACTCGGGTGAGCGTATCCAGGAGGCCCCAGCAACCATAGCCCGGGCAACCAGCGCGTCCGAGGCGGAGCCATCCCCCGGCAGTCACATGACTCGTACGTTCTATTCCCACAGTGGCTTGGGAGTGGGCGGAGCCTCGTTAGGTTGGGAGAGCCCTGTGTGTTGTGCAGGCTGGTGACTGTCCGCTCATTGTGTGTACTAACTACGTGATAAAACCGTCCTTTCCATTTATCGGGGACTACACAGAATGCGCTGTTCATTGTGGTGCAGGAAATAAAGTCATTTTCTATGAGTAAACATGGATGAAACCATCAGTAGATTTTAGTACACTTTAGGCTAAACGTTTTTTTTTTTTTTTTTTAACCACTTTAATACCAGGCACTTTTACCCCCTTCCTGCCCAGGCCAGTTTTTAGCTTTCAGCGCTGTCACACTTTCAATAACAATTGTGCGGTCATACAACACTTTACACATATGACATTATTTTCACACAAATACAGCTTTCTTTTGCCAGTATTTAATCACCACTGGGGTTTATTTTTTGCTAAATAAATGAAAAATTACCAAAATTGTAAAAAAAAAAAAAAAAAAAAAGTTTTTCTTAGTTTCTGTTACAGCAATTTTTCTTCTTCACTGAAATGCACTAAAAATGCATCACTGATAGGTTGCACTGATGAGGCTGCACTAACAAGGCAGCACTGATAGGCTGTACTGATGGGCACTGATAAAGCAGCACTGACAAGGCTGTACTGATGGGCACTGATGAGGCGGCACTAACAAGGCTGCCTTGATGATGCGGCACTAAGGCTCCATTCACATCTATGCGACAAAACGCCCGACGCCAGACGCTTCTGCCGCTAGAGGGGAGAATTCCCATTGCTGTCTATGGAGATGGTTCACATCTCATAGACGCCTGTCGCCTGAAAAAAAGTCCCGGACCCTTTTTTTCAGGCGACATTGGCGTTCGCCCATTGACAGCAATGGGAAGAATCTGAAAAAAAAAAAAAAAGATACACACTCGCGGCAAAATACGCCGCGTACGCCGTACGCCGCTGACGCATAGATGTGAATGAAGCCTAACAAGGCAGCACTGATAGGCTGTCCTGATGGGCACTGACAAGGCAGCACTGTTGGCTGCACTGATGAGGCACTACTGATAGGCTGTGCTGATGGGCACCAATAAAACGGCACTGACAAGGCAGCACTGATGAGGTGGCACTAACAAAGCAGCACTGATAGGCATTAATGAGGCGTGATATGGAGATATCTGGCTGTACACAGAATACACAGCTATTTCTCCTTGTGCTATTAAGCACACACTTCGTCTTAATGCAATAATGCATCTTAACCACTTAAGCCCCGGACCAATATGCAGCCTAAAGACCCAAGGTGTTTTTACAGTTCGGGACTGCGTCGCTTTAACAGACAATTGCGCGGTCGTGCGACGTGGCTCCCAAACAAAATTGGCGTCCTTTTTTCCCCACAAATAGAGCTTTCTTTTGGTGGTATTTGATCACATCTGCGGTTTTTAGTTTTTGCGCTATAAACAAAAATAGAGCGACAATTTTGAAAAAAAAGCAATATTTTTTACTTTTTGCTGTAATAAATATCCCCCAAAAACATATATAAAAACATTTTTTTTCCTCAGTTTAGGCCGATACGTATTCTTCTACCTATTTTTAGTAAAAAAAATCGCAATAAGCGTTTATCGATTGGTTTGCGCAAAATTTATAGTGTTTACAAAATAGGGGATAGTTTTATTGCATTTTTATTTTTTATTTTTTTTTTACTACTAATGGCGGCGATCAGCAATTTTTTTCGTGACTGCGACATTATGGCGGACACTTCGGACAATTTTGACACATTTTTGGGACCATTGTCATTTTCACAGCAAAAAATGCAATTTAAATGCATTTTTTGCTGTGAAAATGACAGTTGCAGTTTGGGAGTTAACCACAGGTGGCGCTGTAGGAGTTAGGGTGCACCTAGTATGTGTTTACAACTGTTTGGGGGTGTGGCTGTAGGAATGACGTCATCGATCGTGTCTTCCCTATAAAGGGAATGACGCGATCGATGCGCCGCCATAGTGAAGGACGGGGAAGCCGTGTTTACACACGGCTCTCCTCGTTCTTCAGCTCCGGGGAGCGATCGCGACGGAGCGGCTATAAACAAATAGCCGCGCCGTGGTCCCGGATCGCTCCCCGAGCGGACCCGACCTCCGCATGTAGCGGGGGGGGGTCCCGATCGGACCCCCCACCCGCTAATAGGCGAGGACGTACCTATACGCCCATGTGCCTGTACGTGCCATATTGTGGACGTATATGTACATGGGCTGGTCCTTAAGTGGTTAAAGGGGTGGTTCCCCCTAAAAAAAATTTCTAACAATACATTGAGAAGACTGATTACACTGCGGGTATGCTGGGTTTTTTTTTTTTTTTTTTTCGTACATACCTCGTTATCGCCGTTTCATCCCTCGGCTTCCGGGTATGATTCTTGCTGGACCTAGTTGATTAACGTTCCTCCGACCGGTGCATACTGCGCGTCACGACTTTCCGACAGAAGCCGAACGTCATTGCGCAGGCGCCGTATAGAGTCTTCTTTCGGAAAGTCGTGACATCAAGTATGCGTCGGTCGGAGGAACGTCAATCAACTAGGTATGCACAGCCCCGTTAGAATCATACCCGGAAGCCGAGGGATGAAACGGCGATATCGAGGTATGTACGGAAAAAAAAACCCCAGCATACCCGCAGTGTAATCAGCCTTCTCAATGTATTGTTAGAATTTTTTTTAGGGGGAACCTCCACTTTAAGCTAAAAATTCACTTACCATTCATTCAATTTCCCATTCATCCAAAACCAGGCATCACCGCACTGCTATGTTCAGCATCTCAGCATCCCAGCATCACTGCCTAGCCCAGTCAGCCTCGATCCTTTTTATCAAAATCTTCCCAGGAAGTGATGTCGCCATCACAAGAAGAAGTTAACAGGAAGTGATGTAAAAGCAATGTGAAGGAGCGGTATACACACCGCTCCTCTCACCGCTCCAAAGATGCTGCTTGCAGAAGATTTTTTTTCTCTCCTGCCAGCGCATCGCCTCAGTGTAAAAGCCCTCAGGCTTTCACATTGAGAATGCTGGGCAACTCCTCATTGTGAAAGGGGCCTAAGACGTTTTTCCACTACCAGACGGGTCTCAACCAGTGTCAGTCTGCCCCAGTCAGCTCTTTAGAGCAGGTTGCGGGAGAACTAACACTGGGAGACACTATGACAATACATATTAAATACATCTTCATAATATTAGTCATATGCTCCCATGTGTCCCTCGATGAAACTTGATCTCTTTCTTACACCTGGAAACGAATCAGTCCTTACAGTCCATAAAAAGGAAAACTCGGCTTGACATGTAGACTCTGTTCTTCAGGAGCATGATTTATAAGGACACGACACGGTAAGCTGTAGTAATCGCCGATCGGTCTGGAATCCTCTGTCTTGTACGTGGGTCGGGCTTCGAGGCGTCTCATTAACCACTTAAGGACCGCTGCACGCCGATATACGTCGGCAGAATGGCACGGCTGGGCAGATGGACGTACCGGCACGTCCTGTACATCTACCCAGCTGCCCACGACCCGGTCCGAAGCTCCGGGACCCGCGGACCCGATCGCCGCTGGGGTCCCGCGATCGGTCCCTGGAACTGAAGAACGGGGAGAGCCGTATGTAAACACTGCTTCCCCGTGCTCCACTGTGACGGCTGCATCGATTGTGTCATTCCCTTTATAGGGAGACACAATCGATGACATCACTCCTACAGCCACACCCCCCTACAGTTGTAAGCACACCCTAGGTCAGGGGTCTCCAAACTTTTGAAACAAGGGGCCAGTTTATTGCCCTTCAGACCTTTGGGGGGCCGGACTGTGGCCAGCAGAAGTGGAAATGTTCCTGGCATCAATGGAAATAAACATTGCCACATTTGGTATTAGTGGGAAGAATAGTGCCTCATTGTTGGTATCAGTGGGAGAAATGGTGTCCCACTGTTGATGTAAATTGTCAGAATACTGTCTCATATCAATGGGAGGGATATGCTTCAAGGGCCAGATAAAGGAAAGCAAAGGGCCACATTCGGCCCCCGGTCCGCAGTTTGGACACCACTGCCCTAGGTGAAACATAACCCCTTCAGCGCCCCCTGTGGTTCACTCCCAAACTGCAACTGTCATTTCCACAATAAAGAATGCATTTTAAATGCATTTTTTGCTGTCAAAATGACAATGGTCCCAAAAATGAGTCAAAATTGTCCGAAGTGTCCGCCATAATGTCGCAGTCACGAAAAAAATCGCTGATCGCCGCCATTAGTAGTAAAACATTTTTTTTTAATAAAAATGCAATAAAACTATCCCCTATTTTGTAAACGCTATACATTTTGCGCAAACCAACCGATAAACGCTTATTGTGATTTCTTTTACCAAAAATATGTAGAAGAATACGTATCGGCCGAAACTGAGGAAAACATTTTTTTTTATATATTTTTGGGGGATATTTATTATAGCAAAAAGTAAAAAATATTGAATTTTTTTCAAAATTGTCGCTCTATTTTTGTTTATAGCACAAAAAATAAAAACCGTAGAGGTGATCAAATACCACCAATAGAAAGCTCTATTTGTGGGAAAAAAAGGACGCAAATTTTGTTTGGGAGCCACGTCGCACGACCGTGCAATTGTCAGTTAAAGCGACGCAGTGCCGAATCGCAAAAAGGGGCCTGGTCCTTTACCTGCATTTTGGTCCGGGGCTTAAGTGGGTAAGGAAGATGTGGTCATCTGCTCGGGCTCTGGTCACGCGTCCAATCAAGCAACAGGAGCATCTCATCACAACATATAGAAAGAATAGAGATAAAAACGACATATATATATATATATATATATTCCCACTTTAACCAGGATCCGCTGTAAAATAAAAATTAAATCCCCTCAGATTCCCAGACCCTTAAAAGGATTCCCAACCTTCGCTAGCTACAGCTCTGGCTTCAACAGTTACATGAAACATCCCATCCACAATGGATGAGAATTGTTCAATCGTATCATAAGCTCAAGCCCTCCCCCCACCTTGCCCAGACCTGGTCGGGGTTGGTGAACAATTCCCTTCTAGTTGTCCCTGCCATCCTTACCTTCTCACGCCATCAGATCCTGGTGACCGGCCGCAACATAAGATGCTGGAACGAGTTTCACCAGCACGCATGAACCTCTTGCATTGGGGGAAATACCTTATAAGCTGTAGATCCGCATAAGCAACAAACTAAAGTTCAAACACACTTGTGGGCTACCTAGTTGTCCCGATACCCAAACCGGCAAGAGGCAGAGCTATAAAAACGATAACCAATTTTACCCTCTAGAAATGTATCATTAAATTCCATTGACAAGTGTCTGTTTGGAGTCTTCACTAGTTTGTCAAAACTCCTCATACCAATATGAACATCATAAATAGCATGTACCACTGTCATCGCTGGGGACTAAAGCTCGGTGGAGACTCAGAACAGACTCAGCAATCGGTCCTGTTCGCTTTCTTAGCTAGTCAGAGAATATACTTTAAATAATAACTTGGGATGCTTTTCATCATTACCCTTGCTAAAATTTACTAAACAAACAAAAATATATAAATAAACAAAGATACTACTCAGTTCTTTGAAGTGGTTGAGCCGCTTCTTGCAGTGGCTGGCGTGGTCTCGCCCCTCAAGCTTCTTTACAATGACCCAGTCACCTGGTTGGAAAGAATGAAAACTGGTTATTGTGTCAGGGTCCAGGAGGCACTCCTGGACCCTGTGGTGGACATTTTGAAGTTTATGTTACAGTGACCGCACCAACCCCATCAGCTGAGAATGCAAGTGACAGCTAATGAGGAAAGTACGACCCTGGTTTTGGTTGACCTACAAACAGACCTCATATGGCAATAACCCAGACATCGGGACTGTGGTCACTGCATATCCTGTGCGTGGCTTACCATCTGGGGTGTAATACCTGGAACCATTGACAAAAAGGTTCTTAGCATCTGGGATGGGAACCTACTTCACCAGACTGCTGCTTGGCGATTCAAATTCTATCAAAGAAAGACAGTCTTGGCACAAACTTTGGTTAAAATTACAGAGGTTAGCATTATTTGTTTGGAAAACTGTCACTCACATTTATTTATCACCTCATGTTCTTCCTCATTACAGACTGAAGGAAGAAATGCGTGGTGCAGGAAAAAAGAAACAATGAAATAGCTTATGATACTTTTACCACCTTAGACATGTGTATTTATCCATGTGTACAGCTGTCTACATACACCTGCTCTCTATGTACATACACTTTCAGATACTCCTTTACCTGAAAAAAATACTTACAAGCAAAATCGTTACTCTATCCTTCATATTTAACCTGCAAAGAATGGTAAACAAAAATTACATTCCTGTACATTGCTAAATTGTCAATGACATTCCTTTTTTATTTTTTTTTTAAACAGATTCAAACAAAACCCTCTGCAACCCTACTTTTCGTTCCTACAAAAATACAACAGCCGCGACGCGTCACAGGATCGCCGCAGTAAGTTTGAACATATTCACATTACTACATACAAACGTTCAGATACAAATGAGAAAAATGGGATATACTGCGCTACTAAACACATCAAAATTTAAATGCCGCAGCTCATAATGTAACATTAAACATTAAAACAATTACAAAAAAGAAAAAGTGGAGCTGCGCAATACAAAAAATGATAAAGTGAATTACCATGAGTGCCAAAGCTGACAAATCAATAAACAATGTAATGTGAAACATCAAAAAAAAACATATAATATATATATAAATCAAAGTGCATATATAGTCCATATGTCAACCAACAAAAAAGCAATAGCCAATCACTAATGAATCGATATGATAGTCCTATAGTAAGATACACAGTGCAGCAACCAGTGAGAAAATAGAAATCCTGTGCGAGGAAACAGCAGAACCACAATGTGTCACCAATCACACCTGTACACCACCACCTATAAAGTTGTATGCTTACCAGAGGTAAGCTGTAATGGGCCAAAAGTATTGGACTTGTTCCCAGTAGATAGCGGTCTCCAATGGCAGGGAAAGCGAGCGATCAGATGGAACGAACTCAATGGGCACAAAGTCCGCGAATCTCAGCATGGATACCCAAAATGAAGAGAGACTCACATAGTGTGTATCGTATGGTAAATCAGATTTAATAACCAAAATGGCAACTTACAGTTTAAAAGAGTAACAAACATCCATATAGGACAATGGAGAGCCGGCCGGCATGCAATCTCCCGTTCAGAGCGATGACATCAGCACGTCTACCTGGGTATCCACGCTGAGATTCGCGGCCTTTGTGCCCATTGAGTTCGTTCCATATGTTTTTTTTTTATGTTTCACATCACATTGGTTATTGATTTGTCAGCTTTGGCACTCATGGTAATTCACGTTATAATTTTCTGTATTGCGCAGCTCCACTTTTTCTTTTTCAGATACAAATGTGGGGGAGATACTTCACAGTTTCCAAAACAAAAATGAAAAAAACAAAACAGCCAGAATTCTACCTTCACTCTTTCAGCAATAGAAAAAAATACAATGGGAAAAACACGAGAGCAGCTCGAAAACCCTTGCATGGACCAGCCATACAAAGTTCAAACAAACGGGCATGAGAATTTTAACTATAGTTCCTCCTCTGAGAATCACAAAAACGTGTACTAGACCTCCAACACACTCATCATTACAGATTTCTGAAGCCGCAGCTGAACTACATCCACTCCAGAGGGATACCCAAAATAGTATCCTTGGACCACCTATGTCAGGGCCTTTTATAAATAATAAATATACAAACAATTTTTTGTTATAACAAATTAAATTAAAGAGAGAGAGGGAGGATGAGAAAGAGAGAGAGGATGAGAGAGGGGTGAGGGGTAAGGGAGGGAGGATGAGAGAGAAAGGGGGGATGAGAGAGAGAGGATGCGCATGAGCATGTATGGGAATGACATCAACGCAGCCCAGCCAAGGCAAGTGACCGAAGGCACAGAGCCCAGAAGGAAGACCAGGTGAAGATGGAAGCGCCCGGGACCTGCCGGACAGATCACAGATCGAAGCACTGGAAGGCTCAGTCTGACAATTTAAGTGTACCCTAATGTACTAATATGCTGTGCATATTTGTACAATATGGCATAACCTACCTCTAAAAAGTAGTAATCTTAGCGAAGTTTACTACCGCTTTATTATCACAGGATCCCAGGAGCCTCTCATGGGACCCCCTACTGACCCGGTGGCCCTTGGGCAGTGCCTAAGTGCATAGTTTCCAACATTTCAAAAATATTTTTAAGGGACACTTTTTTTTACAAGTGCTATATTTAGAGTAGCTGAGATCCCTGATGTTCCTCTATACATCACAGTAGAAATCACAAAATTAAATAAGTACTAATAATGGGGCAGAACAAATATGAGGACTGAGAAGATTTCCTTTAGTTGAACTAACAAAAGTGTGCCCATTCTAAAGCTGGTAACATTAAGGATATTCAGTATAATTTTAAAGAACTGGTTTTGTGGGTAAGAGGCGTAGGAGAGGAGTAGGGACAGTATAAAACTGTAAAGTATGGGCAGGTGATGGAGAGGAATGTGGAGGGTCGAACAGTGGGCACTATGTACAGGAGAGGAGTGTGGAGGGTATGACAGTGGGCAGTATGTACAGTAGAGGAGTATGGAGGGTATGGCAGTGGGCAGTATGCACAGGAGAGGAGTGTGGGGGGTATGACAGTGGGCAGTATGCACAGCAGAGGAGTGTGGAGGGTATGACAGAGGTTGGTATGTACCAGAGAGGAGTGTAGAGGGTATGAAAGTGGGCAGTATGTACAGGAGAGGAGTGTGGAGAGTATGACAGTGGGCTTTATGTACAGGAGAGGAGTGTGGAGGGTATGATGGGAGGCGGTATGTACAGGAGAGGAATGTGGAGAGAAAGATAGTTGGCAGTATGTGTGAAGGGTAAGGTTGTGTTACAGTATGTACAGGAGAGAAGTGTGGAGGGTACGATGGGGGGTGGTATGTACAGGAGAGGAATGTGGAGAGAAAGATAGTTGGCAGTATGTGTGAAGGGTAAGGTTGTGTTACAGTATGTACAGGAGAGAAGTGTGGAGGGTAAGGTTGGGTTACAGTATGTACAGGAGAGGAGTGTGCAGGGTATGACAGTGAGCAGTATGTACAGGAGAGGAGTGTGGAGGGTATCACAGTGGGCGGTATGTACAGGAGAGGAGTGTTGATGGTATGATAGTGGGCAGTATGTACAGGAGAGGAGTGTAGAGGGTATAATGGGGGCAGCATCTACAGGAGAGGAGTGTGGAGGGTATGATAGTGGGCAGTATGCACAGGAGAGGAGTGTGGAGGGTATGATAGTGGGCTGTATGCACAGGAGAGGAGTGTGGAGGGTATGATAGTGAGCAGTATGTACAGGAGAGGAGTGTAGATGGTATGATACTGGGCAGTATGTACATTGAATGAATGTGGAGGGTAAGACAGTGAGCAGTAGGTACAGGAGAAGAGTGTGGAGGGTATGACAGTGGGCAGTATGTACAGGAGAGGAGTGTGGAGGGTATGACAATAGGCAGTATGCACAGGAGAGAAATGTGGAGGGTATGAGAGCGAGCAGTATGTACAGAAGAGGAGTGTGGATGGTATGATACTGAGCAGTATGTACAATAAATGAGTGTGGAGGGTAAGACAGTGAGCAGTATGTACAGAAGAAGAGTGGGGAGGATATGACAGTGGGCAGTATGTACAGGCGAGACGTGTGGAGGGTATAACAGTGGGTCCTATGTATAGAAGAGAAGTGTAGAGGGTATGACAGTGGGCACTATGTATAGGAGAGAAGTTTGGAGGGTATGACAGTGAACAGTATGTACAGGAGAAGAGTGTGGAGGGTATGATGGTGGGCACTCTGTATAGGAGAGAAGTGTGGAGGTTATGACAGTGGGCACTATGTATAGGAGAGAAGTGTGGAGGGTATGACAGTGACAAGTATGCACAGGAGAGGAGTGTGGAGAGTATGACGGTGGGCACTATGTATAGGAGAGAAGTGTGGAGGGTATGACAGTGGGCACTATGTATAGGAGAGGAGTGTGGAGGGTATGACAGTGGGCACTATGTACAGGGGAGGAGTGTGGAGGGTATGACAGTAAGCAGTATGTACAGGAGAGGAATGTGGAGAGTGCGATAGGGGGCACTATGTATAGGAGAGGAGTGTGGAGAGTGGGATAGTGGGCACTATTTACAGGGGAGGAGTGTGGAGGGTATAACAGTGGGCAGTATTTACAGGAGAGGATTGTGGAGAGTGCGATAGTGGGCACTATGTACAGGAGAGAAGTGTATGACAGCAGGCACTATGTACAGGAGAGGAGTGTGGAGGGTATGACAGTGAGCAGTATGTACAGGAGAGAAGTGTGGAGAGTATGTACAGGTGAGGAGGATGAAGGAATCTGGGAAGGAAAAATGTAAAGGTTTGTGGAAGGATGTTTAGGAAATGCGTAGTGGTTAAGCGGTACATACATTGAAATCTATATCTATATTGAAATTACGCCAATTAAGTAGAGACCAGCCATAGTCGATCTATGTATGGGCTAGCTGGTTTTACACAAGTCAATCTGTTATCTGACTTGGGTACAACCAGCCTGTCAGGTTTTTCCCAAAACAATCAGTCCTGCCAGCTATAGTTAGCAACACTGATCATTGTATTCACAGGCAGAACACAATAACACTGCAGGAGTGATTCCCCCATCCACAGGTCAGCAGGTGAGAGGGTGTGTGGGGACAGGCTGGGGAGAGATACTAGTCAGTCCCTGGGAAGGCCCTGGCTAGTATCAGAGCCAGATACACACAGGTTACATACACCACGATCGTTAGAGCGAGAGCAATAATTCTAGCACTTGACCTCCTCTGTAACTCTAAACATGTAACCTGTAAAAAAGTTAAAGCATCGCTTAGGACCTGTCCTCAGGTCTCACTAACAGGCCAGGTTTGCAAGATAACTGAAATACATCACAGGTGATATAATTTGCTGCTTAGTGATTGCAGTATTCTAGTCTGCATCTCCCCAAGGTAATAGATAAAACCTGGCCTGTTAGTGGGCCCTGAGGACAGGGTTGATGACCGCTGGCTTAGTATACAAAAAAAATCGTGCTAACTTTAGTGTTTTTTTTTTACATATATAGGCCCGGATTTACATACATCAGCGCATATATATGCCGCCGTAGCGTATCTCTTTTACGCTACGCCGACGCAACGCAGAGAGGCAAGCATGGAATTCACAAAGCAAATGCTCCCAACGTTGCGCCGGCGTAACGTAAATTCGTAGGCGTAAGCTGGCGTAGGTGGAAGTGGGTGTGACCCCATGCAAATGATGGTGGAGCAGTGTTTTACGCCCGGCGTATCATGAACGGAGCATGCGCAGTGATGCGGACGTATGACAGCACCCCTGTGCGCATGCTCACAACTACGCCGGCGCAACTTCCTGGGAATACGCCGGCCTACCGGCTTACGCCGAGTGCATAAATACGCCCAGCCATACGCCCGTCCGGTGCAAAAGTACACCAGCTTTCTTCTCTTCCCCCTGGAGCAGAGTACTTTTGCGCGCAGCCATGGCTAATGTTCAGACTGAGAGGGACAGAAGGAAGAAACATTTCACACCAGATGAGAGGGCTGTCCTCATCTCTGCCATAGAGAAATTTGATGTTTTCCTCCATGGCGCCCAGAGTGCCCAGACTAGCAGGGCCAGTAAACAACAGATCCTGGAGAACATCACCCTGGATGTTAATGCCCTTGGTCATGAGTCCCGGACCACTAAGGACATTAGCAAGAAAATAAATGACTTGCGTTGGCTTGTCCAGGATAAAGTGTCCGCCATCAGAAGGCACCACAGGGGCACGGGGGGTGGACCACAATCTGCTGTTAGGTTGACCCCGGAGGAGGAGGTTATCGCCAGGTGTCTGGAGCGGGAGCAAGTGGAGGGTCTGGAGGGCTTTGACTCCATTGACCAGGCCTTGAGGACAGGTAAGTGTTTTATATCCCCCATCCGGTGTGTAGCATGTGAGGGGGTGGAAGGGAACATGTGACAAGTGTGTGGGTCCACCAACATGTGAATGCTTTGTGTCATCCACAGATGTGCTGGAGGGAGCGGGCCCATCTCAGCTGCTGGACGACCCATGCCATCCCCGGAGGAGTGTGCCCACACCTCTCCTCTAGAGGAAGTTGAGGAGGAGCTAGTGGACCTTGAGGAAGGTGTCTACCTCCAGGAGGATAACATCATCCCTGGACCCTCCCAAACCTCCTCCCCCATCAGGGGAAGCCCCTCACCCTCCTCCCCCATCAGGGGAAGCCCCTCAGGGTCCACCCCCATCAGGGAAAGCCCCTCAAGGGCCTCCCCGTACAGACGGCCCCAAGACTAACGCGGTCCTCACCCGCATTGCCCTGGAGTTGGAGGGCAGGCAGCCAGCACCTGCCAGGAGTGGCAGACCAGGGGATGATCCTCCTCCTGATGCCCCCCCCCACCCGAAGCTCTCCCCAGGCAACAGAGGAGCCGGAGCCGTGGCACCATGCCTGGCCCACGACAGGGCAAATGAGTGCCTTTTTTTTTGCTCAGGTTATGAGCTTTTTTTATTTTGGAGTGTCGTGCATAGAAGGATGTGCTGGCCTCCAGTAAGGGCATGCCATGTCGGCCAATGGCATGAACCCTTTTTTTTTTTTTTTGTGACTGCACACGGTCAGTAGTGCAGGCTACAGTGTGACTGGTGTGTGAATGTGTGGGTGACATACCCAGGGGCGCCATCAGGAATTATGGGGCCCCTTACACAGCTTCAGTCATGGGCCTCCTGGAGCAGAGAACCGGGGGGGGGGGGTGCTGCCGTCTGAAATTGAGAAGCGGGAGGGGGGGGGGCTGCCGTGAATTGAGAAGCGGAGGGGGGCCCTTTACAAATTTTTTTTATAAAAATAAATTACAAAAAAGGGGGGTTGCCTTCCGGGACCTCTGGGCCCTTTAATAAAAAATAATAAAAAAAAACATTTATAAAAAAATAAAACAAAGGGGGTTTGCCACATGGGGCCCTGGAGACCTCACGAGCCCTTTAATAAATATATATTTTATATGTATATAAAAGAAATAAAATGCCATATAAAAAAATATATAAAAATGTATTTATTTTTTTATAAAAAAAGGGGTGTTTTCATCCCGGGCCCTGGGGATCTCCGGGCCCCTGGGGACCCCCGTACCCCTAAGAATTTTTTTTTGGCCCTTTAATAAAAAAAAATATATATATATTAGAAAAAATATATATTTTTTATAAAAAATAAATAAAAAAAAGGGGGGTTGCCATCCGGGGCCCTGGGGGCCTTTGGACCCCTGGGGACCTGCGGACCTCTAAAAAAAAAAAAAAAAAATGGCCCTTTAAAAAAAAATAAAATAAAAATATATTAAAAAAAAAAAATATATATATTTTTTATAAAAAATAAATAAAAAAAAGGGGAGTTGCCATCTGGGGCCTGTGGGCCTCCAGGCCCCTGGGGTACTCCGGACCGCTACAACAGGGCCAGTTGTACTGGCTTATCAGCGGCCCTGGACATACCTGCCAGCAAGGCGTGTCACCCTGGGTCGTCGGGGAGAGGTTATCCCCACGACCGTGTGAATGTGGTATGAATGGACAGTAACACCATTGGGGACTTGGCGTGGCGTTGCTGCTCCCAAGTCCTGCATGGTGGACTTGGGCTAATCCAATGTGAGGTGGATGTGGTGTGTGTGAGCACAGGACCCCAGATTGCAAGCCCCCTTCTTTCAAAAACTTTAAAAAAAAAAGAATTTTTGGGGATATTTTTGAATTTTTTGTTTTAATCTTTTTAGTTCCTTTTTTTCTATATATTTTTCTGTAGTTCGTCTTTCTCAATTCGCGGCAGCACCCCCCAGGCCCATGCCTGAAGCTGTGTAAGGGGCCCCATAATTCCTGATGGCAGCCCTGCCCACCGCTGCCAACCAATGTAACGAGACCCTTGCTCGCTCGCTTCCGCTCTCCCGACACTCCTCTGCTACTATTGAGTCAGCTTGCAGATCGCAACTTCTGATGGTTCGGTCATCCAAGGCTCCAGGATCCTAACTACAGCTATGTGCCGTTCGGAATCCATTAGAACAAACACCAGGCAGGCTGTATGTAAGTTCAAACAGGAAGACCTTTATTGGAAGTACACAACACACTTTTATACAGAATTTGGAACATCCCGCCCCCAACAACCGCTTTCCTATTGGTCATTTGTAAAGTACATGGAGTTCTCCTTCAGGTCCTCGTAACCATGCAAATGAGGACTTGAAAATTAGTTCAGCAGGGATTGGTCCGATAGCTTGAATAGAGGGACTGTTATGTGTAATGAGACAGAAGCCCCAGGAGGCAATCAATGTACACAATAGCCAGACACAGAACAATGGAGCCGTCTGGAGCCTTAAGACAGGGAAGAAGACCCCCCACTGTGTAACAGATTTCAAGGAGGAACACTTCTGCATTCCAAGGTCCATGACAACAATAGCCAGACACAGAACAATGGAGCCGTCTGGAGCCTTACGACAGGGCAGAAGACCCCCCCCACTGTGTAACAGATTTCAAGGAGGAACACTTCTGCATTCCAAGGTCCATGACAATCATGAACTCCACTCCATACAGGTAATCCCTCAGCTTATCCACCACCGCCCACTTCAAGGCCAGGAACTCAAGTTTGTGCATGTGGTAGTTCTTCTCCTTCCAACTCATGTAGGCAACAGGCCGTAGATGGCCGTCATGCTCTTGATATAGCACCCCACCTAACCCATCTCGACTGGCGTCAGCCGCGTCAAAGTTTAGCTCGTATTGCTTGGTTGGATCTGCATAGACCAGGACTGGAGCAGTTGTTAGGCTTCCCTTCATCTGCCTAAAACCTCTTGACACTTCGAAGTCCATTGTTGCTGAATGGACTCTTAAAAATGTTCTGGGCTCTCCAGCTGGTCTGACAGGCTTCGCCAGATAAGGGTCAACGTCTTAGCGAATCCCTTGACAAATCTTCTGTAATAAAAGCAGAATCCCAGAAATGACCTAATCTCAGTCATGTTGGTAGGCCTCGGGCAGGAGGTGACAGCTTCCAGCTTCTGGGGGGGTCGGTGGCCACTTCGTCGGCAGACACAATGTGGCCAAGGTAGTTGACTGAGGGTTGATAAAACTGTCACTTTTTCCAGAGACAGCTTCAACCCCCTCATCATGCAGTCTCTTCAGGACCTTCTCCAGATGCTCTTCCAGGGTCTTGCCGAAAACGATGATGTCGTCTAAGTACACCAACATGTCACCCACGGTCTTCTCCATTAGCCTTGGGAAGGTGGCTGGGGCACCAGACAGGCCTTGATGTATACGGTCGAATTCAAAGATGGTCTTCTCCCGATCCTCAGGGTGCATGGGGATTTGGTAATACCGACTCTTCAAATCCAGCATGCTGAACCATATAGCTCCTGACAGGCTCTGCAAGGCATCTTCTATCCTTGGGGTGGTTTATTGGTCACGAATGGTCCTTCGGTTCAGTGTCCTGCATTTAATACACAGCCACAGTGACCCATTCTTCCTCTGTATCACCACTATTGGGGAAGCGTATGGACTCTCGGACGATACCTGCCCTCTTCAACTCTACCAGTTGTTCATCAGATCCTCCAAGTCCCCTAAAGGAATCCATTAAACTTTTTTCCTGAAAGTTTTTTGCACTTGAAGAGATGGATCCGGTATTGGGCACTTTTTGCACACCCCGCATCAAATTTACTCTTGGAGAATGCAGCCTGCCATCTCAGGAGCTGAGTCTTTGCCCTTTCTTTTCATTCAGGCAAAAGAGGAGTATTCTTTGGATAGAACTCCTCCACAGAGATCCCAGCCTTTGCTCCCTCCACCAAATCAGACGGCAGGGCTGGGGTGGCCGAATTCACTTGTCCCAGCAACATCTGAGCCGGCATCTTCACTGGCGAGGCTGTTATGTTGCAGACACTAACCAAGATCTTCCCGTGACTTCTTTGCAACCCTTTGGTTGAAACCACCTCGGAATTATCTCCACTCCCATGTCTTCTCTCTGTCCATCCATTTCAAGCACAATGAAAGGGCCTGGTTGCTTCCAATTTAGCTTGACAGATGCTAGTAAACAGGCCACTTTACCAGGCTGTAAAACTTTCTCACACTGGTTCAAGTGCCAGATCTTTCCCACTCCTTTAGCTGGGGCCTTCTGTTTTTGTACCAGGCGCTGGTAGGCTTGTCTCAGCATGGCGTGCACACTTGTAGTTGAAGTGCCAGACAAAGAGGTGTCAACAGCCTTCTGACAAGGTCAGTATTGGTCCCTATGATGAGAGAACTCTTACTGGCCCCTGGTGGGCGAGGACAGACCACTGCCAGAGTGTCAAAAGTCTTGGCTTTCCCAGCCACAAAGGGATCGAAGGTCAGCTTGACCAGTAGATAGCCATTATAGGGGGAGTTCTGAGTCACAATGCCCCATATTTCCAGCTCTTACAACTTCTGCAATGGCAGGTGCTTGAGGTGGCTGTCATAGAAGTCTCTGTAGACTTGCCTGAAGGAAACAAAGGGGGGTCCCTGCAAGGGTTTGAACTTCCGCTGCTGTCTCTTCGAATCATTGGTTTTGGAGCCAGTTACCGTAGCTGGGCACCCGGTTGGCTCCTTCACCAGGGCCCTCCAAAGTTTCCCTATGGCTTCAGGCTTCAATGGGCTTGGACACACCTATCGATTTAATGTCCCACATAATTTCAGCATACTCAAATCAAACATTAAAACCACTTTATCCTACCGGGTCTAATGAATATCTATTAGTCTGAATGATTTTTGGCTAGAAAATTGCATGTGGGGGGCCAGCCCGTCCTTATGTACCACCTAATATCTCTATTTTTATGTGGAATATCACTGAAATTATGTGAGATCTAATGTTAAAACCACTCGATCTTACCGGATCTAACGAATATCTATTAGTTTGAATGATTTTTGGCCAGAAAATTTGATAAGGGGGGTCCAACCCGTCCTTATGTACCACCTAATATCTGTATTTGTATGTGGAATATCCAGGGCTCGAGTCCTGCAGGAACGCATGGGAACAATGTTCCTGTACTTCTTCCACAGCAGTAATGCCGTTCCCATTGTCATCAAGGTGTGCCCATCCTCCCCTCCCTCGGTCCGCCTATTCCTCCTCCTCCAGTGGCCGCTGTAACAAAGTCTCGGTTCTAGTGATAGGGGGAACTCAGCCACACAGAGCAGACACAAAACTCTGACTCCTCAGCTGTGTCACTATATAGACCCTGCCCACTCTGCCTGGGGGGAGTGATTACATAGATTCTGCCAGTCATGGTTGAGCATGTGCCTGTCACTAAGGAAACACAAACAAGTGATGTCATCAGCCCGAGATGGACAATGACACAGCGGATCCGGTATAGAACGGCCTGAAAGGTTCTGGCTGCGGTAGGTGGGGAAGACGGATGATGACTCTGCGCTTCAGGCCAGTTACTCAGCTGTGGGAGGGCGGCTATATAATGGTGACTGGGAGTGGCCGGGCCCGGAGAGACCAGGTAGAGCTGGATGACAACCGGTAAGAGAGAGAGAGAGCGCTGTGTATGAGGGGTTCCTTCTGTGTGAGGGGTATGTGTGTGTATATACTGTGATGAGAATTATAGGAGCCGAGACTTTGTTACAGCGGCCACTGGAGGAGGAGGAGGCGGACCGAGGGAGGGGAGGACAGGGTCGCGCTGGGATATTCAAATCCCAGATCCAGACACATGCCAGGCTTCATTGCTAGACACAGATCAGGCTGCATTGCTGCGCACTGATCGGGCTGCATTTGATAGGTACTGGTAAGACTGCATTAATGGGCACTGGTAAGGCCGCATTTGATGGGCACTGGTAAGGCCGCATTTGATGGGCACTGGCTAGGCTGCATTTGATGGGCACTGATCGGGCTGCATTGATGGTCACTGATAAAGCTGCATTTGATGGGCACTGATCAGGCTGAATTGATGGGCACTGATCAGGCTGCATTTTATGGGCACTGGTAAGGCTGCATTGCTGGCCACTGGCAAGACTGCATTGATGGCCACTGGCAAGGCTGCATTGATAGGCACTGATCAAGCTGCATTTGATGGGCACTGGTAAGGCTGCATTTGATGGGCACTGATCAGGCTGCATTGAAGGACACTGATCAGGTCGTATTTGATGGGCACTGGCAAGGCTGCATTTATGGGCACTTGCAAGGTTGCATTGGTGGGCACTGATCAGGCTGCATTGATGGGCACTGATCAAGCTGCATTTGATGAGCACTGGTAAGGCTGCTTTATTGGGCACTGGCAATGTTGTATTGATGGGCACTAGCAAGGCTGTATTTGATGGGCACTGGTAAGGCTGCATTACTGGGCACTGATCAGGCTGCATTTGATGGGCACTGAGGAGTGAGCGGCTCGGGGGCCTGGGCCCCACTTTGCACAATCAATACAGGCAGCCTGAGGAGAGGGGCCCTGGGCCAGCATGCTCAGCAATCATGGCCTCACTCCTCTGCACAGACCAACACATGTATGCGGACACCTTGGGGCAGCAGGGGCCCCACATATCGGAGCCTGCATAGAAATATAGTGCAGAAGGGGCCCCCAGTCGTTGCAACTTGTTTTAGAAATTCCCTGCGAGGGAACCATTATCACACAGCATGGTGTTTTTTTTGTTAGTATAGCATACAGATTAAATGATTTTGTTGTTACATCTGTGTTATATTTATTTGTTTAATGCATGTGAATTTTAGATGTGTCCTCGTAAACTGGTACTTTACAATAAATGTTGCAGTTTATTTGTTAAAAAAAAGTAGTACATAAAACATTAGTCTATTAGTCTGAATGGTTTTTGGCCAGAAAATTTGATAAGGGGGGCCAACCCGTCCTTATGTACCACCTAATATCTGTATTTGTATGTGGAATATCTCTGAAATTATACATCAGACAGGAGGCTCATATCTTATGCATTAATCCTTCTTTATTAATGCTCACAGCAGAAGTGTAAAAACAACTAACGTATGTAATAAAAGAAAAAACTGGTAGAACCACACCTCCCAGCAGTCCCATGGCCTAAACCACTCCCATATTGGTCTCTATAAATGGACTGCTCTCATCTAGGATCTTCCTCTTTCTTTCTGCTCACGGCGGAGCAAGTTAAGTATACATCAAATATCTGGATATATATTAATATTGATTTTATATTGATAATATTTATTGTCATTAGACATATAACTGTCTTAGTACGGTCTACAGATACCTTGTCTCACCACACAAGGCTTCATTCACCAAATAATCTCCTTTGCATCCTCTTTTATCCCTTTTTTCCTCACTACCTCTGCGCTGTACCTTTACCCCCTTTTCCGCTGGGACCGCGATCTCCAGCGGTCACCAGCGGTCATACGCGTTTTTTCCCTTCACCTGCTTTTCTTCTCCCATGCGGCGCGCCATCTTGGGCAAACTTCCTCCCCCCTCCTTCCCATAGAACGAGCGCGCGTCGCAAAGGAGGCGGACCCACCGCCTCGCTCTATCTTCACAGAGCCGCCCCCGCCGTCCTATCGCTCCACGTGCTGGACTCGGGAGGCGGGTCCCATCGTTCCTTCCAACCAATGGACGCCTGGGAGCCGTAGTCTCGCGAGACTTCGGCCCCAGAGCGCAATCGATCCCAGGCTCTCCTCCTGTCGCATGCCAGTCAGCGCTGGTGACCGGAGGGAGAGCCTGGTATAGTTTCTCAGCAATATCTTTCTGCCACTATTTGTTCTGGGAATTTTATTCCCATCCCTGTGCCACAGTCCCCTACTCCCTATTAGAACCCCTTACAGAGCCATCGCTCTCTATTTACATACAGTTAACTACTGCTGTCTCATTATAACATGGCTGAGGAAAATTCCCCCTCCCCATTAGAGCAGGACCTGGTTCTAGAACCAACTCATCTCCTCAGTACAACCCAATTACAGGACATCATTAATCAATCTGTCCAAGCAGCACTGACACTAGCTGCCGCTTCCGGATCATCCCAATCCACCCATCCTCCTGTGACCGTACCCCTCGGCACAGAACCAACCACAAAGAAGGGAAAATCTTCCTATAAAAGGAAGAATGTGGTGACGGTCTATGACTCCCCGGCAGGGGAAGCTAATAATATGCAACGAGCAGATCCTTCCACGGACTGCCACCCCACGCATCCTACAGATCCCTTTCAACCTCTGAGCCTCAGAGAGTCAACAAAAAGGCACGGTTTAGCTAAAAGAGCCAAACCAGACTCATACGTTTTAGAGTCGGACGATGATTCATCCGCCGAGTCGGATAAATCAGACGTCTCAGGATCTGATTACTATGAGGAAGAGGATGCGGGGGCTTCGGCAATCCTCCCGGATGCCAACCCTGACGGACAGGGCAAAGACGTGCTAGACGCCATGGGGGAACCCCTATTTAACCCAGACACTATTTCCCATCCTCGCTCTGGGGACTGGTCCCCTCTGCCCCACGTGTCCCAATATGTAGAACTCTGGGCACGCAAAACTTTAGATAAATCTAATCGCAATAAGCTTAGAGCGGAGTGCCCCCGCCCGCATATCCCCATGAAGGCGGTTGTCACACCTACAGTGGACCCCATTTTAATGAAATACCTGCTGAAATCAGGCAAAATGCCTAAGAAAGGAATAGACCGATCCTTTACAGGTATCCAGGACCGCATCCTGGACCTGTTCGGGCCTTTGACCAAAATCCTGAACTTAGCGGAACAATCCGCGACAACAGGCCAAGGGGTTGACCTAGCACAACTGCGCGGTTGGGCCCAAAGAGCCATTTGCCTCACGGGCAATGCCAACACCGCCTGTTCAGTTGAACGCAGGCGCTCTATACTCATGCGCCTCGACCCACAGCTAGCCCATCTAGCGGAGTCCGAGCCGGGCCCCTCAGCAGGGGGCATGCTTTTTGGCGAGTCCTTAATAAAGGACATTAATAAATTTGTCGGTATGTTCAACAGTCTGGACAAAGCACAAACATCCCTGAAAAAACCCAACAATGCCAGAGTTTTTCCTCGGGCCGGCAGATACAGGGGCCGCTCTGCCGGCCGATACAATTCGGGCAGACCTTTCCAGAGGTCTTCCGCTCAACCACACTATACCCAGGCTCCCACCCACTATACCACCACCGCGCAACCGGCACCATTCTTCCCTCCCCGTGGGAGACCCTGGAGGGGACGCGGCCAGAGAGGATACCCTCGTTCACGCCCGTATTCCGGTGAGTACCACACCCATTCCCTTTCCCCTCATACCGGTGGGAGGTCGCCTAATGTTTTTTACGCTCGCCTGGTCTGCGATTACGGCAGACTCCTGGGTGCTGAATACAGTAGCAGGTTTCCAAATAGACCTTGTGTCCCCACCGACTCTGGGGGTATCGCCACCCCCTATCCATTTTTCAGAAGAAAATGTGACCCTCATAGACTCCGAACTTCGGGAATTGATAGCCAAGCATGCAGTCACCGAAGTCACCACCCCATCCCCGGGTTTCTTCAGCAACCTCTTCCTAGTCAAGAAGAAGGGGGGGGGGTTACCGCCCGGTCATAAATCTCCGGGACTTGAACCAACATGTCGCCTATCGACATTTCAAAATGGAAGGCATCCACTGCCTCCGAGACCTACTCACCCCCGGAGACTGGTTAGTGAAGGTGGACCTAAAGGACGCCTACCTCACAGTCCCCATGCACCCGGACTCCCAACATCTCCTCCGTTTCAGATGGTGGGGTCGCATCTGGCAATTTACGTGCCTACCGTTCGGCCTGTCCTCAGCCCCATGGTGTTTCACCAAGCTGCTGAAACCGGTCGTGGCAGCGTTGAGGAGCAGGGGAGTGCGTCTGATCATTTATCTAGACGACCTCCTCATACTTACTCACTCCAAGACTATGGCCTATCGCCATATGAATTGGACCATCGACCTGTTACAAACCCTCGGCTTTATTATCAACCGAGAGAAATCGGTTCTCGTCCCGGCTCAGGAGATGGAATTTCTGGGTTTCTCGATAGACACCCACCTCGCCATCCTTCGACTGCCCAGCGCAAAGCTGGCCCTAATCCGGAAAGAGATCAGGGCGGTTTTACGCAAAGGCTTCCTATCCCTACGCATCCTGGCACGCATAGTGGGCCTTTTGGCTGCGTCCATTCAAGCCATCTTTCCAGCTCCCTTACATTACCGAGCCCTTCAGAGGTTAAAAATCCTACACCTGCGCCAGGGCCTTCGTTACGCAGACGAAGTGTCCCTATCCCCAGAAGCTCGGGCCGAACTGCGCTGGTGGCTCCGTCACGCCACCGACTGGAACGGCCGGACGATTTTCAACACACGGCCGGATGTAGTCATAGAATCGGACGCGAGCCTACGGGGCTGGGGCGCCCGCTTGGGGTTGAGATCCACGGGGGGGATCTGGTCCAGGGAGGAATCCCTGTTGCATATCAACGCTTTGGAACTCTCAGCGGCTCTCTTCGCCATTCAGAGTTTCTTAGCAACACGGACCAATTGTTGCGTACTATTGCGCATGGACAATATCGCGGCGGTTCAATACATCAACCGCCTGGGAGGTACCAGATCCAAGATTCTAGCGGACATCTCCGCCGAGATTTGGCACTTCTGTCTGTCTCGAGACATCTCTCTTGTAGCAGAATACATTCCGGGGGTCTCCAATACAATAGCAGACTGGAACTCTCGATATCTGGTAGATTCCAGCGACTGGGGTTTAGACTGTTCGGTCTTCACCCGAATAGAATTGCTCTGGGGCCCCTTGGGCATAGACCTCTTCGCCTCTCGCCTCAACCACCAACTGCCCCGCTTCTTCAGTTGGAGACCGGACCCAGGGTCCTCAGCTGTGGACGCTTTCCGCCACTCTTGGACAGGAGGTACGCATTATGCGTTCCCCCCATTCTCCATGATCCCCAGGGTCCTTCTACAGATTACCAATCAGGGAGCTACGGTGGTTCTGATCACACCGTGGTGGCCAGCTCAACCTTGGTTTCCCCTGCTTTTGGACTCGATCATCGACCTTCCCAGACTTCTTCCCCGATTCCCTCGTATCCTGTCCCACCCAACCAAGGGCATTCATCCCCTGGTGGAGGAAGGTACTCTGACGCTCCTAGCATGGCTGGTATCCGGGTGTCGGACCCGAGTGACGACCTTTCAAGCTCAGCTAGGGACCTCCTCACCATGGCCTGGGCCCCCGGGACTCGGTCGGCATACCGATCAGCCTGGCAATTTTGGGTACGTTGGTGCGACCAACGGCAAGTTGATCCCTTACGTGCCCCTGTAAACGTCATCGCAAACTACTTGGCAGACTCTTTCTCCTCGGGCAAGGCCTATAGTTCCATCAATGTCTACAGGTCAGCCATATCGGCCTACCACTATCCAGTAGATTCCATGCCCGTAGGCAAACATCCCCTGATTTGCAAACTTCTGCGGGGTATTAGGTTCAAACGTCCCCCGCGACCTAGGTATCAGTCCACCTGGGACGTTTCTAGGGTTCTTACCATGCTTTCGGACTGGGGAGACAACGATTCGCTGTCCCTTAAAATGCTGTCTTTCAAGATCACTATCCTGCTTTGCCTGGTTTCTATAAAACGCGTTTCCGACGTCAGAGCCCTGGACATTTCAAGACGCCAATTTTCACCCCAGGGTGTCAAGTTCACGATAGTCCGCAGGACGAAGACCGGTCTACATTCAGTCTTCTATCCCTTCTTCCCTTCACACCCACGACTCTGTGTGGTAAAATGTCTGCAGGTATACGAAGCGTACACTGCGGACCTCCGTAGTCCAAATTCCTCGCAATTATTAGTTTCTTACGTCAGACCCCATCACCCAGTCACAACTGCCACCTTGGCACGTTGGGTTAGATCCACCATGGCTCTGGCTGGTATAGACATCACCCTGTTTGGAGCACACTCCTCCAGAGGGGCCATGGCTACCAAGGTGATGGCGACCGGAGGCTCTCTTTCTGATCTGCTAATGGCGGCCGATTGGTCCTCTGAATCAGTCTTCCGCCTTTTTTATTTCAGACCAGAAGATCATGTTGCCATGTCTGTTTTATGATGTTGATTGTTATGTACTGTTTTTGTTTTCTTTTGGAACATACATATGTTTATGCTGTGTTAGCTTTGAACTTGCATAAGATATGAGCCTCCTGTCTGATGTATAATTCGAGATTTTCCTAGCTTGTGACGGAAAATATTGATTATATGAAGACAGGAGGCGAGTATCTTCCCTCCCTTCCCAACCCTTTCACGTTTTGTGTTTTGTTTCAGGTTATTGACTTATCTATTTCCTGGAATTTTCGCTTAAAAATATGGTTAGGGTGATGTTCCCCTGTTCGGTTTAATCAGCAAGTCTACACGACACCACGGACCAACGCAGTCGGGACCTACAGCCTACTCTTCTTTGGAGGTCTTCGGTTACGGATAAAGGGGGGCCGACTGGTCGTAGAGCCGATAATCAGAAGTTAGAACCGACACCTCGCATTCACACAAGAAAGAGGAAGATCCTAGATGAGAGCAGTCCATTTATAGAGACCAATATGGGAGTGGTTTAGGCCATGGGACTGCTGGGAGGTGTGGTTCTACCAGTTTTTTCTTTTATTACATACGTTAGTTGTTTTTACACTTCTGCTGTGAGCATTAATAAAGAAGGATTAATGCATAAGATACTCGCCTCCTGTCTTCATATAATCAATATTTTCCGTCACAAGCTAGGAAAATCTCGAATTATGTGAGATCTAACGTTAAAACCACTTGATCATACTGGATCTAACGAATATCTATTAGCCTGAATGATTTTTGGCCAGAAAATTTGATAAGGGAGGAGCCAACCCGTCCATATGTACCACCTAATATCTCTATTTTTATGTGGAATATCCCTGAGTTATAGATCTAACGAATATCTATTAGCCTGAATGATTTTGGTCAGAAAATTTGATTCCTCATTAATCACTTAATACGTCTCTAATTATGTGAGATCTAACGTTAAAACCACTTGATCTTACCGGATCTAATGCACACGACTAGAATTTTTTTTTTTTTTCAACCCGATTATTGTTAACGATCACGATCGCGAAAAAAAAAATGCTCTTGCAAAGCGCGGTGACGTACAACACGTACGACGGCAATATAAAGGGGAAGTACCATTCGGATGGCGCCACCCTTGGGGCTGCTTTTGCTGATTTTGTGTTAGTAAAACCTTGGTGAGAGACGATTTGCGCTTTTCATGCATGCATGCGTGTTTTTTTCACATCGTTAAAGCCCACACATGACCATTTTTTACGACGTGAAAAACGACAACGTTAAAAACGTCGCGAAAATTTAGAGCATGTTCTAAGGGCCAAATCCACAAAGACCTGGCGTAACGGCGAAATTCTAATTTAAGTTACACTGCCTTAAAATTTCTACCTAAGTGCCCGATCCACAAAGCACTTACCTAGAAATTTCTGGCCGTGTAACTTAAATTCCGCCGGCACAAGGCGTTCCTCATCTCATGGGGGCGATTCCCATTTAAATGAGGCGCGCTCCCGCGCCGGCCATACTGCACATGCTCGTGACGTCATTTTCCCGACGTGCATAGCGCGAAATTACGTTACGCCGGGCTTTGTGGATTGCGACGGGTCAATAAAGTTGCGTCGAAAAAAAAAAAAGATACAGCGCAAAAAAAAAAATTAAAATTCGAAAAAAAAACGCATCGCGAGACAGAAGGGTCTGCTTTTACATGGTGTACTAACTTTACACCATGTAAAAGCAGCCCTAATTTTGCGTATGCAAACTAAAACTTACGGAGAAAAAACGAAGCAGAAAAGCTTCGTGGATCTCCGTAAGTGCTAATTTGCATACCCGAGGCGGCATTTCGACACGAAATGCCCCCAGCGGCGGATGCGGTACTGCATCCTAAGATCCGGCAGTGTAATTCAATTACACATGCCGGATCTTCTCCCTAACTATGGAAAACTGATTCTGTGGATCAGTTCCATAGTTAGGACCAGGGATACGACGGAGTAACAGCAGTTACTCCGTCGTATCTCTTTTGAGGATTTGGCCCTAAATTTTTAATGCCCATTTTTTACGTCGTGAAAAATGCCCTGGAGCCCACACATGACCGTTTTTTAATGACATTAAAAAAAAAGTAATTTTTTACATCCCGAAAAACGGTCATGTGTACGCGGCATAACAAATAGCTTCCAAAATAGCCAGCAAATAACTGTTAATATTGCGTCTTCTGTGTGAGATCTAACGCAAACAACGGTTGATCTAACCTGATCTAACAAAGATCTAACAAACTGCATAAAACCTGGCGGAGGTAAGAAGTCCTACCATTGCTGACCTCTTTTTCTCAAATGTTACAGGTCTGATTCACTGACCTGCAACAAGTGCATAGATCAAGAGTCCTCACTTTCTGTGTACTTGTTGCGGGTAGATTTCTAAGAAGGTTTTGAAGCCAGAGACAAACAGGCATATAGCATTTTCAGAACAAGGCCAGCAATTGCGACCTCATATTTCTCCCAGGACAGCTTTCCTTTAAAAAGTAGAGGTATGGCAGTGTTGTTACTTCCGCTGTCCCATGTCCCGCAAAGGCTCTGCCCTTGTACACTGTGCCAACAGCTCATTTATATGCAGACATTAGCAAGAACTGCATATGCAACTCATTTGGCCGGCTCCTTCATATGCAAAATTGTCAAAGCTGTTTTAGGAATATCTGTAAACCACACCCATATGTCCACACTCACCTGTCACTACAGTGCACCACACTTACTACATTCTGGCCCTATAAAAATTGTCCCTTTGTCATGTTCAAAAGTTGGGAGGTATGAGGAAGGGTTAAAACCACTGTCATTTTTGCTGTCTGTGTCCTGTTGGAGAGATTTCCCTTAACCCAGGGTTTGACAAATTTGCTTGGAATCTAGGAGCCAGCTAAAAAAGTTAGGAGCCAGAAAACGCACCCCGTCCCGACTAGCTTGCGTGCAGAAGCGAACACATACGTCACCAGCGCCCACATATGCAAACGGTGTTCAAACCACACATGTGACGTATCGCCGCGATTGGTAGAGCGAGAGCAATAATTCTAGCCCTAGACCTCCTCTGTAACTCAAAACATGCAACCTGTAGATTTTTTTAAACGTCGCCTATGAAAATTTTAAAGGGTAAAAGTTTGTCGGCATTCCACGAGCGGACGCAATTTTGAAGCGTGACATGTTGGGTATCAATTTACTAGGCGTAACATTATCTTTCATAATATTAAAAAAAATAGGGATAACTTTACTGTTGTCTTATTTTTTAATTAAAAAAACTGTAATTTGTTCCCAAAAAAGTGCACTTGTAAGACCGCTGCGCAAATATGGTGTGACAGAAAGTATTGCAATGATCGCCATTTTATTCGCTAGGGTGTTAGGATAAAAAATATATATAATGTTTGGGGGTTCTAATTAGAGGGAAGAAGATGGCAGTGAAAATAGTGAAAAATGACATTAGAATTGCTGTTTAACTTGTAATGCTTAACTTGTAATACCAACGGCCACCACCAGATTTTTTTTTGCCCCCCCTTCCAAGCCAAGTCGCCAGGACCCCATTTCTAGTCGCCATGGCGACCTGGCGACCGGGATTTGTCGAGCCCTGCCTTAACCTCCTTAGCGGTAATCCCGAGTCTGGCTCGGGGTGAATTTTTTATACCAAAAGCGGTATCCCCGAGCCAGACTCGGGATCGCATTGCAGGATACAGGGGGAAGTTACTTACCTTGTCCCTTGATCCTGCGATGCGTCCCGCTGTGTGTGCGGGCTCCTCCGCTGTGTCTCCTCGCTCGATTCACAGTGCCGCCGAGCTCCGTTCCCTGCGACGTTACGACGCACAGGGACGGAGTTTGACGCCAAATTCAAAAAGTGAAAAACACAATACACATACAGTATACTGTAATCTTATAGATTTCAGTACAGTATGAAATAAATACACACCCTCTTTGTCCCTAGTGGTCTGTCCAGTGTCCTACATGCACTTTTATATAATAAAAACTGTTCTTTCTGCCTGGAAACTGGAGATTGTCCATAGCAACCAAAAGTGTTCCTTTATGTCAAAAGTGCTTTTAGAGCAGCTAGAAAACAGCGATAATAAATTAGAATCGTTTGCAGAATTTGAGTGATAGCGATTTGTGGGGAAATTTGTCATCAAACAATAAAAGTAATGACAGCGACAATTCTGCAACTGAGCAAATTTCAGTGTTTTTGAGTTGATTACATTATTGAATACTTTTTATTATAATTACATTATTATTTGTTATAATTATTTATAGTTATTTATTATATTAAAATTTATGATTTTGTGTTTCAAACTTTATCATACCCGGGATGTCTACTAGACTCTTGTTTGGACAGATTTAAGTGAGTTATTCCTAAGAATTACAGGCCTACAGTATAAAACACCAAATTTCCTTGCAAAATAATTGTACTGCTTTTGCTACAAAATTCCAGACATAATCATACCGCCAGGGAGGTTAACTTTCTGAATGTAGACATACCATTCAGGTAAGAAAATCTCCACTAAATGAAAGGAATTTCCATATTAGTTGTCACAAGCATAAAAAATGTCCCTTCACCTTTTGCTTTTATGACAACTTAAAAATTTTGAATTTCCTTATACTTTGTTTCAGTGACAATGGTTATTAGGATAGCAGGTGTAAAATCTTCCCAGCAGGGACACAGAAAGCACTAAAAACTGGAAAGAGAGTACAATACTTATCTATTGTAGGCAAAAAAAAGACCTTTAGGCCTCTTTCACACCGGGGCGGGAGGTGCGGTGGCGGTAAAGCACCGCTATTTTTAGCAGGGCTTTACTGCTAATTTCGCTTTGCTATTCGGCCACTAGCGGGGTGGTTTTACCTCCGCTAGCGGCCGAGAAAGGGTTAAAAAAGCCTCTGCAGGAGCGCATTGTCGCCGGTATAGCCGCGGTGTCCCATTGATTTCAATGGGCAGGAGCGGTGAAGGGGCGATATACACACCGCTCCTTCACCGCTCCAAAGATGCGGCTGGCAGGCCTTTTTTTTCCGGGCTTTCACACTGGAGAAACAGCAGCCGCTGTTTCAGGACGTTTGCAGGTGCTATTTTTAGCGCAATAGCGCCTTCAAACCACCCCAGTGTGAAAGGGATCTTACATACACTGTGAGAAGCTGTTAAAAGAAAGGATGGTGGAGAGACCACAGTCATCTAGAACTAAGGTCTCCAAACTTTCTAAACAAAGGGACGGTTTACTTTTTTTCAAACTTTAGGTGGGGGGACAGGGGCCAACAACTGGCCATTGGAGTCGATAATGCCTCAGGCGTGGTGGCCAGTGGGGATAAAACAAAAATTACACCCCTGTTGTCAGTAGGAGGAGGAATAGTGCTCCATCATTGGCATTAGTGGGAGGAATAGTGCCCCCATCATTGGTGTCAGTGAGAGGAATAGTGTCACATCGTTGGTGTCATTGGGAAGAATAGAGCTCCATTGTTGGTGTCAGTAAGAGGAATAGTGCCCAATCATTGGTGTCTATCGAATGAATAGTTCCCCATTGTTGGAGTCAGTGGGAGGGATAGTGCCCCATCGTTGGTTTAAGTGGGAGGAATAGTGCCCTGTTGTTGGTGCCAGTGTTAGGAATTATGCCCCACTGTTGGTGTCAGTGGAAGGAATAGGGCCTCATTGTTGATGTGATTGAGAGAAATAGTGTCCCATCATTTGTGCCAGTGGGAGGAGTAGTACCCCATTGTTGGTGTCAGTGGAAGGAATAGTGCCCCATTGTTGGTGCAAGTGGAAGGAATTATGTCCCACTGTTGGTGTCAGTGGAAGGAATAGGGCCTCATTGTTGATGTGATTGAGAGACTATGGGCTAGATTCAGATAGCCCGCCGTAACTTTGTGCAGGCGTAGCGTATCTGAGATCCGCTACGCCGCCGTAACTTAGTGAGGCAGGTTCTGTATTCACAAAAAACCTGCGCCCTAAGTTACGGCGGCGTAAGCGCGCCAAATTCAAATTGTGAGGAGGTGGGCGTGTTTTATGTTAATAAAACATGACCCCACGTAAATGACGTCTCTAACGAACGGCGCATGCGCCGTCCGTGAACGCCTCCCAGTGCGCATGCTCCTAATCACGTCACAAATAGTCAATGCTTTCGACGTGAACGTAATTTACGCTAAGCCCTATTCGCGAACGACTTACGCAAACGACGTAAAATTCGACGCTGTCCTGACGTCCATACATAACATTGGCTATGCCTCATATAGCAGGAGTAACGTTACGCCGGAAAAAGCCTTACGCAAACGACGTAAAAAATCAGCCGGGCGCACGTACGTTTCTGAATCGGCGTATCCAGCTCATTTGCATATTCTACGCTGAAATCAACGGAAGCGCCACCTAGCGGCCAGCGTAAATATGCACCCTAACATACGACGGGGTAGGAGACTTACGTCGCTCGTATCTTAGCCTAATTTAAGCGTATCTGGTTTCCAGAATACGCTTAAATTTACGACGGCGTAGATTCAGAGTTACGACGGCGTATCTACTGATACGCCGGCGTAACTCTCTCTGAATCTAGCCCATAGTGTCCCATCATTGGTGTCAGTGAGAGGAGTAGTACCCCATTGTTGGTGTCAGTGGGAGGAATAGTTCCCCATTATTGATGTCCATAGGTGTGCGCAGCCTATTGCATTAGGGTGTGCACACTAAAGCTCAAACACACATGCGTGTGTAATATACCATATATGGCAGTGGGCAAGTCAGTAGGGCTTTGTCAGCAGGGCAGAGATCGGTGTCAGTAGTTTATCTTTATTTGTATTATTATTATTATTATTTTTTTTTTACAATTTTTTTTTTTTATTAGTAAGTTTTTTAGGAGCCCTGTTTGGGGGCTTTGGTGAAATATCAGTGGTCTAAACAGACCCCTGGGGCCAGATTCACGTAGCTCAGCTATAGATCCGCTCGATCTACGTGAATTAAGATCCGCTCCCGCAAGTTTAGGAGGCAAGTGGCTAATTCACAAACCACTTACCTCCAAACTTGCGACGCCGGATCCTAAATCCCCCAGCGGAATTCAAATTCCGCGGCTAGGGGAGTGTCATATTTAAATCAGGCGCGTTCCCGCGCCGATTTAAATGCGCATGCGTCGTCCGGGGAATTTCCCGGCGTGCATTGCTCCCACTGATGTCACTAGGACGTCAGTGGTTGCGACGTGAGCGGGACTTGCGACGCGCGTGTTCGTGAATCGGCGTACGGAAACGACGTAGGAAAATTCAAATTCGACGCGGGAACGCCGGCTATACTTAACATTGGCTGCACCTGATAAAAGAAGGGGTAAGTATACGACGGAAAACCGCTATGGAAACGACGTAAGAACACTGCGACGGGTCCGCGTACGTTCGTGAATTTGCGTATCTCGCTGATTTACATATTATTTATCCTAAATCAGTGGGAACGCCCCCGGCGCCATTTTTAAATTGAAAAAAAGATCCGACAGTGTAACACATTGTAACACTGTCGGATCTAGCCCTATCTATGAGTAACTGATTCTATGAATCAGGCGCATAGATAGGACCAGTTTACGTCAGAGATACGATGGTGTATCTGTAGATACACCGTCGTATCTCTTTGTGAATCTGGCCCCTGATGTCTAACTTTTGAGACAGAGAAAGGGACTGAGGACAGAGATTCCCCAGTCCCTTTCTCTGCAGCCAGGCAGCAGGGGGAATCTGCATAGTATAGGGTGATTAGGGTGTGCCCAGGCACACCTTACACCCTATGTGTGCACGCCTATGTTGATGTCCATGGGAAGAATAATACCCCATTGTTGGTGTCAGAGAGAGGAATAGTGCCTCATATCAGTGGGAGAAATAATGTCCCAAGGGCCAGATAAATGCAAACAAAGGGCTGCAGTTTGGAGATCACTAATCTAGAAGTTTCTCATTTGTACTGGAAACCCGGCTGATACTGTAAGGTGCACTCAACTTACCTTCCTTAATCAGACAGGTTGCTTTGATAGATAAACACAGGCCTTTTGTACCTGCATCTGTGATTGATGTTCATAAGCAAACAAAGACACATTTTTATTCTTAATATACAATTTGTTTTTATTATTATTGCCGTAACTATCTGTACATTATCGGTAAGTATAACATTATTTACACCATATCCATTCACTGGCTAAGAGTCCTGCATTATATTCCTAATTGCCCTTCACTAGCCAGAAACCACTGATACGTCTGTTATATGCTGTACATATCTTTTTTGTTTTTTTTATTGAAAGAAAAGCTGTATACAGTATAATGTAAGATAAATTATTAAATAGAAAGTTATTACTAAAATGATGAAGTCCAAAGTTGTTTTCTTTATCAAAGATTTATATTACAACATGCTTTGTTAAATTATTTCTAGTCTTGTTGCCTTAGTATAGTGGGTGTTGAAACGATCTTTGTATAACTCATTTAATGCTAATAAATGCTGGCATTAAAGCCTTTATTTTCAATGGCTTACACAATAGTACATATTTATTCTACATCATATATGAGCTAGTTTGAGTTCAGATAACATAGTAAGGAAGCAGACAATTACTCTACTTATCAGCTCTTCTTTCTGATAAGATTTGTATCCATATTCTGCAACCCATACAGCACATTTCTGTTCTTGGTTTATACATATATTCATTAGAAATGCTTATCTTGTTCAGTAAGTAGGATAAAAAAAAGCACTGCGTGATTCAGTGCTGCAGAGGTCACATATTACTAATGGAGTCTTTGCAAATGTAATTCATAATAAATATGAGAGACAAGAATTACAAATGGTTATGCACATATTGACCACTAGATGGTAGTGTTGTAGCATTTTATGGTACCCTGGTCTATACAAGTTTGATCATAATGTAGATTACGTCTAGTAATCTCTAGGTACCAAAGACGCGTAAATAGTCAAAATTTTGGCTCACCAGTAATTTGGCTTGATCCAACCCATGAAGTTATAATCAGCGGATCCCCTGATAAATCTTTTTATTACATTTTTCTTTCTCTTATATTTAGATATTCTTCTATTATATATTGCAGTTTAATTCCTTTCAGCAAAATACCTCCTCTGCAATACTGATACCAACTTGTTTACTTTTAAAGGGGTTGTAAAGGTACAATTTTTTTCCCTAAATAGCTTCCTTTACCTTAGTGCAGTCCTCCTTCACTTACCCCATCCTTCCATTTTGCTTTTAAATGTCCTTATTTCTTCTGAGAAATCCTCACTTCCTGTTCTTCTGTCTGTAACTCCACACAGTAATGCAAGGCTTTTTCCCTGGTGTGGAGTATCGTGCTCGCCCCCTCCCTTGGACTACAGGAGAGTCAGGACGCTCTCTACGTTGCAGATAGAGAAAGAAGCTGTGTGTTAGTGGGCGTCCTGACTCTCCTGTAGTCCAAGGGAGGGGGCGAGCATGACACTCCACACCAGGTAGAAAGCCTCGCATTACTGTGGTAAAGGAAGCTATTTAGTTAGAAAAATCCCGGGTTTCGCGCAGTTGCCTTCCCATCAGGACGCCAAGAGAGGAGGAGGGACAGAGAAGCCAAGGCCTTCCGCACCCTCCCGCCAAGGATCGATTAGAGAAACCCACATCTTGTGCTGCTTCATTCTATTTACATGACTCCACCATCAAAACTGGAGCTCTGACCTAAATTGGCCCCAATCTGTCACATTAAACTAACAAAGGTACCGTAACCGAATACACTAATCCTTGAACCCCAAATCTCATCCCCAATCGCCCCCGGTGGAAGTTGCACTCAAAGCTTCCACTTTCATTTAAAGATAATCTATCACCTTTGCTGTGCTCCTCTGCCAGGTTGGAACCCCTAATGCCTCATACACACGGCCGGACTTTACGAGAAAATAAGTCAGACGTGCTTTTTTTCTCAGAAATTCTGGCCGTGTGTAGCCTCCATCAGACTTTTTTTGTCAGACCTTAGATAGAGAACCTGTTCTCTTTCTTTCCGTCGGACTTCTGACAGACTCACGGCGGACTTTTGCACGGTCAAAAGTCTGACCGTGTGTGTACAAGGCATTAGAAATACCCTGTACTTCCGGATATGGAAGAGTGGGCAATTGTCTCTCTAATTTCAGGGTGCTTTGCCTTAGCCTGAGCAACCAATCACCAATTGTTATTAAAGCGGTGGTTCCGCGGGATATCTTTTTTTTTTTTTTCCTCTAATCCGCAGCTCTTACCTTTACTCCCGCACTAACCGGTTGTCCCACACGTTCAGCCATCCGATGCGCTGTAATTCGTGAAATTATATCTTTGATTTTGATCCGATGGACGTTTCCATCTTACCTGTGGGCATAGTGAAGCCGACAGGGTCTTCTTCCGGGATCGGGCGAGTGCTGGCCTCCCAGCATTCACCGCTCGATCCCGCGCATGTGCAGTGTTGACGGCGAGCGTCGCCGTCAACACTACATGGTTGCCATAACAACGGCCGGCGTAAGAAGTTCACGCCCCGTTGTTCAGACTATTACACGCCTGAAGACTCGCGAGATTACAGCAGAGCGCGTCGACAGAGGAGTTGCCAAATTGGAGTGACAGGACGGGGGAGAATGGACTAACACGCCTATTCCCCGCGGGAGATATTGATTGACAGGTGGGAAGATCGAGCAGCAAACAGGTAAGGAGTGCTCAAAAAAAAAAAAAAAAATCGTCTGGACATTGTTTTTTAAGAGCAGTTCAATTGATTAGATGTTGTCAAACAGGGTGAACCACCGCTTTAAGCCCAAGTGTTGCAAACCTGTTTAAACATTTTTTTATCAGTTTACATTAGTGGTGTGTAACTGCCAACCCAGGGGCTGCATTCAGCCCTCTAGTGCTAGCTTGAAAGCCCACATTACTTAGTTATTATTAGTAGTACCGAGGATTAAATCATAACTGGTGACATTCTGTGTTGTACGTTTGCCATGGCATAGCTAATGCCGCCTTTTGGCTCACAGGCATCTAGTGCCAGTGATTATCCTCAGCTCTGCCCTTTTACATTTTTAAATTGTTAGTCTTATTGCACCTCAAAGAAGGCACAAACCAGCTGCAGATTATTCAATAATGCTAAAAGAATAATCTTTCATTATTAGGCAAATGACCTTTTATGAGGACCTTTGTAAAATATCCCTCAATCGAGGCCCCCAAAACATAGGGGGTGTCCACAACTAAACTAAATAATAATACAAATATATCTGAAAACTCTAGAATGTCAGTTTTATACTATATGGCCTGGATTCACGTAACACTTACGCCGACGTATCTACAGATATGCCGCGTAAGTGTCAATGTGCGCCGTCGTATCTATGCGCCGTGCCCATAGAACTAGATTGCAAATATGCAAATGAGGGAGATACAGCGATTCACGAACGTAGTTGCGCCCGTCGCATAATATACGCGGTTTGCGTAAGGCTTACGTCCGGCGTATAGTTATTCCACCTAAAGGAGGCGCATCCAATGCAAAGGTATGGACGATGGAACAGCGTATTTTACGTCGTTTACGTAGTACTACGTGAATAGGGCTGGGCGTAGGTTACGTTCAGTGATTCGAAGGTATCTTAGGCGTTCGTTCCGACGTGATTCTGGGCATGCGCACTGGGAAGCGTCCACGGGACAGCGCATGCGCCGTTCGTTCGGCCCATCATTTGCATGGGGTCACGGTTCATTTAAATGGATCACGCCCACCTTCCACCTACTTTGAATTAGGCGGGCTTACGCCGAGGATTTTACGTTACGCTGGCGCAACGTTGGGAGCGCGTGCTTTGTGAATACTGTGCTCGCCGCTCTGCGCGACGTCGGCGTAGCGTATATTCGATACGCTACGCCGGCATAACTATGCGCCGATCTACCTGAATCCGGCCCTATATGTTTTTTTTATTATATATAAAGTCTTAGGAGTCATCAGCAGAGTTTTATATATATGTTTATATAAGATACTTGCCCAGTCACTACACACTGATAAGCTTATTCTGTTAAGGATGAAAAGTACTCCACCCAATCCAAAAGCAATCTGTAAGGCTCCATTCACACACTTTCTAGTGCAACTTTGAAGTGTGACCTTGATGCCACTTATTATGCTACTTTGATCCAACTTTACACTCTCTGGACCAATGTCACATCAAAAGTCACACCAAAGTAGTGCAGGAACCTTTTCAAAATCGCTGCGATTTTAGGACGCACAAGTCTGAACGGGTGCCATTGCAAACAGTGTGCTGCAACTTGCCATGTACAAAGTCACGACAAGTCGCACAAGTGTAAATGATCCCTAATAGTGTATTTGTAGTGTATTCTTGGTTCCCTGCTTTAGAGTCCCCTGATTTTGAACTCTGTCCATACTTTTCAGAAATAAACTTTCACATTTTACAATCTATAAGTAAATATTTGCTGAACTCTGGGGCAAGAAAATATTGTCTAAATATAAGATTCTTACTGTAGTCTTACTTGAATCTTGGTATTTCTTCCATATCTATGTAGTAATGCTGTGTGAAACCCCTGTGCAGGAGCTTCCTGTATTAGAACCAGTCACTGCTGCTCTCTCTCCTTGTGCAGGGTGACTGGTCTTGTATCCGCCCCCTCCTGTAGTTTTCGTAAGCATCCTGTAGTAGGTGGAGCCTGCAGGGCCCCTCCCACAGCTTTGCCTCTGTACAGGCTATGTGCAGCCCAGTAATGATGCCACCAATACTTTTGCAAGGTAGCAACCAGTGGCGGCCGATGGGTTCTCCGTTTGGGGGGGGGGGGGTTGGCAAACAAACAACACCTCCCCCGGCGGCGTGGCATGGCACTGAACCCTCCGGTCAGTCTGGGACTTACCCACTCATGTGGTGGGGCTGGTGTGTCCAATCCTGGAGTGCGGACAACGGCTCCGGTGCCCGCTTCTCCAGCTTCCTCTGCCGTGTGTCTCCTCTTCCGCCAAAGTGCTAGGCATCCAATAGGATCACCTGATGCTTTGGCCAATCGGGAAACAGGTCTCACAGACCCGTCTCCTGATTGATGGGAGGAACTTGAGGCATAGGCTTCAAAAAAGGTAGGGCTCCGAAACACAGAGCATTTCCCTCCGAGCCTACCACATTTTTAATGAATTGTCGCTATTATCACAATAGCCCAACCTTTTTTGAAACCTTTTAGAGCCTCTGGCTCTAATCAGGTGCTTCAAAAAAACACCCACCCCGCATTTGGCGCCACTACTATGTAGATCAGGTGGCCGGATGCATGGCTACGCATAGGCAGTGTGCCCTCTATGGACAGGACGCCACTGGTAGTAAGTGAGTTTGCAAAGGCATTTGGTGCCCTTTGTCCTTTGTCTCTATTAAGCAGTATATTTGAATAGAGGTATTTGGGGCTGGAGTTCAGTTCTAACATTATAACCAAACTTTTTCAATATACCATTATAACAAAGCAGCAAACCTATTGTGGGCACTTAGCATAAGTGCACAGCAGCAACATATACCTAGAAATACATAAATTGCTGGCAACTGTAATTTACACAGTCTGCAACATAGCTTAGTCTTTTTTTAACCAAGTTCTATAAACTAGAATTCTGTATTGTTTTCTTAGCTGTACTCAGGAACATTTTTGAAAAGTATCACAAGGACTAGTGTTGCAAAAACAACTTATAAGAGGGATTAATGAGGCAGTTTTACTTGAGAGAGAGAATGGCGTTCTGTTTTTGAGCACAGTAGTGTCTTGCTAAGCGTTTGCTTATACCAGATAAATCTTCATTAGTGATTGTTTTGTAATAATAAGTGTCACACACACACGCACTACTCAACCTGAAATCCAATTCCCATCAACCCCTCAACAACAGCTGAAGTTTAAATTAAGGCTGATAGTTGGAGTGCCTGAATTAGAGTGGGGCAAAACAGAAGCGACGCGTATCTCCAGTCTCTTTTAACCAGAAGATTTACCTCCCTTCATGACCGGGCCACATTTTGCGATACAGCACTGCGTTACTTTAACTGACAATTGCGCGGTCACGCAGCACTGTACCCAAATCAAATTTGAGTTATTTTTTTTGCCACAGATAGAACTTTAATTTGGTGGTATTTGATTACCAGTGTGTTTTTTGCGCTATAAACAAAAAAGACCAATAATTTTGAAAAAATAAATAATTTTTTTACATTCTGCTATAAAATATATCCAATAAAATAAAAGAAAAATTGAATTTCTTCATAAATATAGACCAATATGTATTCTGCTACTGTACATGTTTCTGTTAAAAAATCCCAATAAGCGTATATTAATTGGTTTATGTGAACGTTATAGCATCTACTGTACAAACTATGAGATATATACTGGAATGTTTATTTTTTTATACTAGTAATGGTGGCGATCAGCAATTTCTAGCAGGACTGTGATATTGTGGCAGACAATCTGACACTAACTGACACGTTTGGCACTTTGCAGGAACCAGTGACCCTAATACAGTGATCAGTGCTAAAAATGTGCACTATCTGTACTAATGACACTGGTTGGAAAGGGGTTAAACATCTAGGGCATTTAAAGGGACAACTGTTTGCCCAGCCTTTGTTTATTATGTGTGTTGCTTTTACTAGGGGAAGAGATGGATTTGAGTCCCTATTTTGCAGGACCACAGAATTCATCCCTTCCGGCCTGTCAGAACAGAACTCTGTCTTGTTTACATAGGCAAAGTTCTGTTCTGAGTCTCTGCTTGGCGATCGGCAGGTTCCAGCAGACATCGAGTGCCTGGCACCCGCAGATCGGGACACAGAATCCATCCCTTCCCCCCTGTCAGAACAGAATTCTTTCTTGATTACATAGGCAGAGTTCTGAGTCTCTGCTTGGCGATCGGCAGGTTCCAGCAGACATCGAGTGCCTGGCACCCGCAGATCGGCTTCTGCTGTAAACATTCACAGCAGAAGCGGCGCGCCAATGTTCTGACGAGAAAAGCCCTTGTCGAACATGCCCGCCCTGTACTGCGCAAGCGCAGCGCTTGCGTAGTACGGAGCCACCACAAAGCCGCCAAACATTGGAATATGTTCCCGATGCTCGTGCAAGTCTTCAAGGGGCAGACTTGTTAATGATGGGAGTGTGTGAGGGGCAGATGGCAACAGAAGGGGGGTTATTTTGTAATGACAGGCAGTGCAGTAAAAATGGGGGCGGAATTTGTCACGAAACTCAAACACATCACCTAAACAAATATAGCTCACGAGTTAAGGGCAACACATGTAGGAAGAATATCAGAGATATATTTGTTTTTTGTTTTTGTATTTGTTTAAGAGAAATACGCCCCCTTCTGTTGCCATCTGCCCCTTACACGCTCCCATCATGAATACATCCGCCCCTTGCAGAGTTGCACGAGCATCAGGAGCGTGTGGCACAATGTTGTCTTTTGTGCCCAGGCGCTGTGTACAGCTGATCCAAAATGAAGATGTTCGGACACTTTCGGCGGCTCCATACTGCGCAAGCGCTGCGCCTGTGCAGTACTGGGCAGGCATTATTCGACAGGGGGAATTTCTTGCCACAACACCAGCAGCATGCTGGTGGCACGCCTGCGCTCCCTGCAGGAGGAAGTAAAGAATCACGTATATATACATGATCCGACGCACAGCTGGGCTAATTGTAGGTGAACTTATAGTCACCAGCATATAGGGAAGACATTTTGGCAGCTTCAAGGCTCAAACATTGTTGAATATGTTTAAGGAGACAGAAATTAGGTAGGCAGTGAGTAGTTTATGGTTAATTTACTAAAGGAATTGAGTAAATGTTCACTGATCTTAGAAACTAAGGTGGAGCTATGATCATATTGACTGCCCAGTCACATGCAAAGGAAATAAAAAATAAAAAAAAAAGCACAATTGGATGATTGATATAATCACAGATTCATGTTAATTACCAAGATCATTGAACTTTTATTTTACTAAGTAAACAATGTCAACTTCCTTAATAAATAAAAAAAACTAGACTTCTGCTTCCACTTTAATCACTAAGTACTTAATTTTAATTTCCTTGTTGACTGGAGTGGATGCAGAGGTATAGTTTTGTTTTAACAACTTCCTTTTTATCACCATCCCTTCTCCCCCAAACATTAAAAAAATATACACATGCATACCTTTCTTTCAATGTTCTTCTAGCTGATGATGTAACGGATCCTTTCACTTCCTCTGAATGGAGCTCACATAATTATGTGGGAATACCACTGAGTGTGAAACCACAAAATAAGCTCTGGTGCAACCTATTGCCTTCAAAAGTCACACAATTACAGAGGCCCTATCATCTTGCCATTTCGGGGAAATGTAATGTAGCCAGATTCACGTAGGCGGGCGCAACATTAGGCAGGCGTAGCGTATGGCATATACGCTACGCCGCCATAAGTTAGAGAGGCAAGTGCTGTATTCACAAAGCACTTGCCTCCAAAGTTACGGTGGCCTAGCGTAAATGGGGCCGGTATAAGCGCGCCTAATTCAAATGAGGATGAGGGGGGCGTAGATTCAGAGTTATCTACTGATACGCCGGCGTAACCCTACCTGAATCCAGCTAATGGTGTCTATTTCAGGCCTACCTCACCAACCACTTCTGTTGCAGCTGGCACCAAAACGTGTCACCTGGCCTTGGGATTGATAGAGAATAGTTGTGTCATCTCTGCAGTCCTGTGATAGTGTTTAGGTGCAGTGTGTCATGGGAAAAGGTCACATGCTCCCTCATACCAAGAAGGACTGGATATTTTGCCGTGGCAACCACAGAAGAAAGAGCAATGGTGGATTATAGGTGGTCAGGGGACAGTGTCCCTTAAAATGATGTTCACCTGTGTAAAAGTGTCACACAATCACAAAATAAATATGCATGTTCATGGATGACACCAAAGAATATTTCTAAACAAGCATTATGGAGACCTATGATGAAGGAGCTATAAAAACAAGTACAGGATTATGTTTTGGTAAAATATTTAATCACAGCTGGCTTATAAAAAAATATCCCAAACCAGAACATATCCTCAAGCATCAGTAAATCCATTATAAATAATACAAAGAATATGGCACAACCATGACTAGAGAATGCTGTCCTCAAAAACGTAGGTAAAAAGTAGGTAAGAGTCATAGAACTTTAGTCAGGGAACGGAGGGAGCTTTAGAGGTCCATCTCTGAGATACAGAAAACCATCCATAGTTCAACTGTAATGTAAAGCGCTACAAAGCTTTATAGAGCAATGAGAAGAAAGCTAATGTTTCAAAAGACCTTTGGAGTTATCCAAACTGCATAGGGATAACAAGATAAGCATACTGATAAAGGTTCTCTGGTTTTTAAGCTTCAAGTTGTGACTTATGCAGAGCTTCATCTACTCTCTCCCCCAGCTAAAAAAGCAAGGCAAAGTGAAAGCATAACAAGTATAAGCTGTTGTGTGGGGCAGTACTGAAGTGCGCCTGCATTGGCATTATTATTATTATATAGAATTTATATAGCGCCAACAGTTTAGTTAGCGCTTTCCAAATTAAAGCACTGGTTTATTTTAAAGTGGTATATTTATATACTTGCTATTTGCAATGGTTTTACAGAGAGCAGCAACGATCCTCCTTTTCTTGGGTCCCCTGGCTCTTACCCCTTCAAGCCGATTTCTATGGGGGCACTTGTTCAGGCTCGTTCCCGAACTGTGCTCTGTGTGTCCATTGACACACACAGGGTGGCACTGTCATGCCCCCCACTCCTTCCTCATAGGCTGTGTTTTACAGCAGCAGAAGCCAATGGCTCCCTCTGCTGCCTCCATGTCTAGTGGGGAGAGAGTGAGGAGAGTTGCTGCTCTTGACACCTTAATACAGAGAATGCAATCATAATTAAATCCATTTTAATTTTGCGTCATAATACAAAAGGAAAGCTATGTCCAAGAGTTGGGTGGGGGGGGGAATGAAAATCAATGCAAAGCACTATAAGGCCTCGTACACACGACCGAGAAACTCGACGGGCGAAACACATCGTTTTGCTCATCGAGTTCCTTGTGAAGCCGTCGAGAAACTCGACAAGCCAAGTTTCTCCATTCCCGTCAAGGAAATAAAGAACATGCTCTCTTTTTGGCTCGACAGTTTCCTCGACGAAAATGTACACACGACCGATTTCCTCTGCAAAAAAATATCTCCCAGCAAGTTTCTTGCTGGTTTTTGCCGAGAAACTCGGTCGTGTGTACGAGGCCTATGATACACAAACATATATATGGTGGTGCTTTACAGACACATAATAATGTATGGACCCTTACAAAGTTCTACACAGCAGTGTCATCATTAAACTAGCTGTTTCATTATACCAGTTCCCTGGCTGTCGTGATGATCCAGTAGCTTCAGTATTTTCAATGCCACTGTCTCAGAACAAGTCCTTCAATATGACTTTTTTCCTCTGCATGTTCCACAACAATGTCTCAAAGCCAGAGACAGCCATGCAACCAGTATTTTCAAAAGAAAGTCCTCAATTGTCCACTCAGTGTTTCTCTGAGTAGATGTTTAGTACACTTAGCAATGAATCAAAATAAAAAAATAAAAAATACTATTTATTTAAAATGAGGTATACTTTTTTGTAAATTTATGCTGAGTATTTATATTCATACAGCATCCCAAGCTTAGTAGGTAAACATTTTTTTTTTTTTTTTTTTTTACAAAATATGTGTGATATAGCTGAACTTCAGGTATGATCTTTATTGCATACTTACATTGGTCCAGCTTGAACCAATATAAGTTAGCATATTTCACACCTGAGGATCCACTGGGAGTAGGGTTGCCACCTGTCCGGGATTCACCTGGACAGTCTGGGTTTTGAATCATGTGTCCGGACACATTATTCAGAAGGGGCTGGCTCCCCAAGTAACCAAGATAGTCACACACAAATCTGTTCCTGTCCGGCATCACTGGGGGGCAGGATGATAATGTCAGCTAGAGCAATTTGGCCACAATCACTGTTCACTGTGATACGCTATGCACACTCTCCTGGACCTTGGGGCACCAAAAGTGTTTGGGTTTGGCTTGAAGAAAAGATGGCAACCCTAGATGGCAGCAATCACTGTAGTAGTTGGTGCTAATACAGTGATAGCCACTATCTTACAGGTCCGGTGCCGAGGGGCTTCACTGCTACCATTCACAGAATGCCTGTATTTTTTTCTACAAATAAAAGGTGTCCTCTAATTGGACGAGGAGGAGAGGAGGGGTAGTGACATCACAATCTCCATCACAATGTAAGTATGCAGTAATGATCATAGCAGGAGTTCAGCTTTAAAGCAGTAATTAATAGATGTATGCCTTGAAATGTTTTGAATTGGTGTTTATTTATGGACAATAAAGTTGCATGCTGTAAACTAAACATATGCATCAAACACAACCAATAGCAGCTGAGGTTATAAGTGCAATTTCTGTACCACCTTAATTAACTACTTTAGAAAACGGTGTTTTAATTATCTTGTAAAAACGAAAGAATACCTATTCATTTAATTTACAAGGCTATTGTGGAATTGCTTTATCTTTATACATGTTTAAAGTTTTTCCAAGAAAATAAATGTCTAATATTTAAGCTCGCCCGTCCTTAGATGAGATGGCTGCATTAATAGGGTGGAAAAACTCACTGTATTTGTGGAGGAGCAGCACTGTAAACCTAAACTGCTTGATTTGGACAAACATTAAAAAGGAATTTTTTTCATTCTCATGTTCATTTCATGTACCACATGCCATACATACTGTATACATAGAAAAAACTCTTGGACATACTGCCCAGACTAAAAGGGAACTTTCAAAGTGCATCATGTACTGTATATCGTTGAAAGGGTCAAAGAATTCACAAACACAAATGAGCATATAAAATATATGAAACTTTATGTGAAATGCAATAAAATAAATATCTAAAACCAAATTCTTTATTATCTTGTCTCTATAACATCCACAGTCATCTGCATATCCACCATACTGTATATATATTTGTGTGTATATATATATTGATATATAAATCTATAGATATCTATCTATCGATATCTGTATCTATATATGCATAATTTTTTATGTATTCTTTTGTTTCTGAGCATACATTGTCTTGGACTAAAACCGTACTAATTAAACGAAAATTGGACGTTGAGTTCACGTACGACAAAAAATGTATACACTGCACATCTAGCTTTTGTCAAAAACTGAATCGGATGTCGAAAGCACCATACTAATGATTTGAAAATTGGCAAAATCGTTCGTCGGACAAAATTTTACTTCTGATTTTCGTATCATGTGTACGGGCCTTAAGAGGCTGATTGGCTACCATGCACAGCTTCACCAGATTTTGCACTGCCCAGTTTTAGAATGAAATTAATGGAATTCAAACTGGTCTGCTGATCTCTCTTTAATGAGGGTATGTCTGCTTCTCCATCCAGGGAATATTACATAACTTTTATTTGTTTTTGTGAATTCGTTGATCCTATAATAGATATACTGTGCATGCACTTTGAAAGGCTCCTAATGGACTAGGGCAGTATGTCCAAGAGTTTTTTCTTAAACTACAAACAATCCATCTTCATGTAATAAACAGAAGGGGGTGTTCTGTAGTTAACAGAAGATAACTAAGAAGGTTTTTAATATTGTTTGAAAGTTGAGACAATTCAGTGCACAGGAAGTTACAAGGAGACTGGATTTCTGTAGGGATCAACAGTTATGTTTCGATACTTGCAGAAAATGTAGCTTGAAAGAAGAAAACGAATTCAGCTGAACCTATCTAGTAACCTTCAATATATTACATTTTTGTTCTTGAGTCCAGGTATACTTTAAAGGAGAAGTACAGCCAAAGCTCGTTTGGCTGTACTTCTCCTATGGATCATAGGAGTGCAATTAGTTTTGCACTCCTGTGACCCATTTTCAGCAGAGAGCGGGTTTAGGTCCGCTCTTAGCTGACATCACTGATGTCAGTCCAGGCACCATGTCATCCCAACAATTAAGTCTGACCAGGTGCCTGGACTGACACCCCACTCAGCCTCTCTCAGCGAGCCACTGAGAGCCTGAGCCGGCCGCCCCTGCCCCCTCTACAGCCCAGCGTTTCAGTGAGCGAGGAGGGAGAAGAGCAGAGAGCGGTGACTGACAGTCGGCAGCTCTCTGCTCGCGGAGCTTTGAAAACCGAGTGATCGACGGTGTTTGATCGGTCAGTTTTAAGTGTAGAGGCGCTGGGGGACCCATGCTGCATCCACCTAGATAAGTACGAATTAGGAAAAAAGATATTCCTTTACTTCTCTTTTAAGCATTATTTTGAAGTAAATGTATTAAATTTCAATAAACTCTCACACAGTGCCTACTTGGAAATCAAATGAAAACCAAAGTCATCCAAGTACCCTATCAAAAGCTTCCTTTAATTAAACATACAAAAGTAGATTTCTGTTAGGAGTGTTCATGTAGTCGATGCCCATTATTTGCCCCCTTTGCAATATCATAGATATTGATGTGAACATATGATACAGTAACAGCATGCATTGATAGATGGCACATAACTCATTTGCTAACAGTCCAAAATGGATAGGACTCTTATCTGAAACTTAGTCCAATGACAGAGATTAATTTTTTCCGGGACATGACTTAATTTGTTTGTTTATTCCCCTAGGTATGTTAACAAAAAAAATATATACACTGATAAGTGGTTCACATAATTAATGTAGTTATAGGATTGAAATACTGGAAACCAGAATTACAATAATAAAACTCCATGATCTCTTAAAGCGTGGATAGAAATTGTCATAGCGAAGAACATTTGTTAAACCTAAATTTAAAATAATAAACATAGTTAAGGTATTATGTGCTATAAATCTACCAGACATATTTTTCTTCAAGTATAGGATGCATTTTATTTTAGTTTATTGCCATTGTACGTGCTGTTGATAAATCTCCTTGGTCGATCATTCACTCGCACCTTGACATACCATGATTTAGCTTTTCACTTAATTTATGAATCAAGGCCGACAACTCTTCAGTGGCTTGTGATTTGTCTTCGAGGAGTTCATAACGGAGGCTGGAAATATCTTGTTTTATTTCTTTTAATTCACCTGGAAAGAGAACACAGAAGTCGTTAGATTGCTGAGAAGGACATTTTCGTCTACTGAGGAAGTTTTCTTTTGTTCGCAGATTGCTGGCTTCTAACAGTATGGGGTGTCATCACTTTCAACACAGTCAGCTTATATAACCAAACCCTTTTATTGAATAGAACTATATGTTTTTGTTCATTTGCTCTTCGACTGGTATGGTTGACTGATTTGAGGCAGGCAAAACCTAATAAAGAATTCCAGGAAGCAGTGTTTTTATATATATTTATATATATATCGTTGTGCCCAATTGGCGGCCCCTTTGCACTTATTGTGTGGTCCTCATGCCTCAAAAGTCAAACATCAGTGTTTTCCATGCTTTGGTTTTTACTCATGATTGGCATGTGACCTGGAATAGTATGAGGAGAAAAACTCCAATAGCTAGATTCAGGTACAATGGACTAAAGTTACGGCGGCGTAGCTTAGCGTGTTTAGGCTACGCCGCCGTAAGTTAGCTGGGCAAGTAATGATTCTCAATGTACTTGCCTGCTAATATACGGCGGCGTAGCCTAAAGCGGGCGGGCGTAAGGGCACCGAATTCAAATGTGTGTTAGGGGGGCGTGTTTAATGGTAATGAGGCTTGACCTTACGTTTTTGACGTTATTTTGTTACTGCGCATGCACAGGGCGCCTACATTTCCCAGTGTGCATTGCGTCTAAGTACGCTGCACGGGCCTATTGATTTTGACGTGGACGTAAACGGCGTAAATCCCGATTCGCGGACGACTTACGGAAACAACGTAAAAATTTCGAATTTCGTGGCGGGAACGGCGGCCATACTTGACATTACTGTTCCAACTAGGGCCCAGCTCTAACTTTACGCGGCCTATCTCTTACGTAAATGGCGTAAAAGTACTGCGTCGGCCGGGCGTACGTTCGTGAATCGGCGTATCTCCTCATTTACATATTCTACGCCGACCGCAATGAAAGCGCCACCTAGCGGCCATCCGAAATATTGCAATCTAAGATAGGACGGTTCAAGCCGTCCTATCTTAGATATGTTTGAGCGTATCTCTGTTTGAGCATACGCTTAAACATAGGTCGGCGTAGATTCTGAGTTAGGTCGACTTATCTACTGATAAGTCGGCCTAACTCTTACTGAATCTACCTACAAGACTTCCTTTGGGATATGTGTGATATTTGATATCGGGAAACCATGAGAATGCCTCTCTCACTAATGACAAGTACCAGTACCAGGACTGCTGCACTTTACTGACCCTGCACTGTCAAGACCAGCCACCAGGCATGTGAAAGAAATACATTAATTTTACTGGCTTTGGCTTGTTCGATGGTTTTGACAGCTTGGCAACTGTGCTGGGAGCTTGCAGTAAGACCACTCTCAGAACAGAAACTTGTGCTGCCCTCAAATGCATATTTGTGGCATTTGAGCATTAAAGTGATTGTAAAGGATTTTTTTTAAATAACAAACATCTCTATACTTACCTGCTTTGTGCAATTGAATTGCACAAAGTGGCCCTGAACCTCCTCTCCTTGGGTTCCCCATTGGCGCTCCTGGCTCATCCTCTCTGTAAAATGCCCCCACTCGAAGCTGCTTCCCGTGGGGGCACTGGTGTGTTCGTTCCCAAGCCCCCCCTGCTGTGTACATTGACACAGACAGCGGGTCTCCAGCTTCCTCATCACTGGTTTTAATTGGCAGGACTGGGAGCCAATGACTCCCGGCGCTCCAGCAAAACCAGGGAGACACGGAAGCTAGTTTAAATGAGGGCTAAGGCAAGTCTGTAGGGAGGGGTGAGGATGCCTAAACATTTTTACCTTAATGCAAGGAATTCATTAGGGTAAAAAATGTTTAGGCTTTAGAACCACTTTAAAGTTCAACCTCTATGGGTTGGAGGCAAGAGGTGAAAGGGGTTGTAAACCCTCCTGTTTTTTCACCTTAATGCGTCCTATGCATTAAGGTGAAAAAACACCTGGCAGTTACCGGCCCCCAGCCCTTCCGTTTTACTTACCTAAGCCCCGAATTTCTAACAGCGGGGACACGCTGTCCCTCTCTCCATGGGGCCCCCGAATCTTGATTGGATAGATTGATAGCCATGCAGCCATTGACTACTTCTGCTGTCAATCGAATCCAATGACGCGGGTGTCGAGTCAGGGCCGAGTCATACATTCGGCGGCTATGGACACCGAATGCTGGACTTGAGAGCGCATCTGCAAAGTAACCCCCCCGGGAGAGCGCTTCTCCCAGGGGGTTATCTGATGTAGGGAGGAGCCGCAAGAGCCGCAGGGGGACCCCAGAAGTAGGTGTTCAGCCTGCTAGAAAAAGTTTAACAAATTCCTACATACACGCTACAGCGCAGATGAATGAATCCCCCTGCCATGCTATTGTATTTTGACTGGTGCTGCCACTGGACTACACAAACAGTGTCTGTATCTAATTGCATACAGTCACTGTTCGGCCAACAATTTTGTCACCCTTCTTCTTTATGGCCCCCACATGAACTGTATTTTGTCCAGTTAATAAGAAACAACTGCTGCCGCTGTCAGACAGTAATAGCCCAGCAGAGGTGATTTATCCATCCACACTGGTACCTGCATCAGTGTATGACCAGCTTAACATCCTAATGCCGGCAACTTCTGGCTCTATAAGAGGTTTCCTGATGCCGGGAAGCGAGGCAGCGTTTCTGATAATTTCACCGCAGTGATTGGCTGTTACAGTGGCCACATGATCGCAAAGCTCCCAGTCGCAAGTACAGATGTAGAGCTTTCAGTTAGAAACTGGTAACTGTACCAGGAGCATGCAGGACATAGCCTTGTTTACATTTATAAATGCGGCTACTCAGCATTAAGGCCCACCCACCGAGAGGCCGCATATATGCGTACCACCGGGCCATATAGACTTTATGTCTCCTTTTCCAACTACAAGTGTAGAATCTCTAACTCTGTCCTGTAGTCTGCCCCTGTCTTCAATCACTCCTGTAGCATGTAAAGTACAGCTCAGGAATACAGGGGCTTGTTATAACTTCAAACTGATGTGTCTCAATTGCAAACTATAAGATACTTTGCAATATTCACACTATGACCACACAAATTGCATTTTGCTATTTTTGTAAATACAAATTTTATATAGCATTTTTTATTAGGACTGTGCAGAATTCAAATGTCATTCTGAAGTCAACGTGAATCATCTGCCTTCAAGCAGGTGCCATTAAAGTGGTTGTAAACCCTCTGGCGGTAGTTACACCTACAGGTAAGCCTAGATTAAGGCTTACCTGTAGGTGCTTGCAATATCTCAGAGACCTACACGGTCTCAGAGATATTTGCAAATTCCAGAGCGACGCCATCTTCTGCGCATGCGCCGTCTTGAAAGGGCACGCATGCGGGGGAGTGACATCACGTGACTCCGGCCAATCACAGAGTTCACGGCCCCCGGAAGAAGAGGGGTGAAGATGGACGCTCGCTGCCATGGAGGAAGATGGCGACATTGAGGCCTTCTACTGCAGGTAAGTGTCACATAATGGGCTACTATGCGATGCATAGTAGCCCATTATGCTTTTCCTTTGCAGGGAGACAGAGGAAGTAACACCCATCAGGGTTTACTTCCTCTTTAAATATGTATTATATACAGGTCTAAGCTATAGGGCCATGTTTCACAGGGTACGTTTCTGTAGATTCTGTTGTTGCAACATTCTGCATTGTAGAAAAGTCAGACAGTTTTATTTTACATTCTAATTTATAGCTACATTTTGGGAAATATTATAAATACAAATTAAATGCATCTTGACAAAAATTCTATTATTTCTTGATTTACAATCCATAAACTTGTATATGCTGTTGCAAAACTAGATTTATGTGAACTGGTTAGTTGTGGGGGAAGGTGAATAAATCTCTTAAATCTGTTTTGTTCACGTCCGATGACTATGTGCAGGTACACTGTAAAGAGCGGACATAAATAAAGCTATATTTGCCCTAGAAAAACTGTGCATGCTAAAGTAGGCTATATGCAGGACAATTGCAGGATCTAACAGGACATTCCTAAACTGACACCCAAATGGACTATAAAAAGGCAAACAAGATACAGTACATTTTTTAACCACTTCCCGACCAGCTCACACAGATTTACTTCTGCAGAATGGCTCCCCTGGGCGAAATCCCATATGGGTACGTCGTTCCCTTTAGTGGCCACCAGAGGACGCTAAAGGGAAACAAATCCTGTGCCGTCAGGGAAGAGGAGCCATATCGTTTGTTCCTACTAAGTAGGAAAAACCATATGTGTCCTCTCCTAATCAATTATATCCCCATACAGCAGGGATATGCAATTAGCTACAAATTAACTACAAGTCCCATGAGGCATTGCAAGATTCGGACAGCCACAAGCATGACACCCAGAGGCAGAGGCATGATGGGAGTTTTGCACCAGCTGGAAGTCCGCTAATCGCATATCCCTGCCATACAGTTAGAAAACACTGAGGGAACACACTGAGGGAACACACAATTAACCCCTTGATCGCTCCCTAGTCTTAACCCCTTCCTTGTCAGTGACATTTAGTATAGCAAACCCATAGTATGTAGACACTATACCTTTTGCGCAAACCATTCAATATATGCTTATTGCGATTTTTTTTTACCAAAAATATGTAGAAGAATATATATTGGCCTAAACCAGGCATGTCCAAAGTCCGGCCCGCTGGCCAATTGTGGCCTACGTTCTGGTTTAATGCGGCCCCACTGGTAATCTGGAGATATGTATCTTTTGTGGCCCCCAACGAATCCCCTAGCGTTGGATACGTTGGGGGGCCACAAACGTTATATACTGTATTTATCGTTCTGGCAGCCTTTGAGGGGACAGGGATGGGGGTGGAACAAGTGCCGTCAGATTACATATAGGAGAATCTCCTGTTTACTTTGCGGCCTCTGTAATAGGAAGTCCCATTTCCTGGGCTGGCATTGGACGACTGTTCTTTCTTTCATAGAAGGCGGGACTTTGTATTAAAGAGGCCGCCAAGTAAACAGGTGATTCTTCTGTATGTAATCTGCTGGCGCTCGTCCCGCCCCCTCCCTTTCCCATCCGAGGCTGCAGATGGGCATGGATCAGGCTGCACTGACGGCAATGGTGAGGCTGCATTCATGGCAATGGTGAGGTTTCTTTTATGGCAATGGTGAGGCTGCATTCATGGCAATGGTAAGGCTGCATTCATGGCAATGGTGAGGGCTGCATTCATGGCAATGGTAAGGCTGCATTCATGGCAATGGTGAGGCTGCATTCCTGTTAAAGGAGTTGTAAAGGAAAACATTTTTGTTTGCTGAAATGACTGTTTACAGGGTATAGAGACATAATAGTTTACTGATTCCTTTTAAAATTGATTAAACATAGATAACAATCAATCATATAATGTACCTCTAGTTTAGTTTTTGCATCTAGTTTCGTTTTTGCATGTTATCCTGCCTCTGTGCATGTACAGAGCCATAGAGCGGTGATGGTTTGGAAAATTAAACTAGAATCTCCCAGTACTGTGGTCATCAGGAAACAGACAACCAGGAAGTGTCCAGAACAGAGAAGAATTACAGCAACATCAGAGCAAAAACTAACAATGAGGACATGAAACCAGGACTGCAGTAAGGTAAAGGAAGCTATTTAGCTAAAAAAAATGTTTTCCTTTAGTGACCCTTTAATGGTAAGGCTGCATTCAGAGGCTGCATTCATGGCAATGGGGAGGTCGCAGATGGGCACTGATTAGGCTGCATTGATGGGCACTGACTTTTATTTTGCTTCACAGTTCTTTATTTAAAATGTTAGTTTTTTCCAGAAACGTCCTTCTTAAAGTAAAGGTGCGTGTTAAACGCTGATAAATACGCAAATAACCCGCCCAAGCTCATCCTTAGACTCTTCACCACTAACAGCCACAAAGGCAAGATAATTCTTGTTGGGTAGTGTATTATTAAATTGCCATTTCATTTTAATGGTTCAAAGAAAAGCTCTATTTGTGGAAAAAAAAGGACGTCAATTTTGTTTTGGGTGCAACGTCGCACGAACACGCAATTGTCAGTTAAAGCGACGCAGTGCCGTATCGCAAAAAGTGCTCTGGTCGGGAAGGGGGTAAAATCTTCCAGGGCTGAAGTGGTTAAGCAAACTTTAGTAATAACGTATAGCAGGGTACCACCATTAAATACAGGGGGGAAAAATAATGTTTTTTTTTCTTTTGTACTTTAACCACTTGCCGACGGCGCACCGTCGAAATACGTCCACAAGGTGGCTCTGCTGGGCGAGAGCACGTAATATGACGTCCTCTCTCCCAGCCGCCACTAGGGGCGCGCGCGCGTGCCCCCTGCTCGCCCCGACTCCCGTGCGTGTGCCTGGCGGGCGCGATCGCCGCCGGGCACACGCGATCGCTCGGTACAGAGCGGGGACCGGGAGCTGTGTGTGTAAACACACAGCTCCCGGTCCTGTCAGCAGGGGAAATGCTGATCTTCGGTTCATACACTGTATGAACCGAGGATCAGTGATTCCCCTAGTGAGGCCACCCCCCCCCACAGTAAGAACACACCCAGGCATACTTAACCCCTTCCCCGCCCCCTAGTGTTAACCCCTTCACTGCCAGTGGCATTTTTATAGTAATCCAATGCATTTTTATAGCACTGATCTCTATAAAAATGCCAATGGTCCCAAAAATGTGTCAAAAGTGTCCGAAGTGTCCGCCATAATGTCGCAGTACCGAAAAAAAAATCGCTGATCGCCGCCATTACTAGTAAAAAAAATATAATAAAAATGACATAAAACTACCCCCTATTTTGTAAACGCTATAACTTTTGCGCAAACCAATCAATAAACGCTTATTGCGATTTTTTTTTACGAAAAATATGTAGAAGAAAACGTATCGGCCTAAACTGAGGAAAAAAAATGTTTTTTTATATATTTTTGGGGGATATTTATTATAGCAAAATTTCAAAAATATTCATTTTTTTCAAAATTGTCGCTCTATTTTTGTTTATAGCGCAAAAACTAAAAACCGCAGAGGTGATCAAATACCACCAAAAGAAAGCTCTATTTGTGGGAAAAAAAGGACGCCAATTTTGTTTGGGAGCCACGTCGCACGACCGCGCAATTGTCTGTTAAAGCGACAGAGTCCCGAATCGCAAAAAGTACTCTGGTCTTTGGGCAGCAATATGGTCCGGGGGGTAAGTGGTTAATAACACTTATATGTACTGTATACAATGTTACATTTGACTGAGCCTTACCTTCGTTTACTTCATCATTTTCTCTGTCCACCTGAGCTCTCAGCACATATCTTTTTATAAGTCTTTTCATTATTTGCTGTCAAAAAAAGTGACAAGAAGACACAAAACATGAGTCCCTCCAGTGCTGTTGTCAGCATTGTAAGAATAGGTGGTGGCTTATTGATCTCAATACATGGGAACATATAAACCATGTAAAAAAAAACAACATTGTTTTTATCTCATACAAAGATAGAGATCACAGTAATATGTCACAAATCACAATTAACAAACATTTTCACACTGACAGCTTTATTAAAACAATTAGAAGTGACTCACTTGATAGCGTGTTGGCTGATGTAGAATACTATTGAAGCTGCGAGACTCAAATACTTTGGTGGTAGACTGGGAGAACAGATTAAGCTGTAAGGCAAGATGAATGATTTTAAGCAGAATTACATTTGATAAGGAGAATTCTAATACACGTGAAAATACAGTAGACTATCCAATGGCTGTGCTGAAACATTCAGAGTATTGTTTCTTTAAGCATATTTATATTTGTCCTATATACTAAGAAAAGGAAATCAACAAGGAAATACTCTTCATTACTCATACACAACAAGGGTAAATTATACAGCCAATAACACAAGAGAAAAATATGTTATATGACAAAGAAGCAAAAACAACAATTGAAGGGCTATCTTTTCTACCGAGAGCAAGATTCTAGTTTGGTCATCGCAAGGTTAAAGTAAAATGTACAAATGATAATATTTTATAAGTATGGCTGAATAGCCTCCTATGATCAATTTTTCAAAATGCATGCAAACAAATTAAAACAAAATAAAAGGGTAAATATAAATCTTTAATCGGTAAGCCTGCATGTTTATTATAATTGAAAGCTGAATTCCAGCTGAAAAATAAGATAAAAAGAAAAGACCATTAAAAGATACAGTTATGCCCTGTACACACGATCAGAATTTCCGATGGGATAAAATCCGATGAAATTTTCAGTCGGAATTCCGTTTAAGCTGTCTTGCATACACACTGTCAGACCAAATTCCGACCGTCCAAAACGCAGTGACGTAAAACACTACGACGAGCCGAGAAAAATGAAGTTCAATGCTTCCGAGAATGCGTCGACTTGATTCTGAGCATGCATATTTTTTTCTCCGTCGGAGTTCCACACAGATGATAGGAATTGTTTCCATTGGAAAAAAATAAAATTCTGTCTGACTTTTATCATCGGAAATTCGTGTGTACAGGGCATAACACATATAACTGTACACTTAGGCCTTGTACACACGATAGGTTAACCAGAGGACAACGGTCTGATGGACCATTTTCATCGGTCAAAACCGATCGTGTGTGGGCCCCATAGGTTATTTAACCATCGGTTAAAAAAAAAGCCAACTTGCTTTAAATTTAACCGATGGATTCCTAACCGATAGGTCAAAACCAATCGTTAGTAGGCACAACCATCGCTTAAAAATCCACGCATGCTCAGAATCAAGTCGACGCATGCTTGGAAGCATTGAACTTTTGAACTTTTTCAGCACGTCGTTGTGTTTTACGTCACCGCGTTCTGACACGATCGGTTTTTTAACCGATGGTGTGTAGGCGCGACGGACCATCAGTCAGCTTTAATCGGTTAACCTATGACAACGGTCCTTTAGACCGTTCTCATCGGATGGACTGATCGTGTGTACGAGGCTTAACACAACTTGCTGAATTATTCAGCTAAATGCCACCAGACTGTTGGCCAGTTTCATTCAGCCTACTTCATCTGAACCCTGGTCATCGTGGGCATGTCCCCACCCTGTGATTGGACAATAAAGGAGAAGCAGCACAGTGATGAGCTCATCTCCCTGTCACTCTGCTTTCTCTTCCTTTCAGCATGTTTTTTTTTTGCCACCCCATGATCTGACTGGCTCCTTGTGTTGCTTCTTCCTCTTACATCACAGCCTTTCTGTACAGGGACTGCAAGGGACCAATACCAGGTCAAATTCAGGTACTTGCTTGAATTTAAAAATGACATTTGACATTGTATTAATGATTGCAGAACTGCATTTATTTGTTTTCTGTTTTCCCCTGATACTGAACACACCAGCCTTCAACATCCACAGGCATCATTGGCAGATTAGTGGCACACCTAGGATCCTTCTATCTGAGGACAGACATGGTCTCTTGGCCATCTGAGGCCTGTTGTTAGACAATCGTCTTTCTGGATTGGCAGACTCCATTGATGCCATGAACACAGGGGAACCACACAACCAGGAGATAGGCCTGGGCTGGGTTTAAGCCAAAGGCGATAAATGATCCCTTGTAATGAGGGATCATCTGGAGCTGGTAAGCAGCTAATTCTACTGTTGGTGGCGGCATTGGTGCATGAGGTAGTGGATGGTGGAATCTTCTAGCAACATTCAAGATTCACTGGTGGATTGATTTATGGACTTGTGTTTATAACATCATTTGCCATATGTTATTTATTAACACGATTCTATTTTATAAAATATTGTTCTAACTTATAATTATGTCATACAGGAGAATTGTCACTTGATTTTATTTATTTTGCTTAATTTATCATCCTAAATAGCGTAGTTTTTCTCTTTCCTTCAGGTTATTTTAATGCTAAACTCACAAGTTGCACATACTTGCTGACATCCCCATCCTGCTTGATGTCTGCTGGGAAAAAAACGAGGAAGGCCTCACAAGTGGAGCTTACACAGGGCTGAGGAATAAAGTGGAACAAGTTATCTGCTCACCTATACTAGAAGTACTGGGTATGGGGAAGCATTTTTTAACAATTTAAGGTTTCTCACTCCTATGGTGGAACTGGCCCAGGAAAGTGTCTCCAACAGAGTTACTGGTAATAATATCTACCGTATTTATCGGCGTATACCGCGCACTTTTTCCCCCTTAAAATCAGGGGAAAATCGTGGGTGCACGATACACGCCGATACTGCTGTTCCCGGGCGCCGCCGAAATAGACCGAGCCGAGTGTAAACGTTTATAACAATATAATATCCTGTTCTCCTGACACAAGTAACAGCTCAGATCTCATCTTGTTTACCTCAGCCTGCAATAGCAGAGAGGCATTCAATGGTTAAGAGGATCTTAAGATCATTCAAAACTAGTAGCAGCTGATCAGTGTATAATCAGAAAAGCAGTGAAAAGGTAAAAAGGACAGTAACCCAAAACAACCAATCATTTTTCTGTTTACTGTGCTCAAAGAAAGATAATCTCTGATGTGGTATTCTGGCTTACTGCCATACCTTTGCTCTGTAATGAATGGTGAATGCAGAAAGACTAGCCCTACTCCAATCTGTTTGCTGACTCCAGTGCAAGACATGTAAAATCTAAAATAATTTAAGCAGACAGTGCATGAAATTGTTTGGCTCAGAATCTGAATTTTTTGTTGTATTAAAGCCAAACATGTATAAAATAATAACCATATTAATTAACACAGTATACAAAGTACATAGTAACCAACTAACATTTTCGCCTAGTGATCTTGCTAGTAACACACTTCCTGTCCTAGGGGGGAAAGATCACCCAAGGAATAAAACACCACAACTCAACCGGAGCCAGACCTAGAGTAGCCTGCCAGTCTCCCCATACTTGGTATATCAGTTTTTCATAACGTAGTGTTGTACCCACAAGCTGAAGCCACATCTGTGGTGTAGGGGGGATTTGGGAGGTCCAGTGTAGCAATAGTAGCCTACATGGCTGACAAAGCCCTAGAGGCCGCTTGTCTAACGTACACTTTCAATATCACTTCTCAAGAATATCCAGGACACAATGTTTAGGGTCTATGGCAATATTAGTCTGGAAAGCATTATTAACTGTGGTAGCAATAATTTCCCATTAACATTGCAGCTTCGGGCATCGCCAAAGTAAGTGTATGAGGTCTTCCCTTTGTGTTTTTTTTAATTATTAAAAAAATAACAAATTAAAATGATGAAATGCAAGCTTTTATAGCACCACTTGCTAAACAATAGGTTAGACAAGACCCCCATGAGCATAAAAATCTACAAACCACTGTTAAAGAATAAAAAGTTTAGGCTACTTTCACACTGGGGCGTTTTTCAGGTGTTTTTTGCAGCATCATTGGGGCATTGTGGGAGCGGTGAATTCACCACTCCCAAAATGCTCCTGCCATTGAAATCGAGGTGCTTCGGCAGCCGCGTTATGCAGGCGCTTTTAACCCTTTGTTCGGCCGCTAGCGGGGGTTAAAAGCGCCCTGCTAGTTGCTGAAAAGCGCATCAAAAGCTACAGTAAAGCGTTGATTAAACTATTGGCGCTTTACCGCCGACGCCCCCCGCCCCAGTGTGAAAGTGCCCTGAAAGAAAAAACATATAATACTTTCTATATGTATAGGGCACATATATTTTACAGGACACAAAAGCTTTAATAAGTATCCTGTACATTTATGTGTAATATTCGTGGCTCTACTCACATGGAGTTGAGAGTTTACTTTTAATCATCATTTTTTTGAATTGAATCACTTTGAAGATTTATTTTTTGATTTATACACCGTTATTTTGACAGCTGTATGGATTTATTTGTATGATTTAATTTTTTTTTTATATTTTGTATTATTTTCATGTTTCATTATATCACTTGCAGATATATGATTGTTCATTGCATAGTAGCAGTGATTGCGCTACTGTAGAATTGATAATTGGTAGGTACACTAATATTAATATCACAAAATGTTTCCTTTAGATTTACTGTAAGAAAACATTTAATTATTCTATGTTAATTTTTGTTTTTGCTCTTAAACAGTTTTTGTTGTAAAACGTTACTATAGAATAAACTACAAGCAGATTCATGAAATGATCTGTAAATATTAGATAGTTTAGCACACAGGCATCTTCCTGATGGATTTAAGCTGGTCACAGAGGTAGTATTTCCATTTTTGCCAAATAATTAAAATGACTTTGGATCTGGCCTTTATTCCATATATGAATTGGTGTAGTAATTTATGATGAATTAATGTGAGATCTACAGTATATGAATATCATTCTGCATTTTAAAGCTGAACTACAGAGAGATATAAAAATAACAAATTAATGCAGCTTTGCAAATATTAATACGGCATCACATTTAAAAAAATGTAGACTTTGTAGGAGAAAAGCGCATGTTTTTCTTGTACCCTGTAGTTTGTGGAGCGCAACTGCCACAGGAGCCGCTTGGTAATTTGGGTTCCCTGTTCTACGCCTCAACTCCAAGAACAAACCTTAGCCCTTCTGATATACCTGGTTGAATGAAACTTACTGCAAACCCTTTTAAGAACATGAGCATAGATACCTTTAACTTGGCTGTGAATTAGTACCAGGAAATAGACACAAGACCATTTAGTGGTAAATTAACTCAATGTATTCGTACAGGTTAGAGTAAGTGGTGGTTTGAGTATAAATGAACGCCAAGAAGGTAGGTTCAGACAAAGGCCTCTAGACATTGTAATCACTATGCCAGGGTAACTTAGAATAGAGTTCTGTACCACTAGACTGGAATTAATGCATGAATCCACAAAGCCAGCAATATAAGTGCAGTGAAAATTTCAGTGCATATAAGCCTTACATGTAGTGTAAATAATAGCACTATAACTAGTTTAGAGTGCACTTCAGGAGAATGGCTAGGATATGGTGCAATGTCCCCTGAGTGGTATCTTTTACCATATAAATACTAGGTAAATGTTCCTGCGTAAGCAGCTGTAAAGGGGCAGTCTTTAGTCAGAACTCTTTAGCCGGCTAGAGTTGAGGCCCAGTCGTACCATTGGTGCACATGAGTACAGTCCCAGTCACACCTGCAGGCAGCAAAAAAGGCTACTAGGTGGCTGTATGGTCAATTCCAAAAGGGCCCAGTCTTTTTTATTAGCAGTAAATAGTACATCTCCACAGCAGCCGCTCGCCTGCCTCAGTGATATTGCAGCTCAATATCCAGCCACACACAATGATTAGTCCACTCTCTGCTCTGCGCTCAGGTTGCTGATATGCAGCAGTGGTGGTGCACACTGGATGTCGATGTGCACTCTCTAGGCTTACTCATGGCAGGAGGAAGCCTTCTCCTGTAATGCTTGGGAACACGCAACTTTTTCCGCTCCTCCTGGCAATCTCCTCTCTGGGGATTGTAGTTCAAAAGCTCTTGATTACACAGTGGAGTTTCTCCTCAGTTCCAACAGTGCATTGCTGCCTGACTCAGTCTATTGAACTCTTCCTGCCCAACTGCTCCCTACTTTTTCTGAAGTAGCTGTTAACCAGTTCGGCACCACAGGGCAGCAGCTATAGAGAGCAGCTGATGACAGTGTTTCTTTCAAACTTTATTCTTAGCCACACACCTGGCGACATTTGTATCTTGTATTTATGGAAAGGCTGTATAGGTCAAGGGCTAGGTTTTCAAGATGTCAGGGACAAGCAGTTGATATTTATATATCTTGTTATTATTTTTCAGTATAAGACTATAACAATACATTTTTGTTTGGAGACTGTTAATTACATTTTAATTTTACACAGGTTATAGCCACAAAAATCCATGGGCTTGCAACTGCACTGAAGATTACCTGTGGAGGAATTTCACTGAATCCTTCCCTAGCTGGAAACCCATTGACAGGCCTAGCACTGAGCATTCTGCTTGCCAGGACCTGTGACCTGCACAATGACCTACAGTACTTCTCTACTAGGTGTAACTTACATTTCTAGTAGAAGACAGATAGCTAGATTCAGAAAGACTTAGGCTGGCGTATCAGTAGATACGCCAGCATAAGTCTGAATTTGCGGCGGCGCTAATTTAAGCGTATTCTGGTAACCAGATACGCTTAAATTAGGCTCAGATACGAGCGGCGTAAGTGTCTTACACCGTCGTATCCTAAATTGTAATTTTTAGGCTGACCGCTAGGTGGCGCTTCCATTGCGGTCGGCGTAGAATATGTAAATCACTAGATACGCTTTTTCACGAACGTACACCCGGCCGACGCAGTACAGATACGCCATTTACGTAACGCATTATCAGGCCTAAAGTTATTCCATCAAATAGCTGGAATAGTAATGTTAAGTATGGCCGCCGTTCCCGAGTCGAAATTCGAAAATTTTACGTCGTTTGCGTAAGTCGTCCGTGAATAGGGATTTACGTCATTTACGTCCACGTCGAAACCAATAGGACCGTGCGGCGTACTTTGCCACAATGCACACTGGGATATGTACACGGACAGCGTATGCGCCGTTCGTAAATTACGTCAATCACGTAAGGTCACCCCCCATTACCATAAAACACGCCCCCTCAGCTAAATTTGAATTAGGCTCGCTTACGCCAGCCCGATTTACGTTACGCCGCCGTAACTTAGCAGGCAAGTACTTTGTGAATCATGTACTTGCCTCGCTAACTTACGGCGGCGTAGTGTAAACACGATACACTACGCCGCCGCAGCGCTACGCCTGCCTACCTGAATCAAGCTAAGAGTGCTTAGGGGTATCGACTTCACTTTTAAAGTGAAACTCAAGGCAAGCAGTTGAAATTCACAGAAACTGTTCTACAAGCCCAAAAAAATTATTATGCTTAGCCAGCCTTGTGATCCATCATGCAATTCTTTCAGGCTCCACTGCAGCTGAAGTACAGCTTATTCAAAAACATACCCCTAGGCGGATGCTACCTGGACAATGAAGCAACAGCATTACATGGACATGTTTCCTGCAGCAGATTCGGACTAGTCCTTAGTGCAAGTCTCCGTCTCCCAGACTGACTGTTGCCCTTTAGTGAGTTACAGGAATTTACTACAAACTAGTATTACATTGACTATTGCCTGTCGAGCCCACATTCATGTAATCATTTTGGGGAGTATATTTTTTACGACACACAAGTGCTTTAAAGGGGTTGCAAATGTAAAAAAAATTCCCCTAAATAGCTTCCTTTACCTTAGTGCAGTCCTCCTTCACTTACCTCATCCTTCGATTTTGCTTTTAAATGTCCTTATTTCTTCTGAGAAATCCTCACTTCCTGTTCTTCTGTCTGTAACTCCACACAGTAATGCAAGGCTTTCTCCCTGGTGTGGAGTGTCGTGCTCGCCGCCTCCCTTGAGGGGGGAGGGGGCGAGCAGGAGAGTCAGGACGCCCACTAACACCCAGCTCCTTTCTCTATCTGCAACGTAGAGAGGGTCCTGATTCTCCTGTAGTCCAAGGGAGGGGGCGAGCACGACACTCCACACCAGGGAGAAAGCCTCACATTACTGTGTGGCGTTACAGACAGAAGAACAGGAAGTGAGGATTTCGCAGAAGAAATAAGGACATTTAAAAGCAAAATCGAAGGATGAGGTAAGTGAAGGAAGACTGCACTAAGGTAAAGGAAGCTATTTTGGGGATTTTTTTTTTTTACCTTTACAGCCCCTTTAAGTGTTGTCTTTAGGTCTACCTAGAGTTCATATTTAAATTCTGGACTAGCATCACATTATCTACGCATATTTGTCTAAATTAAATAAACAAGACGCCATCTTCCATTAATGTCCCAACCCATTAAACATATTTATATCAAATATGTATTTGACATTACAACAGTGTTTAAAAAATTGGTAAACCTTTACCCTGGATTTGGAATCACCCATCCCTATTTCGATGTCTTTCTGTAGTTTTTTTGTTCTGCACTTGCAAAAATTGATGGACCTTAAGATTAAGTACACAAAGGACTTTGGACTCGGCACAACGCTGAATGGGGGCGGAAGGGTCTTCCCATCATCAAAATAAGACAACCATAATTTTGACCGAGCAAATTTCCATTCCACATCACTATCGTCCTGGACATAGTAGAAAGAGAAACAAAAAATATTGTACACATTGGCTTCATAGGCATATAACATTCTAAAGTCTTTTAACATTCAAATACTTTTCATTTTCATCATTTAGGACATGTCTAAATCAAGGAATTCATTGGATCTGTATTATAGGTATACTGCTTATTGTTCATTATGTTAGGTTGAATAATTCTGGCATGCAGCAGTTTTAGTACAATGCAAAAAAAGATTTGTAAAAGTGATCCACAAAATAAATACGTTTTTGGTGGATTGGCCCAGTAAGTACGGTATATGATACAATAGGAATCATTCTTTTGGTTACAGTGCGTTTACGCACATTTCAATAATGTTTTTACCTACAAATGACGAACAATATACTAAATTGGAAACCAATAATAGTTTACTATTTTTCCTTCTTAGAATATCTATAGCTCCTGAAGAAGCACTCAACTGCGAAACATGTAGAGCTCATGCAAAATTACGTCTACTAACAATTACGCTGGTCATCAACCCACGTTGCTGTCCTTAGTAGACTTGTATTGGTTTCAGTGGATGTATTCTCATTGTTTTAGTATCACAGGAATGTTCTGTGACAATTTATGTGTTTTTTAAAATGTATTTTTTATATGTACTGTAATATTGGTTCATTACCCATTTTGGGATTGTATCAATAAATTCTATTTTTTGTCAACCATTGGTGCCTAGAAAGTCCATTCTCTCCGCAACAATAAACCCGTTTCTAATAGTATCTAGGACGTGGCACTGCAGTACCTTAGGACACCCATAGTCCATCCTATGGTTTGTGTACCTCAAATATTTTTCAAATTCTGATACAATAGGAAGGTTAGAATTTTGCAGCGGTGTTGCCCGACACTCCATCTGCATCTGTAGTGAGGTTATTCTTTCCAATGCAAAGCCTTTCTCTCTGTTCATTCTTTAGCTGATAAAAGCATATGGCGTTTGTTACTGATGAGTTGCAGCAAAGCAGGCAGAAATGACAGCGGTAAATTTGCAGTGATCCTTTTTGCATGTCTTCAGTGATCCGTGATGGAAGCTAGAGCATGGCCGAGGTGATGTAAATGCTGTTTTCCTTTTGCAAGCTTTTAATACAAGATTTACAGTACAGAGGACTAGGCATAAATCTTTCCAGAGGAAATCACCTTTTTTTTCCATTTTACTACAGTCATTGAAATGTGATAAAATATATAGCCTTGACCAGTTATGTCATCTAATCTATGTCTGCAAGGCTGATGGGTTAGATGACCCAACTTAGTAAAAGAGCCTTAAAATATAAATGAGACAAGCCTTTAGAGCAAATCCTGAACTGACTGGGTATTATTTGATAAGGACTTAACATTTTATTATTTATAAAATATTGATCATGCTCAGGAACTCATCAAGTCACATCCTCCTGACAGCTGCTTTCACACCCAGGGAAATACTATTACTAGTATAAATTGTGGGGAATTGTGAAGTTCTTTTTTTTGGTGTTCATTATTCATGTATAAATTTACTAGCTGTACCCTGCGTAAGTGGTACAATTTGTTAGTTATTACATGATTGTTTTATAATCGTTTCAGAAAAACATTAAGAGCCTTTACTATATTTTCCAGCTTTTTATCTTAAGCACATGTGACTCATGTTATCTTCATCTGTGATTGGTCACAGAATAAAACCAAAGATCATGATAACAGATGACACTTCAGGAAACATTCCTTCTTAAAAATGCCCTCTTAACAATAGCAAAGTGAAGGGATGTGAGTGACACACATGGTCCAAGTGAGTCCAGTAGGTCTTTATTAGCATCAGCAGATGCCATAAAAAATGTATACAATGCATGTAGATAGGGTGCATGGTGGTGCAGCTGAAATAATTCACACAGTAAGGTGTAATGGATTTTTTTTTAGAAATAGCACAGTAACAGTTCACAACAAACCCTGAGGGAAAGCTGCCCAACCAGGTGCACTCACGGTTTCCAGTAATGTGAAGGGAGCAGGTATCATCTGTAAAGAGTGCAGCCTAGCTGTCTCGCGCCCAAGTGGTAAGATGTCCAAGGAGTTGTGACCGTACACTTTCCCTCCTCGTCAAGAACATTTACCTTACTGCTAGTACTGTCCCTGACAGATGGGGTACCTGTCCTTATGCTACCAACTCACAAACTGTGCACCAAACCTAGGAGCCAGGGCCTTAAATAGGCTCTGCCTGACCCATGATGGCTCATAGAGTCACATGCGTAGCAGCCTCCAATAGGATAGCTTCCCCAGTGACCCAGGAAACCATAGAGAAACTTTGTTTCTCTTGACTTCCTTTGCAAAAACAGTACTGCTGTTTAATAGCACCACCTACAGTGGAGAAAGTAGACTGCAACTGCCTACATGCATTTTTGGGACTCAGCGGCCCCCTTTCATCAAGGCTTAAAGTGTTACAAAACCCACAACAGTAAAATCAGTCTGTATATGCAGTAAAGCATGCTTATTATACTCACTGTGGAAGGGGTTAATCTTCTGCATTGTGTAAAAAATCTGTTTGTTGGTGTCTCCTCTGATCTTCACCTTCTACCCGTGTCTCCAACTCCTCTCTGTATATTATAAAATGAAGGAGTCTGGCTGCACATGCTCAGTTATGTGTGTATTGCTAAATAGTTTTTATGATCCGCACAGGTCCAATCAGCACTGCCCAGACAAAGAGTGTGGGGTCCTGAAGTTTTATAGGACAGTGTGAGCAGAATGAAAACTCCTTCTAAATGCTTTACCACACACGGATATGTCACAAGACTGCTATATACTGCTGAGGAGAAAAGGTATTTATCAATTTATATTTACTAAAATAATTGAATTTCCATGTTGTGAGTACTGTTGGAGACCAAATATAGTGAGGGCAGAGTCCTGGGTTTAGTAACACTTTAAAGAATTGGAGAAGTTATAAGATATTGATAAACTGGATTCTGTTCAGCTATTAAAGACTAATATCAAGTATGCATTGAAGGCATGCTTCCCTTGCTGGCAAGGCAGCCTAACCTTTTTATAATGCTTGCTGATATTATTAAAGATATACTGGGCTCACTTGGAATTTATGTGGCACTCTGTTGGAATACATTATTCATATATTTTGTGCAACAACTACATCAGCCAGTAGAAGGCAGTGTTTATATGTTTTTACCTGAAATCTATGGTTAAATCCTATGTCTTTTCTCTGTATAATAAAGTTCATGTTCCTGCTTCCAGTTAAGCAGCAAAGCCCATGAAGACTGTGCGCTGTCTGTTCTGTAGGGCTATATACTGTACAGAATTTCTAACAGGTTATGGGCTCCGACTTAACCCAGACACCCAGAGAAAAGCTTTGAACCCAGTGCAAGATACAGCAATAAAAAGAAGACTGCACAATAATAACAGAAAATTGCCAGCAAAACAGCTACAACAAAGCTTTCATCTGCAAATCTGACAAATCTCAAAGGGGATACAGAATTATACACCAAGTCAGAAACAAGGTAACCATCAGTAGAAGTGTAATTGTTGATACAACTTCAGTGTGTTAAAAATTTCATGAACTAACACAAACGCTTCAAATTGAGGGAAATTCCACATCAGTGTCACATAAAGATAAGCAACAAAGTGACAACTGAAATAGGACAATCCAAACACTGTGAAAGAAGAAACCAGGCCAAAAAAAGCTTGAATCAGGAAATCCACCAGAAGCAATAAATGCATCCTAGCCAAACGTCTGTCCTATGTTGCTTGTGTAGCATTAAAACCATAGCCAGATTCATGGGATCAGAAACAAAGACTTCCAACTCATGAGAAACAAAAGTGGATCACAGCATTTGAGAAAACCACTTACAAGAAACAGAGATCTGAAATGGGTCTAATATAAGGAGTGGTTGTTGAGTGGGGGTTCTGAAATACATTGTTTATGTATTTTGTGCAACAACTACATCAGCCAGTAGATGGCAGTGTTTATACGTTTTTAGTTGCATCTATGGTTAAACTCTGTCTTTTCTCTGTATAATAAAGTTCTTGTTCCTGATTCTAGTTAAGCAGCAAAGCCCATGTGGACTGTGTGCTGTCTGTCTGTTCTGTAGAGCTATATACAGAATTTATAACACACCCTCATCCTTTCACTTTAATTACTGTTAATGTTTCCACAGACCCATCTGGGGACAGTGGCATCCTAAGCTCTATCTTCCCCTGAATTTTGGAAAACCATTACTCTCTAACCTGATAGCAACTGACCAAAGTAAGGTCCAGTGCTCCACTAACAGTTTTTTCCCTAAATATGCTGCCTTACACAGCATGTCTGGTGCTGCCATCCCTTCTACCGTCACTATTCCTCATGCCTTATATTTGCCAACAAGTCTTCATAAACATAACATAAATAGTGTGGTGATACAGACTAATCAAAGCATTTGTTCCCTGGCATATACAGGGTCGTATGTTAGAAGGAAACCTGGTTAGAATTTTGAGTTATGCCTCCTTTTTTTGGGCTCACACTGTGACATTTCAAGCCTTTCTCAGGGAAGCCATGGCCCTGAGGCCTCGTACACATGATAGGTTAAACAGAGGACAACGGTCTGATGGACCGTTTTCATCGGTCAAAACCGATCGTGTGTGGGCCCCATAGGTTATTTAACCATTGGTTAAAAAAAGATAACTTGCTTTAAATTTAACCGATGGATTCCTAACCGATGGGAAAAAACAATCTTTAGTAGGCACAACCATTGGTTAAAAATCCAGGCATGCTCAGAATCAAGTCGACGCATGCGTGGAAGCATTGAACTTCGTTTTTTTCAGCACGTCGTTGTGTTTTACGTCACCGCGTTCTGACACGATCGGTTTTTTTAACCGATGGTGTGTAGACGCGACGGACCATCAGTCAGCTTCAACGGTTAACCGATGAAAATGGTCCATTGGTCCGTTCTCATCTGATGGACTGATCGTGTGTACGCGGCATAACTAATCCTTTATAACTGACATTACCAGTCAGAGTAAAGAGCACATGCTCCTTGTAATGACATGGGCATTTGAGATGTAGATAAATCTATAGCGGCAAGAGTATCTGATGGACCTGGTCATAGGCTAGAAGAAGCTCTATCAAAAAAGATAATTTAACTGATTTTGTTGAACATGCTTGAGTTTCATTGTGGATTCTAGGCAGAAGTAATTTTCATTTAGATTGCAGTGTGTGTGGAAATCTTGCCTCATTTTCTGGATGAGCACCCTCACTGCATGCTAATGTCAATAGGTTTACAATGAGCAGTAAAAATGTGAACCTTTGTAAACTGTGTGGTTGATTGATGAATATACTGAGGAGACGTTATCCTCAAGATTTCAAACATTTTAGCAAATGTCAGTCTTATATATGCCCCATTACATTACAATACAGTAAAGGCAACTATGAATGTTCACATTGGCTATATTTTCTAAACATGTTCTCAAGGGTCTGCTATTTTTTTCATAAAGCTGGACTTTAAACTTATAGAAGGGCAGAGGCAATAAGGAATACAGTTGGGCTATAGAGCTCAGTTTGGTGTGTAATGCTAGAGTTTTTTTTTTCTTTCTGGGAGAGTGCATGTGATCAGCACAGGGCCAATCAGCACTGTCCAGACAGAGGGTCAGGAGTCTCGCAGCCTCATAGGACAGTCAGAAAACTCCTCTTACAAGCTTTAACCAGTGAACCAATGTTTGGCTGGACACTGATAGAAAATGTATTTAGCAGTTTATATTTACTAAAATAATTGCATTTCCATGTTCTGTGTATTGTGGGAGACCAGATATAGTGAATGCAGGGTCCTGGGTTTAGTAACACTTTAAGATCAGAATGTCTTATTGGATGTTTCCTTCAAAGAGCATGGTTTATTTGCAAATTAGACTGTGCAGCCCATGTCAAGCCAAGAGCATGCTGGGTAAAATAAAATGGCTGCTTGTAATTTGCGCCACAGAGATTTTTAAGATTACATTCAGTACCCCTCCATCTTCAGTTTTGGGGCTGAATTGTATCTACCCGAGGACGATATTATGGTAGATAAAACATAGGGACAAAAGAGATAGAGACTATGCTGCTGAATTATTAACAGTTTATCATGTCTGCCACACATCTTACCACATCTTCAATCATATTTGGATCAGAATAAAACTATGTAAGCATAGTCAAAAATCCGATGTGGAATGACAGCAAAAGTCACAACCTGTTTAACCACTTCCATACAGGGCACTTACGCACCTTCCCGCCCAAGCCAATTTTCAGCTTTCAGCACTGTCGCACTTTGAATGGCAATTGCTACACTGTAACCAAACAAAATTGGCGTCCTTTTTCCCCCACAAATAGAGCTTTCTTTTGGTGGTATTTGATCACCTCTGCGATTTTTTTTTTTGCGCAACAACTAAAAAAAGACTGAAAATTTTTAAAAAAAATTACGTTTTTATTTTTTTCTGTTAATTTTTTTGTAAATAAGTAAGTTTTCTCTTTCAATTACGGGCACTGATATGGCGGCACTGATGGGCACCGATGAGATGGCACTGATGGACATCGATGAGGTAGTACTGACGGGCACAGATGAGGTGGCACTGATTGGCGGCGCTGGTATGCTGCACTGATGGGCACTCATAGGCGGCACTGATGGGCACACATAGGCGGCACTGATAGGCACACATAGGCGGCACTGATGGGCACTCATGGGTGGCACTGATGGACACTCATGGGCGGCACTGGGCACTCATAGGCGGCACAGATGGGCACTCATGGGCGGCACTTATCGGTGGCACAGATGGGCACTGATAGGTGGGCACTGGGCATGGATGGGCACTGTGGGGTGGCACTGATGGACACTGTGGGGTGGCACTGATGGACACTGTGGGGCGGCACTGATTTACCAATGCTGCCAGTCAGTGCCCATTTGTGGGCACTGATTGGCATCTTTTTTTTTTTTATGTTTTTTTTTTCCCCAGACTTTTTTTTTTGCCCTTCCCTGGTCCAGTGTGGCGATCCGAGGGGGGGCTGCGCTGATAAACAATCAGCGCGAACCCCCCCTGTCAGGAGAGCCGCCGATCGGCTCTCCTCTACTCGCGTCTGTCAGACGCGAGTGAGGAAGAGCCATCAACGTCTCTTCCTGTTTACAGGTTGGACACGGCTGATCACGTGGTAAAGAGCCTCCGTGAGAGACTCTGTGAGAGACTCTTTACCGAGATCGGTGTTGCGGGGTGTCAGACTGACTTGTGTCGCTCCTATTAGAACGGTTCTAGTGCATAGAACAGCCGCCTGACGAGTCACCCCAGTGTGAACTGGCTTTTACTTATCAGCACTGACCTTCCAGGCTGGTTCCTTGGGACCAATCACAGAACGTTGAATTTTTCTTATCTACTATACAGAACCCTCCAAACAACATTCTATTATTTATCTGTCATCCAACATTATTTTGATAGTGCGGAACATTTAAAATAAATTGATTTGTCATGTTCCATTGGAATGAAACTTGTTTTTCCTTTTCATAGACACAAATGATACTCACATTTGTCCTGATTCATAACTATAGAGCAATAATAGTGTTGTGCTCACAAAATTGCATTTTACTCAGACCTGTTTTCCATTTAATTATAAGAGAACACCAAAACTTCCAGTTTCCATCATTCCTGTATTGCTTTCATGTTTGTTCAATTTCACTCCTTACAATTAAAGCTAAGCTAATATTTGAATATATACTTGGGGTTTCAATAACATTTTATTTATGACAATTAGACAAACAGAAAGTGCACTTAACATTAAAAAAAAAATGTTGTTACCCTATTTTTAAAGGCTATAATGGGTTTAAATTGTAACTCTCACATTTAAACTAGAAATACAGATGTAATATAATGTTAGATTGTGAAATAGGTTTGTTTTTGTACCTCCTGTAGAAAAGCTTTTAAAGTTTTGTAACTGTGATTGAGCATTCGGTTCACCATGTTTTATTGAAATAGAAAAATTTTGGACGCTTATCATGAGCTGTCACAATCAAAGCTGGGTGCACAGTGAGTTGAGCACATTTCTGTGCTTGATTGGCTGGAGTGGAGGGCAGGGGAGACATTGGGGGGACACCAGGCCCCCGAGCCCTGATGTCCCTATAGAGCAGAGGTCCTCAAACTATGACCCACCAGTTGTTCAGGAACTACAAATCCCATCATGCCTAGTCATGTCTGTGAATGACAGAGTTTTACAATGCCTCATGGGACTTGTAGTTCCGCAACAGCTGGAGGGCCGTAGTTTGAAGATCCCAGCTATAGAGAGAACCTATCGCCTGGCCAATGCTATCACATAGGGGGTTTCTTTTTCCCCCTTGTGATAGCAATACAGGTAAATGTAAAAACAAAAGTTTAAAAAATGAATATATATATATATATATATATATATATATATAAAAATAAAATAAAATGAAAGCACCCCATCACCCCGCAGGCACACATCTGAACAAAAAATGCCCACGTAAGACACTCACATTTATGTAGAGAAAAGGTGAGATGGCACAAGGACCAATTGAGTCTCTATATCAATAAAGGAAAAAAGTCCAATATTATATACAGGGCAGGTGGCACAGTCTGTATGGATATGCACTGGTGGCAGCTACTATGAAAGCAGAAGCATAGCTCTGGAAGATACAATGGAGAAAAGAAAGGAGTGCCAAATGGCTACTCACAAGGAGATGACATGAATGGGCATATCAATATAATAAGGTCGGTAGTCACTCGATGGTCCGTGCAATAGGTAGCTGTTTCCCAGATCAGATGGCAGAACGCTGGAGGATAGGGCAGCGATGGAGCCTCTGCAGGAAGTCCTGGGGCTGGCAACCCTGCAAGCCGTGTTGTTACAGCAACATCCGGAAAGCTGAACTCGGTCACCTCCTTGTGAGTAGCCATTTGGCTGCCAAAAAAAGGGGCAATTACTCAGAAAAGTAGCAAGTAGATGGTCGGATTTTGGAGGCAAGACGGGAATATATAAAAATATAAATTTTATTACAAAAATAGAAATTTAACAAAAAACTATAGAGATAATAAAACCATATAGATTGTATAGTGTGTATGGACAATATCCTCTGTACATCGTCTACGCGTTTCGCCATTGGGCTTCCTCAGGACGAGCAGAAGAGATTAAACAATATAAATATATATTTCATTATCTATAGCACCATAGTGGATATAGCCTTCCAGGATATCTGCAGAGCATTCCACAAAGGCATACAAAAATATCAAAGGGGGGTATAAGAAGGTCCAAATATATCGGAGAGTCTCCAAAATCCGTCAACGAGATTCCTTGCACCTACAGTAGGAATCCAAAAATGGGGGGGGGCACCACCAGTACATAGGCGGAGAGCAAACCAAGTCTGAAAAAAATCCAGGCAAAGGCTTTAATTTCGGGGCAGAACAAAGTATATCATGGACAAGCAGGTATATAGCGTGTATCCAAGTACTGTTTGTATTAGTAGCCAAACAGAACAGACAATATAGTCTATGGAGACGTAAACCCTTGATAGCCTAAAGGACGCCGATTGCCCCATGGTAATAGCCTGTGCTATACACCTATTTGGCTGTTTGTTTTGTTATAATAAATGCACCTTTAATACTACACCGAGTCTGGCGATCCTTGCTTTTCTCCACTCATATTATGTAATCAACAAATTTGAGACACATATTGGGAAAGCAATAATCTAGGTCCTTCATTTACAGTTAATGCTAAACTGATGAGCTTTAAAGGCATTTAAACCATTGCTTATTGTTCGTTTCTTTGTATGGTAATTTTTCCAGGCACATGCAGTTTTGAAGCCTAAAACTGGACATAGACAGGTAGTTTTCTACTTACTTAACTTAACTTTTACTAACACATTTCTTCATCCACAGAACCACAGAACATCTCCCCTTTCTGTTATAGAGTTGAGACAAGAGGGAGGTGTTTTGTCATCTAGAAGGAAGAACTCAAGTAGGGCTGACAACACCTCTACCGGGTGTCAGGAGCTCACAGGATTTCTGGGCAAATCAACAGCTATTTTTCTGTATTTGCAGTGTTTTTATAGACACTACCTAGAAAATATGCATGAATTGCAGATATATGAATTATTAGTGAAAGGAGCCAACCAACCACTGAATCCTTTTTTGTTTCTTCTCCTCAGTAAGCTTTATTCCACAGAAGGCAGTGCATTCCAGACTCTGCTCCCTCTCCTCCAATGTGTTTCACCCTAGGAGGGGCTTATTTTTGTGTCTTGCCCATATACTGTATACACCTTAACTGCATTCTTTTTTAATCAAACATTTTCAATAAGGCATTTAGCTCATATACCAAAATAGGGGTATAAACTTTACTCTTATTTATTTATTTACGTTTGCATTAAATAATTATTTAACCACCGATCTTTAATAATTTTTATTTTTGCACCATTAAATTATTTCCTCCTGAATTTTTGAATCAAATGCCAAAAATGAATAAAAACCCAAACATTCATGTCGTAAATTCGATTGATCCAAGGTTATCCAATTTTGTGACCTGAAAACATCATTTTATATCATAAAAAATTACAAAAGCACACATTGATCAAACACTGCCTAGGTTATTCTTTGATAGATTGACCTATTATATGTAGCAATATAAATTTCAGGTATACATAAACCAAAAATGGCCTTCGTTTTTATTACCTCTATTTCTTGATAGGAGCTGTTAATCATGGCAATCAACATATTAAGAAGAACCACCACCATTGTCACGTTGTAGATCCCATAAAGAACATAACCAATGTTCTCAATAAACTTGTGGTCATATTTCAGAACTACAGACGTTACTTCAGACAAGCCAAATATGGACCAGAATAGGGTTTTAAAACTTTCTTCAACACTTAAAAGACAAATAGAAAGATAAGTCAGGTTTGTTGAGATGTTACATAGTTAATAAAATGGTATGTTGTTTTAAAATCCCCTACATGCATACAGTATGTAGATGGTTATTGGAATTGATGCTTGCTATCCTGTCTAACAGTACCTGTGCATATAAACTCTTGTAATTACATCCGATTTAGAAAGAAGGGACAACACTAGGGATCAACTGATATCGTTTTTTTTTGTGCCAATACGATACCGATATTTCGGCCACTTTTTTGCCCAAATTTTGTACATTACATTTTTTTTGTACACTGTCATTTTACATTTCTTTTGTTTTTTATCACTGTTATTTTATTCAGAAAAAATGTAATAAGCAGTGACAGGTACTCTTTATGGAAGGATCGGGGGGCTATAAGACCCCAAACCCCTCCTCTGCACTTCAAAGTATTCAAAACGTCAAGATCAGCATTTTTGAATACTTTATTTTTTAAAATTTGTGCCTTTAAGATGTCAGTAATCCGGGAAGTGATGTCATGACATTGCTTCTGGATTACCAGATCCAAGACCTGAAACAAGCATCGGCTTTGTTTGGGTCACCGGCCAGCCGTCGGACGTGCCGGCTGGTTGCTCAGGCCTCCCAGTTTGACGGGAGAGCCTGGGCGAGCGGCGGACGGCTGTAGGAGGGGGGAATGTCAAGTGGCTGTTGAGTCACATTGGCTGTTATTACAATAAAGCCACCCGTCTTTCTTTAGGCCATGAGTGAATCATCACCACCTATACTTTCCTCGGCCTCTGTTTAAGTGGTCTTTACTGTGTAGCACTGCCCGTAGCTATCTTTCTTCAAAAAAGCATCCTCTGTCATTCTGCACGTTTGGCAAAGCCCATTCATTCCTGTGAGGAGAGCCATGCTTTTCAAAACTGATGGAGGCCACCATTAGTACAGCTCCTATAGAAATAATGGGGCCATGGTGCCCATACACGAAATAAAGAGGACCCACCAAGGACAATTTCTAAAAAATAGCTGGGATTCTTCAGGCAGGGCCGCACAGTGAAGTTTGCTGGGATGGGGCAGAGGTAAGTATCAGGCCAGGTGGGCTGCGCCCAGGGGGTTCAGGCCATAATTTTGGTTGTGCTTTAATATAAACATGTACAGCCTTGTACAGTTGTCCTTTAATGTTCACATGTACAAACTGGGCTCAGGATCCAAAGGGGCTCCACAGTAACACAAGAATTGAGTCTATTGTACCTGTACTTCAACATCGTTGCTGTAGAAAATTTTAAGGCCAGGTAAGGTTCACTGTACGTTCAGCATAAATGCACCTGTCAGTAGACGTTTCAATCAAAGTGAATGAAAACTCATCTGTTAGTAGTGCCCAAGTTCATATAACAGCATTAGGAAAAATAGTATTGTGGTTGTCTTTGTTACAGAGCATAATTACTTTTATGCTGACTTCAATTCCCCTACCCACCTACCTAATTTAGGTAAGCTTAAATAGTTTCTATTTGTCCAATAGATAGCAGTCGCTGTGGTAATAACCACTGCTGCTTATAACTGCAGCCTGTGGATGGAAATAGTGGAAACTGGAACAAAGGTGCACTATAATGGAGCTAGCTCATTTATCTTTTCCTCTGTGCTATTTGCTTCCATTTCCACATAAGTCAAAGTGCAAGACATTTTGCTTTGATTTAATGACTCCACGTTGGAATAATTCCATTTCTGTTCTCATGTAAAGATGGACCACAGGCCAATATAAAAAGATCATCATAATTCAGTTATTTGTTCATTAAAAAGTCATTACAATTATTTTAACCATTTGTGTTCAAGGACTTCCTTTACAACTACAGAGTGTGCTTAATACAACCTACAATGCCAACACTCCAAAAAACTTCACTCCAGTGTCAAACACCCATGTGAATCAGACAATGACCATGCCTCAGGATCCAATGATTCGTTTGACAGGGTGTTAAAACAAGCATTGATATACAATATACAGGGCTTTTTTTTGTGAGAAGATGTGGAATGCAGTTCCAGTATCAACAACCAACACTGAATGTATCTAATGGCAAGGGGCGGTGGGGTGTATTTTATGGTCTATTGTTGCTGGGTGATCTCTTGTTGCTTAGGAGGAATATTTTGTTGCTGGAAGGATCTATTGTTGCTAAAGAAGGTCAATTGTTGCTGGTGGGGGGTCTATTGGGGGTCTATTGTTGCTGGGAGACCTTATGTTGCTGGAATTAATCTACTGTTGAGCGAAAGGGTCTATAGTTGCTGACTGCTGGAGAGCCTATTGATGCTAGCAGCTGGGAGATCTGTTGTCAGGGATTTATTATTGCTGGCAGGAGTCTATTGTTTCTGGGGGGTATTTTGTTTTGGGAGGGGTCTATTGTTGCTAGGGAGGATCTTTTGTTGTTGGTGGAGTCTATTGTTGTTAACAAATTCCATTGCACTTAACTTAAGTACTTAAGTACTTAGGGGTAGATTCACGTAGATCCGCGTATCTTTGCGGCGGCGTATTGTATCCGATTTACGTTACGCCTCCGCAACTTAGACAGGCAAGTGCTGTATTCTCAAAGCACTTGCTCCATAAGTTGCGGTGGCGTAGCGTAAATCGGCCGGCGTAAGCCCGCCTAATTCAAATGTGGGACAGGGGGCGTGTTTTATGTTAATGTTCTGTGACCCGACGTGATTGACGTTTTTCCCGAACGGCGCATGCGCCGTCCGTGGAATTTCCCAGTGTGCATTGCTCCTAATACGCCGCAAGGTCGTCATTGGTTTCGACGTGAACGTAAATGACGTCCAGCCCCATTCACGGACGACTTACGCAAACGACGTAACTTTTTCAAATTTCGACATGGGAACGACGGCCATACTTAACATTGGTACGCTGCACTTACGCCACCATATAGCAGGGGTAACTATACGCCGGGAAAAGCCTAACGTAAACGGCGTAACTGTACTGCGTCGGCAGGGCGTACATTCCTGAATTCGCGTATCTAGCTGATTTACATATTTCGACGCATAAATCAGCGTACACGCCCCTAGCGGCCATCGTAAATATGCAGTTACGATCCGACAGTTCTATGAATCAGGCGCATAGATACGACGGCGCAACTCAGAGATACGACGGCGTATCTGGAGATACGCCGTCGTATCTCTACTGGGTAGTATTGGGAGTTGGGTAGGGGTGGAACCAAGGGACAGTGCTTGCAGGTGGGTAGGGAGCACAGACAAGGAGTGATTTGGAAGGGGGAAGGGGGGGAACCTGCCCCTATTCTCTAAGAAAAAAAAAGCCCTGGATTTATACGTTACCACATTTTTTTTAAATAAAAGTACTTTCTGTTTAACCCCTGAGTTACTATAGTTTAATTTAAAAAAACTCTCCTTTTACTCCTTGAAATTTCTGTAAAGTTCATGTAAACCGAATCACAAAATTTCATGCTAATGCAATTTTTAATTTCAATATTCATAAATCAGCCACTTTAATTAAGATGATTCCTGGTGGTCCTACCCAGAGCTTTTTTTCTCAGAAAATAGGTGCAGGAACTCAACCACGACCCTGTTTAGATTTCACAAACAGTAGAAGGGTCTTAAAGGGGCATTAAATACCAGGATTGCATTACATACAGAGTGCAGAGTTCAGGGGGGGGGTTACACACAGAGTGCAGAGCTGTCACTTGTAAACACAAAAACCAGACTTCTGTGTTTTACAAGTGATTGTGGTGAGCAGGCACCAAAGGGTCTGAGCCAAAGGTGGCGGAACTGGGTTCCCCCAAGTTCCCCCTGAAAAAAAGCCCTGGTCCTACCATGAAGGTCCTTGTTCAGGAACTTCTTGTTATAAAGTGGCAACCCTCTGTACCTGTTTCTCCAGTTGTGCTCCTGTATTGTCACCCAATCATGCACTCCCCTTATGGAGACTACAAATGGCTGTTCCAACACACATTATGCAACATGCATGGTAGATAGATGTCACCATAAGGAAAACCACCCTGGGAAATGCCAACCGACCAACGCTGGAGTGCATGCATGTGGCTGCAGCAAACAGACAGCAAAAGATCATCAGCAATGAGCTGCAAAAAAGAACGGAGCAAAGAAATGCCATTGTACCAATTATCCAAAGTAAGACGCTACTATACTTTTGATTATTGGTACATATTTAAAGTGGTTTTATTCACTTAAAGGGGCAGCTGCTTATTCTTGTTTCACAGTGTTGGCGCCATATTTATCACATTGATGGTTTTAAAAGAAATACCATTCATTTAGGTGTTACCTCTACTGATCAAACTATTTAATTATTTTGTATTAATTACTTCCAACCAAAGCAAGTATCTCCATATAAATGCAAAACGACACTAGAAAAATATAATATTTTTAAACACATGTGAATTGTTACTTACGTTGTGAAGGCAGAGTTTACTTTAGCTCCCAGGTAATATGAATACAGGATAAACATCCCAATCATGAAGGCAAGAAAAACCATTATAAAAAGGACCATGAATTTAAATATGTCCTTCACTGTTCTCCCAAGTGATATCTGCAATGGCCCAAAGCTTTCATTGGCTGGCAGGATGTAGGCTATGCGGGAGAAGCTCAACACAACCGCTATAGCATATAGACCTTCAGATATGATCTGTGGATCAGACGGCAGCCATTTATCTCTGGCTGAAAGAAAGCAAATACATGGTAAATAACTACAATAAATTATATAGGGAACAAAGTCGATTAGTGTCTTTAGAGATAAATGAGGTGCCACATCAAATCCTTCTTCTAGTTTACATTCGGGAAATGCACTAGATTAGGACATTTTGGATCTCCAAGATAATGGAATTTTTATGATGTGTCAGTTTACATTAAAGTCTATATACAATATTTGATGTTCCCTTTATTTATGCGTTGCATTCATTTTTTGTTTGTTTTAGTAATCTTTGCAATAAATGCATGTTGCTGTTTTTTTTTTAATTATTATTAATGGAACATAAAAGGAAAATAAAAAATCAGTTCAAGAAATTTGAAGAAACATTTCCAAAGACCAAAATTGTATTTTCTGAACTATTCTGAAATACTTATAATTAGTTGATAAATACAGCATGTGTAAAATGAATGAAACCACGCTCCAACCCTACATGCTGCTCCTGATGATGACATTTTGTCGAAACACGTAGAGTGACATCACCCCGCACTAGCCCATTGGGGCTCGCAGCCTATGTGTGCAGCTGGAGCCGACGGTGCATATTTACCACACTATCAATCCCCTTGTTTCTGGCATGGCACATTTGAATGTGTTTTCGTTGGATGTTTTAATAAATACTTATATGGTTTTACACTACGTGGTCATACTGGATTGCTGGATATGATGATGGCCAAAAAATACTGATGAATATATTGAGGAGAGGAGTATTTGCACATTAAGGCTGGATGACCCTTTCTATAGATGCAATTTGATTGAATCAAGATTTTCTTGTGTATTGTGGCACTTCCCAAGCAAAACATTTTGGGGGAGGTCAGAGACTTTTTTGAGGTGAAAAACACTGGGCGATGCTTTCACTTTTTATTACAGTTTTTGTCCTTTATTTTTTCACTTTCTGGTGAAAGTGAGGAGTTTGGACTTTTTGGGCAATATCTTTGGACACTATTTTTGTTTGAATTGATAGGCCCGGATTCACATACATTGGCGCATATTTATGCCGGCGTAGCATATCGAATATACGCTACGCAGCGCACAGAGGTAAGCACAGTATTCACAAAGCACTCGCCCCCAGTCGCTCTCAAATCTACGCTGGGTTTCCTCAGCGTAAGCCAGCGTAGGTGGAAGTGGGCGTGAGCCATGCTAATGAGGCGTGACCCCATGTAAATGAAGGACTGAGCGTCATAAAGTTACGAATAATGTACGTCGCATGCACCGTCCCGTGGACGCATCCGAGTGCGCATGCTCAGAATCATGTCGAAACAACTGCCTAAGATACGGCGAATCACTGCCTACGACGTGAATGTAACCTACGCCTAGCCCTATTCACGTACCAAGTAAACAACGTAAAATACGATGGCTGTGTTCCCTGGTCCATACCTTTGCATGACTTGCGCCTCCTATATGGGGAATAACTTTACGCCGAACGTAGGACTTACGCAAATCGCGTATATTATGCGCAGGGCGCAAGTACATTAGTGAATCGGCGTATCTCCCTCATTTGCATAGGTGAAAAGGAAATCAATGGGAGTACCACTTGCGGCCAGCGTAAATATGCGCCAACGATACGCTGGCGTAGGAAAGTTACGTCGGTCGGATGAAGCCTTTTTGCAGGCGTATCTAGTTTTGTGGGCACGGCGCACACATACGACAGCGCATATTTACACTTACGCGGCGTATCTCGAGATACGTCGGAATAAGTGTTTTGTGAATCTGGGCCATAGACTTTATGAATTATATATAGATTGTTTATATATTTATTTATTTTGCACAGGCACTTTTTTAAACACTCGATTGGCGTTTATTGTAGATACATTTATTTTTGCGCATGGATAGATTTATTTGTTTACATTGATTTATTTAATTTATTTATTGATATTTGCAGAGACACTGTTTTATCACTCTTGTAGGGTTGTAGCGTGGTCATATTTATTTTGCACATTCATGCACTATTTTTTGATCACAGTGACTTCGGCTTAATCAATTTATTTATTAATTTGACTTCTGTAGCGCAGGTTGATTTACTTCTATCTATGATAAATACAGCATTTCACATTATGAATTTACAGTTTTCTTCTACCAATTACTTCTCATTTTATTTCCTTCTAAAATCCAAATTAGCTGTATTAGAGGTTCTCAAATCAAAGTACCACCGTTAAGGGCAAAGTAAAAAAAGTCACATTGAAAGCATGTCAAAGGTAATTTATCTTGAGTTAAATACCTAGGCTGCAATTGGTAACCTCCCACATTTTCTAGTTGCCTGGCTTTCATACTGATGCTTTGGTAACTGAGTCAAATTCAAGTCAGGTAATTTTGATCTCACTGTAGGGGATTTAAATGGACAGGAGACATCCTTGAGGCATAGCCTCGATTTCTATCAAGTGCTCAATCTCTCATGTTTGGGAGGTCATTTGAATCCAGTAAGGAACTGATGTGCAATCAGGTCTTGGAACACGAATTTGACACATCATTAAATGCTGAATGTTATCACAGCTTAATCACTGATATGTGGACTTTTTATTGCACTATTTATAATGGTTGCACTTTATGTCATTTCATGCACGGTTGTATTGTTCACTGCAAAAGTATACATAGTATTTAGGAAGTCTTTGATCATATAATGTATTTTTTTTTAAGTTTGTATATGATTTTGCACAATTGTTTTTAAAGTTACACTTTGCATATTTAAATGCAAATTTGGTATAGTTTTTATGTTTTTTTGTATTTGTGTCACTTGATTGACATATTTTTATTAATAACTATTTTTTTAAATAATTAATTTTTTATTCAGAACTATTTTGCAATTCAGCCTGCGTAAAATAACTACTTCTTAGGAGAAATTTGAAATATTCCTTCATTATGAGAACCAGTTAAGACAGCATTGCAGCATTTATGAACTCAAGAAACTGATCAATAATTTGTCTCTATTGATACATTTTGATAGTGTGAGTAAAGTAGATATTACGAAAATAATCCAGGGCCTCTACCTACCATTATGTGATCTTAAACCTGAACTGACAGTCTGCTTAGTTCAACACTTAACTGAAACTGAACCCTAATAAAATTGAGATATTGGTGATGGATAGCCCACAAGTAAAATCTTACCTGAATTCTCGTGTCTGACTCTTGGTGGACATACCTTGCACTACTCAGGCCTCGTACACACGACCGAGGATCTCGACGGGCGAAACACATCGTTTTGCTCGTCGAGTTCCTTGTTAGGCTGTCGAGAAACTCAACGTGCCAATTTTTTCCATTCCCGTCGAGGAAAAAGAGAACATGCTCTTTTCCTTGTCGAAAAATGTACACACGACCGGTTTCTTTGTCAAAAGAAAAAAATAGCAAGTTTCTTGCTGGTTTTTGCCGAGAAACTCGGTCATGTGTACGAGGCCTCAGACATCGTTTTGCTCGTCGAGTTCCTTGTGAAGCCGCCGAGGATCTCAGCGAGCCAAGTTTCCTAATTGACTAACGAGGAAATAGAGAACATGTTCTCTATTTGGCTCGACGAGTTCCTCGGCCAAAAGTGTACACACGACCCGGTTTCTCGGCAGAATACGGCTCCGATCGAGTTTCTGGCTGAATTCTGCCGAGAAACTTTACTTACATTAAAAGTATTAAGTGACAGTTTTTATAAATGTCCAATCCCGTGCGTTAAAATAACGAAGCAATGTTCCAATGTTCTAATTAAAAAAAAACTATTCTAAAATGTACACCATTACCAAAGTGAAATAATATATTTTTTATAGTAAATAGGAATTGACAGTGATGGCATGATGGTGATGATGGTGATGAATCTGATGGTGATGTGTACCGACAACTAGCGAGATGCAGCAATGCAGGAAGGAGAGGAGAATGAGAAAATGTAGGTTTATCCTGGCAAAACGTTATTTGCAACAAAATTTTGACACACGTGGGAGTAAACTTGCTTGGATTTGGTGCACCGTCATATGAAAAATTAATAAATTGGCACATGGCAGTTTTATTAATCACAGGAAGCACTAATTAAGCTGGCACATAGATATTGATGCATTTTTTTCATATACACAAGCCTTTGGCAATTCCTCTTATTAATTTAAAACTGGGTTCAAATCCTGGTTCTTACATATGCAAGAATCAAACAACTTATTCCCCCTGATTATGCGCTTCTGTCATCTTGACTTAATGATTGTGATGCTTTGTAGGTAAGGTTACCAGGATAGGTCCTGAATAAAATGTGTGCACAATGCGGCAGTTAAACAAATAAATCCACTATTCACTTATTACCCCAATTCACCTCACTTGTTGGCTGCCAGTAAAATGGACATTTCGCTCACTCATCTCTCTAACTGCAGGTATTGTGTAGACATTCACTCTCAGAGTTCAGAACAGATGCACTAAAAAATTGCAGCTCCTCTCTCCTTGAATTTTTTGGCAGCAGAAACTTGGCAGCCTGTTAGAAACCAACTGAAATCTATCTTCAGAGTTTCGGCCTGGTTCACACTGGTACGAATGGAGATGCGATTTGAGATGTCAAATCGCATCTCAAATTGGCGGCATTTGCTGGCAACTGTAGGCAATGGCACCATCCTAATCGGTGCAACGCCGCATCTGTGGCGCTGCACCGATTTAAAAAAGTAGTTCCTGTACTACTTTTTGCAATTTCGGGCTGCGATTTACATTGACATCTGTGCAGAAATCTGCACAGATGTCTCTGAAATCGCGGCCGAAATCGGGACTGCCAGCGGGAGTGAAATCGTGCAAGTTCACCTGAACTCGGACGGCTTCACTCCCGCAGCCCAGTGTGAACCTGGGCTTCTGTTGGGATCTGTGAGGATAGAATACTTCAAAGTACCTGCAGCTGCAGAGGTCAGTAAGGGCTTGTTTCAACTTCCATTCTTCAGCATTTTTGGGCTTTTTTCGAGTGCCCGGTTGAAGAGGGTTTCATTTGCTTTCAAGCTTCAGGGTGTTTTTTGTTTTGGCCAATAAAAAAGCTATTTCATCTGTGACATCATTTGATCTTGTCCTGCTTCCTGTCTTTTCTGTGTGGTGTTGTGGTGTCTTGTACTATCAGAGCTCTTATGCTGCGTACACATGAAGCTTGGCTTGCATACACACGGTCACACCAAATTCCGACCGTCAAGAAAGTTTTGACGTACAACACTACGCTGAGCCGAGAAAAATTAAGTTCAATGCTTCCGAGCATGCGTTGAATTGTTTCCGAGTATGCATGTTTTTTTTCCCGTCTGAATTCCATACAGACGAATGTGTTTTCCGATAGGAATTTTTTAAGTCGGAAAAATAGAGAACATGGGCCAAATCCACAGCCAGCGGCGCAAAATACGTTTTTGAAAACTTATGTCATTTAAGTTACGGCGCCCTAAGTTGGTGTCGTAAGTGCCGTATCCACAGCGCATTTGCGCACAAAATTGCGCCAGCCGTAACCTAAATTCGGAGGCGTAAGGCGGGGTTATGGCAAGTGGGAAGGAAGTGGGCGTGCTTCATTGTAATGAGCCGTGACCCCATGCAAATGAAGGTCCGGCCGTACTGCGCATGCGCGCAGGAATCTGCTGCTCACTGCGCATGTGCAGAACTTTGCTGGGCGCAATCAGTGAGATAGGTAAAAGGCCAAGTGTACTTAGTTTGAGGATCGCCCTGTGCTTAACTAGCCCCAGTCAAACACACTTCATTTGCAAAAGTATTTCCCTGTGTTCCCTTCCATGAGCAATTTGCTTCTGCTCTTAGTTTGTCAGTGTTTGTTGGTAAGTTGTGTGTGATAGAGAAGTGTTGGAGGAGTAGTAGATAGTAGTTGTTGTTTGTTTGTGATAAGTGTATTTTTTGTTTGATTGTTTCTGCTAAGTTTATATATTTTTTTTTTCTGCTTGGATTTTGTGTTTGGTTTTTGTGTGTTTGTATTTGACTTTGTAGTAGCTGTCTGCTTGTGTGTGTATTTTTGTGTATTTGTTTGGTGTGTATTTTTGTGTGTTTGTCCTGTTTGTTTTCTTGTTGCTGTGTGGTGTTTGTGATGGCTCCCAAACGCAGGAAGCAGAATTTTTCCCATGTTGAAAAGCAAATCCTTGCCAGGTATATCATCCAATATGAAAGATATTTACATGGGCCTGATAGCTGGAACACCTCCCCGTCCCAAAGGAAGAGGATCTATGCCAAAATTACAGATCACATAAATGCGGCGGGGGGAGGGGAGACGAGGACCCCCGCTGGCATTAAGAAAAAGATCAATGATCTGAGGAGCGTGGTCCGCAATAAGGTGGCCAAGCTCACTGCGCATAGGAGGGGCACTGGAGGAGGGGGACCATGCCCCATCCGGCTGACTGAGGAGGAATGGGCAGTGGCCCGGTGTTTCGAGCCAGAGCAGGTGGTGGGCCTGCCTGGTTATCAGTCTGATGTTCCTGTGAGGCCAGGTAAGGTTTTTTTTTTTCTATTTGGTGATTAGCATGTGTGGGTGGGGGAAGGGAACATGTGCCAAGTGTGTGGATCCTCAAACCTGTGATTGTTTGGTGTCTTCCACAGATGACCAGGAGATTGCTGGGCCATCAGGCCAGGCTGCTGCACCACCCCAAAGACAGGAGGCTGCTGAGGAGTCCCCAGGGGAGGGGAGTGGCCAAACCTCCCCTCATGAGGAGGCTGAGGGGGAGGAGGATGAGGGGGAGGAGGAAGAAGATCTCCAGATTGGCCGGGAAATCATTATTGCCACTGATCTCATGACATTTGACGATACCCTTGAGGCTAGCCTTGAGGCTCCCCTTGAGGCTCCCCCAGAGGCTACCCCAGAGGCTACCCCAGAGGCTCCCCCAGAGGCTACCCCAGAGGCTGGCACCAGTCAGGCCACCATCAGGAGTAGCCCCTCCCACTCCTCCCACAACATGCTGCAACCCACAAGGGTCACTCTATCCCCTCCTCCCTGGCCACAAGCCTCAGGGGCAGGCAGGATGGCGACCCAGGAGACCAGGGGGGGGTCTGAGCATATGCCGGCCAGTCTGCTGAGGGACAATGCCCAGCAGACCCGCAGTCTGGGTGACATCAAAAAAACTATGGCCAAGATGGAGCACAGCCTGGATGTAATGAGGGAGTCACTCAGTGATGTGGCCACCAATTCATTGGGTGTCATCACCTGTTTGTGGTACCTGCATACCGCCACAACAGGCGTGGCCCAGAAGGTGACTGCCCTCACCCGGGCTGTGCAGGACAACACCCGGGCTGTGCAGGACAACACGCGGTCAGACACCAGGGGAGGCTCCTCCCTCCCCTGCCCCCCCCATGAAGATACTCCCTCACCTGCCCCCCCCATGAAGATACTCCCTCCCCTGCCCCCCCCCGTGAAGATCCTCCAGGTGCCCGTGGCCGTGCCCCTGCCCGTGGGCAGCCCAGACGGAGCACTCGCCGCCGGACTTAAATAGCAAGGGTACTTTTTTTTTTTTTTTGGTTTTATAATTTTGTTTATTATACTGTACTTATGATTTGGTTTATGTGTGTGAATGATGTGTGAATGTGGGGGGTGGCATTCCTGACAAAATAAGGGTGTCACCCTCAGTTTTGGTGGAGAAGGGATCCCCAGGACCAGGGAGAAGTGATCCTAGGTTCCTGAATGGTGTATGAATGCACAGTGACATAATTGGAGCCGTGGCGTGGCGTTACTGCTCCCAAGTACCAAAGGGGGGGGGGGTACTTGGATCTAATCCAATTCGATGTGCATGTGATGTGTCTGTGCTAGGGACCACAGTGGTGTGCATTCATGCATTCTCATTGTGACATAAATCATGTGCGTTTCCAGAAACAAAAACATTCTCAATGTGTCATTATTCATGTGCGTTTACTGTGCAAAGCAACATTCTCATTGTGACATAATTCATGTGTGTTTGCAGTGAAAACAAATATTATCATTGTGACATAATTCATGTGCGTTTGCAGTGAAAACAAATATTATCATTGTGACATGATTTATGGCCATTTACTGTGAAAAGATGCCTTCTGCAAGGCGTATCCTGGCTACTGTGCCCTCAGTAGACCGGGTAGAGTTGGCTAGGGGGGATTGCCTGGGTGGGGGGTCAGGTCAGCACGTAAGTTAATCTCCAGTCCCCTTCTCATTGCAAAGTTGTGAAGAATACAACAAGCCCCTATTATTTGGCACACAAAGTCTGGGGAATACAACAGTGTACCCCCAGTCTTGTCCAGGCATCTGAAGCGGGACTTCAGCAGCCCAAATGTGCGCTCCACCACTGCCCGGGTGCGAATATGAGCCTCGTTGTAGCGTTGCTCTCCTGGGGTTTGGGGGTTCTGAAGGGGGTCATCATGTGAGGTCCCAGGGCATATCCAGAGTCACCTGGAAGGGAAAAGACAGGAGGATATTAGTCATGCATGTGCCCCTTGTGATGTCTGCATCATGGGGGGGGGACAGTCATACCTGACACCCATGTCACTCACCAACCAGCCAGCTGTCTCCATACACGTTCAGCTCCAATTCACGTGATATGTTGGTCTGCCAGAAGATATAGCTGTCATGGCACGAACCCGGAAATTTGGCACAGACATGCCAGATGAGGCCATGGGCATCTACGATTACCTGCACATTTATGGAATGCCAGTTTTTGCGATTCCTGAACAGGTGCTCTGTATCATGGGGGGGCTGTAGTGCCACATGGGTACAGTCAATGGCCCTGATGGTCCGTGGGAATCGGGCAATCTGATAAAAGTCGGCCATGCTCTTCATTCGCTGGTCCTCCTGGGTGGGCTTTTCAAATTGACTGCCCATGCGTCTCAGTATTGCAGGGACAACCTGGTGCACACACCTGCTCATCGAGGACTGTACCATCCCAGCCAGACCTCCACATGTTCTTTGGAAAGACCCAGTGGCAAGAAAATGCAGGGTGGCCATAACTTTGATGTGAGGTGGCAGGGCATGAGATCGTTGGGTTGGGGTGTTCAGATCATCCTGCAGGATCCTGGTTAATTCCAGGATGGCTTCCTGGTTAAATCGGAAGTTGCCAAAGACCTCAGACGCAGTCATGCCAAAGAGATCTTGGCGTGGGCGGTATACCCTCTCCTGTGCCCTCCTCCTCCTCCTCTGTGCCCTCCTCCTTCTCTGCGCCTGTAAAGTTGCGAGTGCCGTTATAATCATGGATGGGCCGGGCATTTTGGCAGTCAGAATGAAGTCCAGCAAAGAAGTGTTGTCAGCTCTTCCTCAATGGTGTTGCTTCAGCAGACCTTTACAGGGCTGGTGTAAAATTAGGGCTGCTTTTATAAAGTCTAATTTTGCTCCAGAAAACTAACAGGTGCGTACAGGGCGTAATCTACGGCGCACAGGGCGTAATCTACGGCGCACACACTTAATTTTGAGGATCGCCCTATCTCCCTCATTTGCATCTTTGCCTATCAAATAAAGCGGCGTGACTAGCGTAATTTGCGTCAGAGGATGCGCCGGAGTAATTATTTTAGGTAGGACGGAAAAAACTGATTTTTCGTTTTGAGGATCGGGCGCAAAGATACGCGCGGAGTAAAATTAGAAATCTCGAGTTAAGTCGGCGCATCTGCTTTGTGGATTTGGCCCCATGTTCTTTATCTAAGTCTATTAGAATATTCCGACGGAAAAAGTTCGATGGGGTATACACACGGTCATTTTCCATCGGAAATTCCGACCATGTGTACAGGGCATAAAAGTAGTAGTAAAGATTTGTTTTGTAGTTCTACCTACAGGTGAGCCTAAAGGCTAAAGGCTAAAGGCTTACCTACAGGTACCTACAGGTACAGTAAATAGATATATTTACTTTAGCAGCTTCGGTGTGCGCACTGCACTCTTAATGGATGGCGTGCCATACAAGCTGTAGGAGTGAACACATCACAGCTTGGCCAATGCACCCGGAAGGAAGACCAGATAAAGATGGATGCCCTGTCAAAAGTGACAGCGCACTGCTGGAGGGCCCCGTTTTCAGGTACGTCTTTCATAATGTGCTACTATACAATGCATACTAGCACATTATGCATTCATTTGCAGGAAGTTTTTTCTTTTTTTGCAGTTTATTACTGTTTTAATTCATGGGTGCTTAACCTGTGGCTCTCTAGCTGTTGTAGAACTACTCCCATGAGGCATTGCAGGCCTCACAGTTACAAGCATGGCTCCCAAATGCTGAGGCATGATGGGACTTGGAGTTCTGCAACAGCTGGAGGGCCACAGGTTGAGAATCCATATCTTAAGTTATGCCAAATCCTTCCAAAGCCTTCTGCACTCTTGTAATAAGCATCGCTGGGGCCGTGAAGGTGGAGTGAAAGTCTTCACATCCAGTGGAGATATTCCTGAATCCTACATTTTGTTCATGGGACTGAGGTTGATAAGAGGGGGAGACAGGCAATTCTGTCCAAAAAAAAGCTCATGTACTTTTTCACAAGAACAAGCAGCAGTGGGACACCTGGTTTTAAACTGGCATCATTTATTACAATGGGAATCTTCATGTTGAGTGTTGCCACCCTTCACAACACAACAAATGGCTTAGGTGTGAACTCTGGGATAAGCAGGAGTTCTGCTTTAAATCTCCTGTTAAGAATATGTAAATAGATTAAAGTGTATATACAGTAAAACCTTGTATTGAGAGTAACTTGGTCTGAGAGTGTTTTGCAAGACAAGCTACATTTTTTAATACATTTTGAATTGATATACAAGCAATGTCTTGATATACAAGTAGTTACATCTGTTACATCATGTTACATCTGAGTATAAAAGATAAGAGAGGCACCTCTGAGGCCGCGTACACACCATCGGTCCAAACCGATGAAAACGGACTGAAGTTCAGTTTCATCGGTTCAAACCGACCGTGTGTACGCCCCATCGGTCTGTTGTCCTTCGGTCCAAAAAAAGAGAACTTGCTTTAAAATGGAACCGATGGATGGCTGACCGATAGGTCAAAACCGATGGTTAGTACGCAAAAGCATCGGTTCAAAACCCGCGCATGCTCAGAATCAAGTCGACGCATGCATGGAAGCATTGAACTTTGTTTTTTTCAGCACGTCGTGTGTTTTACGTCACCGCGTTCTGACCAGATCAGTTTTGGAAACGATGGTGTGTATGCACATCAGACCATCAGTCTGCTTCAGCGGTGAACCGATGAAAATGGTCCGTCGGACCATTCTCATCGGATGGACTGACCGCGTGTACGCGGCCTAAGTGTAGCAGTATAGTTACATTTAATGAAGGTACAACATTTAGCAACATGTTTCTACACTCAAGCCTCGTACACACGCACGGTTTTCTTGGCAAGAAACAACAAGAAAACTGCTGGCAGAGCTTTCTTCCCGAGTACACATTGCGTGTGTACAAGGCTTTGAGGTTTCTCGTCAAGAAAATCTAGACGAGAAAAATAGAGAACCTGCTCTCTATTTTCTCGTCGTGAGATTCTCGGCAGTGTTTTCCTGCCGAGAAACCCAAGCGTGTGTATACTTACCTCTCCATGGAAACCCGCGCATGCTCAAAATGACTTTGACGCATGCGCGGTAGCTTCCAAGGAATAGGTAGGGTGAAGCAAAATGGCGGCGACAGCATCGAATGTGACGAGTGCATGCTCGTTGTAGTCGATGACGTCACTGCGTTCGTTCCATTCCAAAGAACGGCGGTTCTTTTGAATGGTGTGTGTGTACACTCAGCTGGCAAGAGAATCTTGCCAGGAATCTCGTCAGGAAAAACAACGTTTTTTTTCTTGACGAGAATCCGGCCCGTGTGTACAGGGCTTTAGAGGCGCCTCTCTTCTCTTTTATACACTGTAGCTCCTGATGGATTTTGTTTCTAATCCCCTTGAGGAGGCTTCCATTTGTGGATGGACATTTTATGGTTACACAACATTGCTCTAATCTTTTTATATGGACTATAACCTGAAGGACTTATAAATAAATGGTTGTGGAACTTATTATTTGAGTTTCCATTAATTCTTATGGGGAAATTTGCTTTGATGTACAAGTGCTTTGGATTACAAGCATGTTTCTGGAAAAAATTATGCTCGCAGTCCAAGGTTTTACTGTAGTCTGGACACGGGTGCATTTTAAGGTTCGACTACCAATTTCATAGCCTCAATGTAGTCCTTATATACTAGGGAAAACTGGTAAGCTCAAATATTCCAGTTTACATTATCTCTCAGGCAGGAAAAAAAAATGATTATTCCCAGAATCTATCTGACAACATATAATGCTCATACAGATTCAACACTATGGGACTTAATCCCCACTTCTGTCCGTAACGTTCCATACTTGAATATGTATGAAAAAACAAAAATAAACACTTGCTTATTTATTCAAGCCTATGGGATTCATTAGCCATAACCTTTACAATATTGTTTTTACATTTATTATGTTTTGTAAAGTGCTTGGCCCCCTTTGGGATAAAATGCTATAAAAAATACCATTGTTATTATATGTACGGTATAAGTGTTCTCTATCCTCACAGAAAGGGTTATTGCTTTTCTATAACTGCGTGGCATTCATTTATGTGGCTAGCTCAGAAGAAAATAGAGCTTAGCAAGTTTATTCTTAAACAAAAACTGCTTTTCAGAGCTGCAATTAAAATCTGCTCACTGTTTCTTGGAACAAATTATACTTTCCCTGAAATGTTTGCGGATTATTATTTTATAGACTGTTTAGTGTATAGGGATCTTCTTTTAAGTTTTTCGCACTCCTGCTGTAATTTTTATAATTGGGATTTGCATATTTCATTTTTCACATGCAAGACAAGATCACTGTGTTTTAGAACAAACTGAGACGCTGAAGAAATCATTTTTTCCATTGTAAATACACGCTACCATTATAATCAGTGGAAATTATCATGAAAAAAACTGTGCAAGAGCAGCACAAAGTTGTATCTCTGAATTCTGCTATGTACCTGAGCACTGCACATAGTTATTCTGCATGTGCATACCCAGAATCCACAATTTACAGAGTAACATGAATACAGGCACTGACAGACTCATGAGCAATTAACCAATTACCGTTCAATTGCTCTGGTTTAAATAGATTCCTATTGTTCCATGAAAAATATATTATATTGTGGGCTCTAATAGACATTTACTGGTCCATTTACCATATCTTGACACATAGCTTACTACCAATCATAAAAGCTTATGAATATTGACGACTATCATATACAATGAAAGTCAACTGTGATAAGAATTACGGTAGTAATAAATCTTAATTCACTCATTTGCCGTCTTAGCAAAAAAAAATATGTGGACCACTAGGTCAGTGGTGGTCAGCTTTGTAAATACAGAGACATAGCTCCCAACTGACCCTGATTTCAAGGGACTGTCCCTGATTTCCAATATTTGGAAGTCCCTCTGTCCCTCCTTCCTCCTCACTTGTTCCTCATTCTGATCTGATCTTTATAGTTGTATATAAAATGCACTTTTTATCTTTCAAAGAGCGTTTCCCAGTGCTAAACCTTTCATCCAAGTTTTATATTGCTGCATTTGTAAATTCTGAAAGCCAATATAAAGGAATTATAGTGGTAAAAAAGCACTTGTGGGCTTAGCTAATCATTTTTTTTATCTAATTCTCCTTTAAGGGAGCATGACAGGGGGTGTGTCCTATGCCTACATACTTTTTCTAATAGGTGACCCTAGTTTCCATCTCAAAAAGTTTGGAGGTATGTAGAGCGCCTCAAGTGTGGCTCCTGACTTGTACAAAGTGCTGCAAAATGGCATCTGTACTTAAAGATAGATGGTACTTCAGGGCATTAAAATATTTTTAAACTGGACAATGTTTTCAAGGCAGCACACCACAACGCACAGTTGGCTCACATCTGTGTATTGTGGTGCACAAAAAAGACGCAGCTTCGTTGTAATGGGCTGTGTATTTGCATTGCAAAATGAATGGCAGTGCCATGCACTGCGATTAGTTCAGTGCACTACAGCAATGCTTGGAAAAATGTGTATTTTACTGTGTGCCACTGTAAGTCAGTAGTGTGAAAAGACTCTAATGCAGCAAGTAGTTTAAGGTTAGCTTTATAAATATGGGTTGTGGTAATGTTTGTTGCCACAATCCATAGATGGACTTTTTTCTTCTCATTTGTCCCTGATTTTTGGTCTGATCGATAGAGTTGTATATAAAATGCACTATTTATCTTTTAAAGAGTGTTTGTTTCCTTTTACCTAATTTCTAAATTGCTGCATTTGAAGATTTAAAAAGCCAGTATGCAGGAATTGCAGTGGTAAGAAAAAAAAAAAAAGTGTAGATTTAACTTCCACTTTAAGCACTCCTCGCCCCCTTACATGCCACATTTGGCATGTAATTTTTTTGGGGGGGGAGTGGGGGCTTCGGTAGGAGTGGGACTTCCTGTCCCATTTCCTACTTCCACCCAGGGACCTCCTAACCGACTCCTCCTCTCGCCTTAGGTGGCCCCTCCCTTTAGGCGATCTCCTGGGACACGTGACAGGTCCCAGGAGATTGCCTGTCCACTCATAGAGCGCAGCGCGACTCGTGCATGCGCAGTAAGTGCCCGGCCGTTAAGCGGAAAGCTGTCACGGCCGGGTGCCCACACTATTAATGGAGGCGCCGGTGAAGAGGAGGGGAGAGGAGCCGAGTTTCGGGTGGCCACGTCGCTGGACCGTGGAGCAGGTAAGTGTCTGTTTATTAAAAGTCAGCAGCTACACTTTTTGTAGCTACTGACTTTTAATAAACAGTAAAAGGCTGGAACTCCGCTTTAAGCCCAGGTTCACACTGGGCTGCGAGAATGAAGCCGTGCGAGTTCAGCTGAACTCGCATAATTTCATTCCCGCACGTCAGTCCCGATTTTGGCTGCGATTTCAGAGACATCTGTGCAGGTTTCTGCAGCGATGTCAACGTAAATCGCAGCCTGAAATCGCAAAATATAGTACAGAAACTACTTTTTGAAATGGGTGCAGTGCTGCAGATGCGGCATGGCACCAATTAGGACGGTGCTATTGAAGGCAATTGCCGCCAATTTGAAATGCGACATGTCAAATCGCATATGAAAACGCTCCAGTGGGAACCAGGGCTTAGGAGCATAGCAGGGAGTGTGTCCTATGCCTATATACTTTTGCTAATATGTGTCCCTCGTTCCCATTTCAAAAAGTTGAAAGGTATGTGGAAGTTTGGTCATGTGATGTGCCGCGGTGGGAACACTTTCACAGATGGCTGTGCACCGAGCTTCTCCCCCAAATTTCTTCCAGCTACTTAATATCTGGGTTGCCTGCCCAGGCGTGATCAATACATACAGCCCAAGACATCGATCAGATAACCTCTTTATCATTGGGCAGAAAGAGGAAATGACAGGAGGGGGTTTGGATATCCACATAACAATAACAACACACTACTAACAATGGTTTCATAATGATGCTAGCACGATGACCAGACAAAAAGCTGGCTGTAGATGGATTAGAATTTGGCAGGTTCACCAGGGACAGTGACAGAGGGCCCCCACTGACAGAATATAATGTCTTAGCAGTCCACTGGCTGTAAGAAAAAAATCCATATTTAGAGAGCTAAAGTTTAGGAAGAGCTGCCTCTCTCTGGCTGGCTGCACACAGGCGCTGAGCCGCTGGTGTCAATCAGCAATGTTTGTACAGGCAGCTGCTGAGGGTACTAATAAAGGGGAGATAGCAGAAGAATAGGCTGGAACTCATAAAGAGGAAAACAAACTGCAGTTGCTGGGGTTCCTTTATTTTCTCTCCCTGGTGCCCAATATAGCAGGCTCTGCAGAGTGCTAGCAGGCCGAATGTGGTCTGAGGGGCATGTGTTGGGCACCAGAGCACTAGACACATTCTAAAGGTTTAAGGAAAATCCGAATCCACTCTCCACCTTGGTAATGTTCAGTGATATACTTCCCTTTCCTGTTCCCCTTTAGTCTGTGAAATATACTATTGAAAATGTTTTTTACACGTTCAATAATAAGTGGGGAAAAAAGCTTGTTGATTCTGGCAGAAATGTAGAGAGCTCCCAATGACCTATATGCTCTGCTGCAGTGTCATAAGTTCTGCCCAGTTCTCTTTGTGCATTGCTCCTATGCTGTGGATGAGATGAGGAGAGAGCTGTTCTGTAGTCCTAACATACTTCCTACCCTAGGCTGATAACACTGCTCTTCCAGGTGAAAAAAAAAAACGAAGAAAAACCTGAGAAAAAAACAAATGCAGTTATCAAATCTAAGAGCTCAATACACTCTAAGCTAAATAAAGGTACTTCAGGGTTGCACCAATACCATTTTTTTTTTACTGACAAGTACTGATACTTACTGTCAAGTACTCCCTGATACTGAGTACCAATACATTTGCGGTGCGATTTTAGTTCAGACAAAATTAATGTGCTCAAATCACACTGCAAAGAATCACATGCGATTTGAACAGGAATGCAGTGCGATTCCTGTCCGAATCGCATGGAGTTTCCTGTACCGCTCCTGTGTGAACCCAGACTGAAGTCAATGTGACAAGCCTGGAATCACACATGACTGGTGGGGAAAACCGCATGTGATTTAGACAGGAATCACACCGTGTTCCTGTTCAATATACATGCGATTCTTTGCAGTGCGATTTGAGCCCTCTTATTTAGTATGGGCTCAAACTACAGTGAAAAGGTATCAGTTAGGAGGATTTGTGGTCCGATTCCTGCACCATTTCACAGTTCGCACTGCGATCTGTGAACCGATTTTGGGGTGTCATAAAGTTTGGTCTGCGATATGATTCCAGTGCGGACCAAAAAAAGGGTCCTGCACCGTTTTGGTCTAAATGCAAATCCAATTTAGCCATACAATCTGTATGGATAAGTTGGCATTGCACAGACATTGTATCTGATCTGCACAGCAATGTGGTGCACATCATATGCGATGTCTGACATCACAATAGTATGAAACCAGCCTAAATGAGTGTTATTTAAAGTGAACCTGTGTCCAGCTCATTCGCGATAAAGTATTTGCATATACTAAACAAGCAGTAAAAGCACTTCAAAAATTCATCCCCGTATCTGTCAGCATTGTAGAGAAATTAATCTTCAAAGTTCACAACACAGCTTTTGAAATCTTGGCTCTTTCCTTATTACTTTATATTCTAGCTGAATTTTGACAGTCTGCTAGAAATACTGTGAAGGCATTGCCAGGACAGAGAGGACTCATAGTTTTGAATTAAAATAATCCCGGGGGGCACTGGCATTGGATCTCTGTAAGTGTGCATCTGGGAAGGGTAAATGTAGGTACTGTTAAATTAGGACAAGGGGGCAAAATGAATAAATAAACTGTGTTTTAAAGTGTACTTATCCTTTAAGAACCAAGTGCATGTAGTGGAAATAATGGTCTGGTCATTGTGTAGTCTACCCATTCCATACTTTTCTAACCTACCTACTGGCTTAATGGGCATCTTAATTTGCCAGTAGAGATAAAAAGCAGAAAAACTGACTGTGCATGCACGCACCAGACTTTACATGCAGCAAGCAAGTGTATTTCTGTTAATATTTTCCAGAAAGCACAACAAGGTAAACCACCGTATAGAAGCTTGCATGTCATCCATAGTCACCTCTGAGTTAAGTGTATGACCACTGTTAGCTTGAAATTCAGCTTTCAGATTAATTATGGCTATAATTCATTCTCAGTTAGGGCTTGAAAACTTTCCAATCTAGAATTCTACACCATTTGCATTGCAATGACGTATATTATTGTTTTATGTTGTGTTAGAAATTGTCTGCTATTAATTTTAATGCTGGCAGTATAAATAAACATGCCTGATTCTCGTATCCACTTGTCCTTTATAAGTTATTCAGTATTCATTTAAGTCTTCCACATTGCCTTCCCCTGGAACTTTTTCTTGCACAATGCATTATTCGCAATGACCTTGAATCTCCTCCAGCATCATTCATCTCCTCTCTGACAATCTACATGTTGCACATTTGGCATCCACAACAAGCAAAATGCTCTTGTTGCAATCGGATCTTTGTTTTTGTAACTTTGTATTACAGTGGAACTATTTGCTTTTAACCTAATTACCCGTTATCTAATTATAAGGAAGCTTATAAATGTTTCCCAAAGAATTTATATAACAATTGAAATACTGTATATCATCAGGCCTAATCATCCATAATATTCGTACTCAAAACCATTTATAGCCTTCTTAAATTAACTTTACCATTAGCATCAGTCCCCACCCCCAAAACAGCTTAAAATGCCACTGGCACATTCATACATGGTACGTCCATATTTCTCAGAACAAATAGCTTAGCAGTACATTTTTGGGTTGTGGAAACTGGGAAAGGGAAAATGGGAAGAGTGTTTAAAGTGGTTCTGAAGGTCCAAGTTTTTTTTACCTTAAAGCATTCCACGCCTTAAGGTAAAAAACCTTCTGCATGCAGCTTTGACCCCCCTAACCCTTATACTTACCTTAGCCTGATCTCGAACAGCGACTCTTTTGGCAATTTCTTTCCTCATTGGACAGAGAAGCAGCAGCGGGAGCCAATCAATCACAGCCAGTGAGGAGGGGGTGGGGCCGAGCCAGTAGGTGACTCACAAAGAGGAGGATCGGGGCTGCTCTGTACAAACCCATTGCATAGCGTAGGTAAGTATAGCATGTTTGTTATTTAAAAAAAAAAATACTTTTAGAATCACTTTAAACATCATCAAAAAAATGCAGACCTTGTGGGCATGTCATGAGGTGGTAGTTCATAAAAAAATATTACAAAAATGGTTAAAATGACATTGGACAGGACAATGCCCTATTACTTGACAAGGTCAATAGATACCCAAATAAACAGACATGAAGATATGGATCCGCAAACTCTAGTATATGAAAGTCCTTAACAGGTGCAAAAATATATATAAGGGGATTGGGTCCATGAACTCATCCATGCTCCTCCATGCTTGCTTAGGACAAGCAAGCATGGAGGAGTTATTGGACCCAATCCCCTGATATATATACACACATCGCTTTTTGCTCCTGTTACAGACTTTCATGTAGACTCGAAGTCTATCAGAGGGGAGAACTGGAGATTTGTAACTAAGGACTGCGCAAAGTGTTGTATTTGCAAGTAACTATAAAAAGCCTGTCTAGGCAGGTTATAGGTTTCCTGCAAATCTTGAAAGGTTCGTAAGCTTCTAGTTCTAAGATCTACCAATTGACCAAAGTGATATAGGGCCCTATCCATCCAAAAATTAGACATCTGCGAGGTCAAGCTGTCTGGGACATTGGGCGTGAACAAAAATGAGGTTGCCAATGAGGAGGAAGAGGTAAGAGGGTATACTGATTTGACACAATGCCCTAAAGTCATGGGCCCCAACAATCATAGGTTTTTAAGCGGGACTTAATATGCTCCATAATATGGAATTTGGATGGACCGCTGCCAACCACAACTTCTCAATTTGTGTCCAACAATTGTATGCATGTACAGGTGGTTTTCAAAAAATTAGCATATTGTGATAAAGTTCATTATTTTCTGTAATGTACTGATAAACATTAGACTTTCATATATTTTAGATTCATTACACACAACTGAAGTAGTTCAAGCCTTTTTATTGTTTTAATATTGATGATTTTGGCATACAGCTCATGAAAACCCCAAATTCCTATCTCAAAAAATTAGCATATTTCATCCGACCAATAAAAGAAAAGTGTTTTTAATAAAAAAAAGTCAACCTTCAAATAATTATGTTCAGTTATGCACTCAATACTTGGTCGGGAATCCTTTTGCAGAAATGACTGCTTCAATGCGGCGTGGCATGGAGGCAATCAGCCTGTGGCACTGCTGAGGTGTTATGGAGGCCCAGGATGCTTCGGTAGCGGCCTTAAAGCGGTGGTTCCCCCTAAAACAAATTTCTAACAATAGATTCGTAAGACCCGTTACACTGCGGGTAGGCTGGCTTTTTTTTTTTTTTTTCGTACATACCGAGATCTCGCCGTCTCGTCCCTTGGCAGTGGGCGTTCCTAGTTGATTGACGTTCCTCGGACGGGCGCATACGTGACGTCACGACTTTCCGACAGAAGCCGAACGTCATTGCGCAGGCGCCGTATAGAGTCGGCTCTATACGGCGCCTGCGCAGCGACGTTTGGCTTCTTTCGGAAAGTCGTGACGTCACGTATGCGCCCGTCCGAGGAACGTCAATCAACTAGGAACGCCCACTGACAAGGGACGAGACGGCGAGATCGCGGTATGTACTAAAAAAAAAAAGCCAGTCTACCCGTAGTGTAACGGGTCTTACGAATCTATTGTTAGAAATGTGTTTTAGGGGGAACCACCCCTTTAAGCTCATCCAGAGTGTTGGGTCTTGCGTCTCTCAACTTTCTCTTCCCAATATTCCACAGATTCTCTATGGGGTTCAGGTCAGGAGAGTTGGCAGGCCAATTGAGCACAGTAATACCATGGTCAGTAAACCATTTACCAGTGGTTTTGGCACTGTGAGCAGGTGCCAGGTCGTGCTGAAAAATGAAATCTTCATCTCCATAAAACTTTTCAGCAGATGGAAGCATGAAGTGCTCCAAAATCTCCTGATAGCTAGCTGCATTCACACTGCCCTTGATAAAACACAGTGGACCAACACCAGCAGCTGACATGGCACCCCAGACCATCACTGACTGTGGGTACTTGACATTGGACTTCAGGCATTTTGGCATTTCCCTCTCCCCAGTCTTCCTCCAGACTCTGGCACCTTGATTACCGAATGACATGCAAAATTTGCTTTCATCCGAAAAAAGTACTTTGGACCACTGAGCAACAGTCCAGTGTTGCTTCTCTGTAGCCCAGGTCAGGCGCTTCTGCCGCTGTTTCTGGTTCAAAAGTGGCTTGACCTGGGGAATGCGGCACCTGTAGCCAATTTCCTGCACACGCCTGTACACGGTGGCTCTGGATGTTTCTACTCCAGACTCAGTCCACTGCTTCCGCAGGTCCCCCAAGGTCTGGAATCGGTCCTTCTCCACAATCTTCCTCAGGGTCCGGTCACCTCTTCTCGTTGTGCAGCGTTTTCTGCCACACTTTTTCCTTCCCACAGACTTCCCACTGAGGTGCCTTGATACAGCACTCTGGGAACAGCCTATTCGTTCAGAAATTTCTTTCTGTGTCTTACCCTCTTGCTTGAGGGTGTCAATGATGGCCTTCTGGACAGCAGTCAGGTCGGCAGTCTTACCATTGATTGCGGTTTGGAGTAATGAACCAGGCTGGGAGTTTTTAAAAGCCTCAGAAATCTTTTGCAGGTGTTTAGAGTTAATTAGTTGATTCAGATGATTAGGTTAAGAGCTCGTTTAGAGAACCTTTTCATGATATGCTAATTTTTTGAGATAGGAATTTGGGGTTTTCATGAGCTGTATGCCAAAATCATCAATATTAAAACAATAAAAAGGCTTGAACTACTTCAGTTGTGTGTAATGAATCTAAAATATATGAAAGCCTAATGTTTATCAGTACATTACAGAAAATAATGAACTTTATCACAATATGCTAATTTTTTGAGAACCACCTGTAGAGTATACCAGGAAGCGAGGGGACGTAGCTGGGTCGCTAAATAATACTTAGTTATGATCGAGAATGCAAGACCACCTTGGCCTCGAGGAGCATAGACGATATATATAGCAATACGGTGTCTTTTGTAGTTCCAAAAGAAGTTCAGCAGGTCCACCTGGAGAGACTTAACGTGTGAAGAGGGGATAGGGATAGGCAGTGTCTCAAAAAGATAAAGAAGTTTGGGTAAAATCGCCATCTTGATGGCCGCCATGCGACCAAAAAGGCACAATCTCTGGGACCCCCACTTGGCAAATGATGTTTTAATAGAAGTATATAATGGGGGAAAGTTAGCTTTATAAAGGGTATCGTAGGTAGGTGTAAGATTGATGCCTCGGTACTTTAAAGTTGAGGTCCTACAAGAATAGTTAAACGATTGTAAGAGGTGGGAAAATACCTGGTGGGGAATGTTAAGAGGAAGGGCTTCTGTATTAGAAGTATTAATTTTGTAACCTGACAGAGAACTGTAATGGTCCAATTCCATATGGTGGTTTGGAAGGGAGACATGGGGTTGTGTGAGTGTGTGCAGTACATCGTCTGCAAAGAGGGAAATCTTAAAGCCTCTAATACAGACTGGGATACCATGAATATTAGGATTTTGCCTAATATGAGCTCCCAGGGGCTCAATACAAAGTGCATTAAGGAGGGGGGAACAGGGGACACCCTTGCTGTGTTCCATTAGAAATGGGGAAGATAGGGGAGATAGTGAACGGAGTTCTAACTAACGCCAAGGGAGAGGAATATGGATGACAACAGCTTGCAGAAAAGGGCCCCTGATACCAACATGGCGGATGACTTTGTTTTTTTACAAGCACATTTTAAAGAAAACTGCTTGAAGCTGGTCCTTGCGAAAGCTTACATTATACACTGCTGTTATACAGACTGAAGCCTGTGTGTGCAGATTTTGGCCATATTACTGTGCTACCCCTCAAAACCACCAACTTTGTGACTGCATCGTTCTATATCCCTATGAAAAAGAAAACATTTCTTACTGACTTATTTCCAGGCTTACTGGTAAAAAAGACAGAGATCAGATAATGGAGCAAGTCTATTTTGCTTCTATCTCTCGTGCTGCTACAGACCCAGATCTAATAAAGGCAGATGTGCTCAGCCATATCGCCTTTCTTTAAAAGTGTGTGGCAATTTTCTATATCATTTCTTTATTTATATTTCAATTTTTTTAATGAGGCAAGAATAAAATATAACACATACTAATCATTTGCATCCTGTTTCTTTAACCTGCAGGCAGTGTTCTTTTTTTTTTAACCTCTTGCTGACTGCCATATATGCACTAGTGGACTCTAGTGGGGAGATTTCCCCTCACATTTAATCTTTGTGAAAGGAGGATAAGAAATATTGGAAATAATGGTCAGGAGAGGGAGTGTAGACCATAATAAAGATAAACTTTGACTTTCATAGACTTTTTTTTTTTGCAGTCTTGCTCCTATTGGAATGATTTCCTATTACTTTAAAACTTCCAAATGCTATAAAAAAAATGTTTTGGCTGGGGTTAGGATTTAAATTTCTACACTCCCTATTAGGTTGATATGCCCATAGCTTATAACAGACAATCTCAGTATGTTTAAACAAAAGCCATGTAAAAATATAATGGTATGTGATAAAACAGTCTAAAACTGTAGATCATCCCGCTGACATTGAAGAGATTGAAAATGTAGATAACTCTTTACCGATGGTAAAAGCTCTACTCCAGATGGCTGTAAAACAAGCATAGTAAAAGGAATATTAGGGCACTCTTAATCCCCATCTAAAAAAAATATATATCTGTTTTTGCTTTTGACGTTGAAAGATTAGAAACACACATTTTCATCAAATTAAAAGTAATTTTCTTTTTAAGCAAATGCATACACAACCACCAACAAAGACCAGTAAGCTTTTTGAATTAAAGCTAAATGTTAAAGTAAACCTGTACTAAGGCTAAAAATCAAACTAAGAATAGCACTGTATTACAGGCATCGTATGATGCCACTTCTCCTATTTTCATCTCTGCCCATCACCCCCGGGATCTTCTGAAAGTTCTAAGCAAAAAACAACTTTTGAAATGACTCCCTTCCCTGCCCCAATATGACAGTGCTTAGGCCTAACAGTGTATTGTGGGAACCAAGGACGATATACAGTCCATGTGTGTCCCCTGCTTGAAGTAGTATTTTTCAACAGAGGGTTGGAGTGGGGAATCAGAAAAACCTAGGAAAAAGCACTTTATGGTTCTTGCCATCCAGTGTCATTCTTAGTTTGGCTTCTCTATTCCTACTACTAGTTTACGTAGACAAGAAAGACTGGCACACCTGGGCACCAGCAGCATCGGGGGCACATATAACCTCCATTGTACACCTCTAATAATACCTTGAGGACATCATTCATACTTAGATAATTGTGAATGATAATTCCGATACAGAAAAGTTGAAATCTAAACCGATGCAATGGTAAGCTATATTTTGTCCATTCGCACGATCACTGCATTTTCTTAAAGCGGAGTTCCACTCAAAAGTGAAACCTCTGCTGATCTGCTTCAGGTACCCTTACCCACTTCCAGGAGACAGCACAGCGGCGCCGTCCCTCAGAAATCTGGCCCCCCTTCTCCTTCCTTCGCCACCAGGCCAGTTAGAAAGCTTGGCGCGCTTTGCCCATGCTTAGTAGGAAGCTGGCTGTGAAGCAGAAAGACTCCACTGCCGAAAATGGGCCGGGGTGCCGACATTGCAGGTTCCCTGGACAGGTAAGTCCATATATTAAAGTCCATATATTAAAAGTCAGCAGCTACAGTATTTGTAGCTGCTGACTTTCCATTATTTTCCCCGCAGGCGGAACTACTCTTTAAGGGCTTATGCACACTGCGGCTCAAAAAAAGCTACTTTTACATGCATTTGAGATTTTATTTTAGCTTGAAAAATCTTGTACTTTTTGGGCTCTTTTGAACGTTTTTATTAAGCTTCTTTGAGCTTCTTTGAGCTTTTTTGAGCATAAGAGTTTTTTTTTTTACTAACCCTCCCCTTTATTTTTCCTATTTTTTTTATAGCCTCTTTGAGCTTTTTCATGCTATTTCATGCTTTCATGCTTGTTCTCACACGTTTTTGGGCATTTTTTCGGCTTGAAAGCTCCTCTGAAAAACGTGAGTTTAGTGTTTTTTTTTCCTGCCTATAAGAACCTATGCCTGTAAACTGAAAAGGCCAAAGTGTGCATGGACACATTGGGGGTTATTTCCGAAAGACAAATCCACTTTGCACTACAAGTGCAAACTACAAGTGCAAGGTGCACTTGAAATTGCACTGAAAGTGCACTTGGAAGTGCAGTCGCTGTAAATCTGAGGGGTAGATCTGAAATGAGAGGAAGCTCTGCTGATTTTATTATCCAATCATGTGTAAGCTAAAATGCTGTTTTTTATTTTCCTTGCATGTCCCCCTCGGATCTACCGCGACTGCACTTCCAAGTGCACTTTGAGTGATTTGCCTTTAGTAAATAACCCCCGTTGGCTAACATAGAGGGGAGTTTTCAGGCGAAAAAAAAAATAGAGCTCAAAAAAGCTCAAAAGCCTGTATAGGAGCTTCTTCTTTGAGCTGCAGTGTGCATGAGCCCTAATAAGCCTGCGAGTCTTCAAATGTGCAAAATGTCTTCTGGAGTGAGATAAATAAAATCAATTCATTTCAAAAACGGAATAAATGGATCTGCGTCGTTGTAGATGAATGATTAATGCTCTTTATCTGTATTTTTTTTCTCGTATAATGTTTTATATGCTATAAATCTTCATGTTACATATTCCCAAAAAAAAAATATTTATAAACATTGTAATCAGGGTGGACAGTTGGGCAGTCTGAAATCGTTTTTTTGAAAAGAAAACGGAACAAGGCTTTAAGCATTGCCTTTCTACTCTCTGTTTACATTGACCTCAGCAGCCTCTATTTGCAGCAACACAGCATCTGAGAACATCAAAGTGGGGAATGATACAGCTTCAGAATTCATGATGTTTAGAACCAAATTAACCTAGTGGACTTTAGGTTCATAACTGTAAACAAGAAATGTGTCACTTAATTTCTTGGTGTTCCCGTGGGACAATTTGTACCCGGTTACAGTTTGCTGTACGCATTAGGGAAATATCATGGCATTTCAAATATATGTATAGTACTGGCGATAAGAACATTTCATAATGTCAGTACATTACCGCTATAACGTAATTGATGGCTAGAGAAAACTCTTCTGCTGTCTGTATAATCGATATAACGTAAGGGATGGCTAGAGAAAACTCTTCTGCTGTCTGTATAATCGATATAACGTAAGGGATGGCTAGAGAAAACTCTTCTTCTGCTGTCTGTATAACCAATATAACGTAAGCGATGCTTAGAGAAAACTCTTCTGATGTCTGTATATTAGGAGCATTTTACAGGGATATTTTTAAAGCACTGAAAATGGTCAGTAGTGAACAATCTTTGCCCTCGGCAGCATTTTTGATGGAAATATTGTTTTACCCATAATACATGTAGCACTCCCCCCGAAAGAGCTGCTGGTTTAGATTTTGGGTTTGCACGTTACCTCTAAATTCGTTGTCTAGGGAGAGATGTCTGTAGTAACTGGAATGTCCACATAAGGTGTAAAACCTCCAACTGTAGGCTTTATTTTTCACTGCATAAACTTGTGAAGGAAGTAGAGAGTGTAGAGAGAAGGGGAAGGTTCAGGTATGCGGTACAGAATGCACAATAGTATTAAAAGTTCCAATCTTCAACACTCAATCCTGAGTGGGTATTGCTAACCCAGATAGACCTTTCTCACATGGCCTAGCAGCCGGGATGATGCACGGACAGCACAGGAACAGTCTCTGCCACAGACTGTTGAAGTACCGTATTTGCCGGCGTATAAAGCCTCGTACACACGACCGAGTTTCTCGGCAAAAACCAGCAAGAAACTTGCTGGGAGATATTTTTGTTGCCGAGGAAACCGGTCGTGTGTACATTTTCGTTAAGGGAAACTGTCGAGAAACTCGACGAGCCAAAAAGAGAGCAAGTTCTCTATTTCCTCGACGGGAATGGAGAAACTTGCCTTGTCGAGTTCCTCGACAGCCTAACAAGGAACTCGATGAGGAAAACGATGTGTTTCGCCCGTCGAGTTCCTCTGTCGTGTGTACGAGGCTTAAGACGACCTTTTACACCCAAATTATACTATAGAAAATGGTAAAAAAAGGAATATAAAGGCTCCCTTCTAGCTTCTCACACCCCATTGAGCCAAAGAATAAACTGAGAAGAACCCTAAAGCAGCTACTTTAAATAAATAAATAGTGATATGAAATAATTCTGAGTGAACAAAATAGCAGCGCTAAGTTCAGTGAACAAAAATAAATAAATATACCCCTGTGAAAGAGTGAATCATACATATACTAAATACTAAAAAAATGTGCATATATATATAAATATACTGTATACATATAAACATACACATACAAGAAAACTAAATAATTGAATAAATGTGATTGAATATTCAAAACTTTCATCCAGTGGTCAAAAATAAGTTGTAACAAGCCAAGTCTGTAAGTGAAAGTAAACTTTCAGGTGTCCACTAAGGCCGCGTACACACGATCGGTCAAAACCAATGAAATCGGACTAAAGGACCGTTTTCATCGGTCCAAACCGTTCTCATCGGATGGACTGATTGTGTGTACGTGGCCTTAGTCTTCTTGAACAATCTTCCTTAAGACCTTCCACCACACCATAAGTGCTCAGTGACTCCACACCCTAAGGAATTGCGCTTACCAATAGGACATGCCTCGCATTCACATGCTTGGCAATACCGCAGAGACTCCAAAGGCATCAAACGACTCCACCAGTGCTCCAGCACCTCAATGTTGTTACATATGTAAAAACAAAATGGCTCCAATAGTGAAGTATATCAAAACTATTTATTAAACACAGCAGGAAGATTGTTCAAGAAGACTAAGTGGACACCTGAAAATGTAATCACTTTAAATTGAATCACTTACAGACTTGGCTTGTTACAACTTATTTTTGACCACTGGATGAACGTTTTGAATATTCAATCACATTTATTCAATTATTTAGTTTTCTTTTATGTGTATGTTTATATGTATATATTTATATATATATATATATGCACATTTTATTAGTATTTAGTATATGTATGATACACTCTTTCACAGGGGAATATTTATTTATTTTTGTTCAGTCACTGAACTTAGCGCTGCTATTTTGTTCACTCAGAATTATTTCATACCCAAATTATACTGCCAAAACGTGGGGGTCGTCTTATACGCCGGGTGCAGAGACTGCAATATGTATTTGAAGCCCGCCGGGTGCTCCATGCCTGGTGAAGAGGCCGCCAGATCGGTGCGAGGCCAGCCGGGTGGTCGGTACCAGGTGAAGAGACCGCCATATCGTTGTGAATCCCGCCGGGTGCTCTGTACCAGGTGAAGAGGCCGCAGGGTGCACGGCAATGCTGAGTGTACACTGTGTGCGCCGCTCGGCCAATCCCGGCGGGCGATGCACGCTGTTGCTGCATGCAGAGCCTGTTAAGCCAATCTGAGCAGGCTTTGCATCCATCAACAAATTAGTAAAATGCATTGTCTGCCGTGAATGGCTCAGCTGTGCACACTGTATGCACATTGTATTCTGCAGTAGAAACGGAACCATAGAAACCAAAATTAACATATAATGTAACATATACTGTACTATACAGTAGTATACTGTACCAACAAAGGCATTTGATCTACATCAAAAGTATACAGTACCTGGAACAAAGCATCATATATACCGTACTGTACCTAACAAAGCATCATATTACTGTATACTGTGTGTACCTGGTGCTACTGTACGGTATATTACAAAGCATCATATACATCCTGTACTGCACATCCAGCTCCAGATCTCCCCTTCATATAAAATACCGATATGATTTATGGTGCTTTGGAGGAGAGGATTTATTGTTGCTACCTACCAATTGTGGGATCTCTGGGACTTGTAGTTCACCAGTTTCCTTTTTGATTTCATAAGTGATACCGTAATACCTGACAGATTACAATACCTGGCACATTTCAGAAATGGCTGATAGACAGGGCCCCAGCATGGCTCCAGCAAGGAGAAGAAAACATGAAGCCAGTTTTAAGATCAAAGTTGTAAACTTTGCGAAGGAACATAATAACTGCGCTGCTGCAAGACAATATGGAGTAATGGAAAAGATGGTCCGAGGCTGGAAAGCAAAGGAAAATGCATTAAAGAGTATGCCAAGGGCTAAGTGTGCATTAAGAAGAGGCACCCCACATTGGACAGAACTTGAGAAGCATGTAGCAGACATGGTGCATGAGCATCGTCACAATGGTTTTGTAGTGACACAAAACACCATACGAATTTCTGCACTTCAGTGGGCCAAATCTCACCCAGATCACAGCAAAGGATTTAAGGCCACTATATCCTGGTGTTCTAGGTTCTTGGAAAGGCATGATCTGGTACTGAGGCAAAAGACCAAAATTGCGCAAAAATTACCTGCAGATCTCGACGGCAAAGTAAGCAATTTTCATCAATATGTCATACAACAGTGCAAGAAACACGGCTATGCGCTAAGTCAGATCGGAAATATGGATGAAACTCCAATGAATTTTGATATGGTTGGAAATAAGACAGTCAATTCAAAAGGTGCAAAAAGCATGTTAATTAAAACAACAGGATGTGAGAAGTCCAGTTTTACAGTGGTACTAGCATGTACAGCTGATGATGCCAAACTAAGACCCATGATTATCTTCAAAAGAAAAACAATGCTGAAAATCAAGTTCCCTGTTGGAGTTTTTGTACATGTGAATGGAAAGGGCTGGATGGATGAAGAAGGGGTAAAGCTATGGCTTGAAAATGTATGGAGTAGACGACCAGGTGGACTCGGTCGAGAACGTAGCCTACTGTTGTGGGATATGTTCAGGGCTCATTTGACTCCCAGCACAAAGGAAAGGCTGACAAGAATGAACACAGACGCAGCGGTTATTCCTGGAGGATTGACATAGTTGGTACAGCCACTGGATGTGTGCCTAAACAAGTCATTTAAGGATCGCATTCGAGAGCAGAGGAATGAGTGGATGGTTAGCGGCGAAAAGTCATTGGATGTTTTGTGCAACTTTGTCATAAAAGCCTGGAATGATATTGATGCAGAAAAAGTAATCAAGCCTTTCAAGAAGTGTGGCATATCAAATTCATTGCTCTGGGATGACTGGTTGGCAAGCCCAGATTGCAGGTTGCCAACCTGCCATCTCAGAGCATCAGTGTTGTGAATGAAGCCGGCAGTATAGGAAGCAAGTGGCTTTTCAGAAAGTGCAACACACTTGCAGGATATAATAAACGTCTATGGCAAAATGCAGCTAACTTGCTGGAAATCCACAGGAACACTGCGCCACACCCACAGTGTGGGTAGACCGCAAACATTCATTGTAAAAGCAGCCTTAGGCCCCATCACACGAACGGTCCAACCCAATCGGATCCTCCATTCACCTCTATGGAGCGGAAGATGTAAGACTTTTTGTCCATTTACACCCTGCCTATCTCCAATCTGATCTGCTAAAAAAAACAGAAGTGGATCCGTCCCCTTCCATCTGATTGGATCAGAGGGCCCATAGAGTAGATTGGGCTGTGCCTGTATCTGCTTTGCATATGCAAAGTGGACACAGACCTTTCATCTACCCACTCCGCTCATTGTGGCCCGCGACTGGTTACCAAGTCGCTTAAGTGGCCCTCGGCCTTCAAAAGGTTGGGCACCCCTGCCCTATTCAGTTTATGTCAGATGATATGACATTAATGCTTTGTGAAGCAGGTTGGTGTGTAGCTCCTTTTTATTACTCTGTTGTTAGATGAAAATGTTTAAACTGTCAAATATCTTGCATCATAGATACCAGTCTCCCAATACAATCATTCACATGAGGTTCACATTGTGATTGTCACACAGTCATTGATATCGTAGGACAATCTCTGTATGGCCACCTTTACATGAGGCGTACTGCATTTGCAAGGGAACGATACATCATTACTGTAGCTTAAATGATTACTATTACACTCGGCTGCACACTAGCTAAAAAACATCTCCCAAAGATACAAGACATCAAACAAGCTGCTACTTAGTAGAGAAAAAACGAGTTCCAGTTAAATGCTTTGATCAATTCATAGTGAGCTCAGCATCCACATGGCAGAGCATGGCCAAGAGCAGTTTGATTAATTACAAACCCTACCATTTGTGTTTCTATGTCCCAGTCTAATGTCAGCCTCCATTTCTACAATGTAAGTAACCTGATATAGGCTGTCTGTGATTTATTAACATAATAATTACTCGGCAGGTCTGGCACACACTATAATTCATGAAACATACATCTAGAACAAAAACAAGCAATGTTGAATTCAGATATCAATAGTTAGATAAACGGTCTCTGTCCTATGTAACACATCATGTTATTAAATTACCCCTCGTCTAATAAAGGCTAATGCAGGAAATGGAGTACATGGTATGACGTGCTACATTTACTTATGGATAATTGGATAATACTATTTCATTTTGCAACTGTACTCTAAGCTACAATATGCTGATATGTTTAGTGTATGTTATATAGCTCAGGGTTTATATTACAATTTGTGAAAATCCTGAACAATAATTGTAAATTAAAATTTCCAATTTGTGTCAAACAAAATATGCATTTTAAAGAGAACCTGTTATGAGAAAAGTACAGGAGATGAACGCTACATAAAAGACTTACTCCCAGGCTTTCAAGCTTATGGTTCAGCGTTTCCATTGACCCAGAACAAGTTATGTATTCTATTGAGTCTATTAAGTCAGAGCTCCGACTTGGCTACAGCATAGCAGCTTAGAACTAGTCTGGTGTTAGGAATAGAGAGAAACGCCATGGGGTCCTATATCATGTTAGAAAGAAATCTGAAACATCTGTATACAATTCTGACAAAGAACTCTATGCTTTAACCCATATTTGTACAATGTACTATCAGGCAGTGCACAGTCGGCCACTGGGGTATAAATGAACGGTCCTCATGGCTTTGTCTGATACACATCTATAAAGAATATACATCTTGCTTTTTTGGAATGTGATGGAAGTGATGGCATGTAAATACCTTTTCTGCCAAGAAGTGTTGGCTCTCAGTGGCTCACACACGTGTGCTCAAAGGATTCAGCATGCATTTATAAGTGAGAGTCAAGGGAAAAAAAGATCTTTCATGCTTGAATTGTGACCTTATTTCCAAACTTCCTCATTTTCATCTATGCTAGCTCAAGACAAAGGTAGAATAAACAGAAAAACTACTCTTATGGTTGGTATATTGTTATTCTTTATTCTGTTACAGTGCTTACCTCTTAATAAAACTTTGAAACCTGCTATGTATTAAATAGATATACTGTACCACCTAGCAATCCAAAATGTATACAGTCGAAGCTCGGATTACGAGCATAATCCATTCCAGGAGTATGCTCGTAAGCCAAAGTACTCGCATATCAAAGCAAGTTTTCCCATTAAGGTCAATGGAAACGAAAATTATTTGTTCCACATTGACTTCAATGGGATGCCATACCGAATGCGGCCAGGGGTGGGGGGGTGGCACCAGAGAGCGCCAATAAAAAAACGTCCGAAAAGGCCAGAGGACACTTCGACTCGTTCCCTGCGCCCCTGTACCTCAGGCCAAATGAGGTACTGCAGGCCTATTTAGCTTGAATTCTGCTTCTCTTGCGAGTCAACACTTGCAAAGCAAGTCAGAATTTAAAAATAAAAGTTGCTCACAAATCAAAACGCTCTCAAACCAAGTTACTCTTAAACTGAGGTTCCACTGTATTTAATTCCAAGCATAAATACCACTGTATTCTTACCGTAGGTGAAATATTCCACTTCAGGAGGAAGAGTAACCAAGGAAAGGTCACTTTCTTGAATATTTTGGTCCACATAATTTTGAGCTTTGGTGGCTTGCATGAAAGCTAATAGTCTGGCTGTGAAGGCTGCGATAAAAATGGAGAGCATTCCAAAATCTAATACATTCCACAGCTGAAGAACATATTCCCTGGGACCTTCTATCCACAGCTCCTTACACTCCGACCACATCATGCCTGCAATAAAAACAGACAGCATTGTTTGTAGTGCTTAATAAGATAATTCTGTTTGATGAGCCGCTGCACTGCTATCCAGCGAACAACCAGGGCTCATTTCTAATGTTGCACTTAAAATAAATAACAATAATTTTTGTCTCTGGTTTGCATTTGCTTTTTTAGAGATACGCTACGCCGCCGTACCTTACCTGGCTTTAGTTCGAATCCTGGAAGAATTTGCACCGTAAGTTACGGCGGTGTAGTCTATCTCTGGTGGCGTAATTCAAATCGGCGATTAGGGGGCGTGTTTCATTTAAATGAAGCGCGTCCCCGCGCCGAATGAACTGTGCATGCGCCATCCTTAAATTTCCCGCCGTGCATTGCGCTAAATGACGTTGCAAGGACGTCATTTTTTTTAACTTAGACATGAATTACGTTCATCCCGATTCACGGACGACTTACGCAAAAAAAAAATTCAAATTTCGACGCGGGAACGACGGCCATACTTAACATGGCAAGTCTAACTATACGCCGCAAAATAGCAGCTTTAACTATACGCCGGAAAAAGCAGACTAGAGACGACGTAAGAGAATGCGACGGCCGCGTGTACGTTCGTGGATCGTCGAAAAATAGCTAATTTGCATACTCGACGCGGAAAACGAGAACTCCACCCAGCAGACGCCGAAGTATTACATCTAAAATCCGAAGGCGTACAAAGCCATACACCTGTCGGATCTAACCCAGATGCCGTTGTATCTTGGTTTGAGGATTCAAACCAAAGATACGACGTGGGAAATTTGAAAGTACGCCGGCGTATCAGTAGATACACCGGCGTACTCGCTCTGTGGATCTGCCCCTAAATGTTTAGTTATTCTTTAAATGGTACAGACTATGCATTGATGTTTCTGTGCGGTTTGGATTCTTTACAAAATGCAAACGAATCCTAACTTTAAAGAGAAACGTTTGTTGAGAAAAAACATTCCCATCTGGGTGATCTATGTACATTGCAAGGATTATAACAACCTTTGTTGCAGAGTAATACCTTTTGTTATTCTGAAGAAACCCTTGTGTGTTTGTCTGTGTCCATGTGATCAGTGAATCTAAAGGGAGTGGTTTCATAAATATCAATCAGCTTCTGCACCTGCAGGGCTCTAATGAGGAAAATTACAGGGTCTGTATGCCTTTAGACATGATTTCCTATTGAGAGTATCTCACCAAAAATGAAATTTTTGTTGCAGGGGATGCCTGAAATCTGACTTGTATCAGACTTTTGGGAAAATCAATGAGCCAATCACACAAGCAGGAAATTATGTTTCTGGGGAGCGTTCTGTGCACATTCTGTTATTATTCCATATTGCATTGAATTTTACAAAAATTGACAGAGCTGCAGATTGGAATGGAAAGGTAATTTTTAATAACATTCAATTACAATATGACTTGAGTTGCAATTGTATATGCTGTATTTTTTTTTTATTAACTATTATTTTCTCCTACAAAAGTGGAATTACCCTTTAAATAGATTATACTGAAGGGTTGATTTACTAAAGGCATATAGACTGTGCACTCTGCAAGTGCAGTTGCTCTGGAGCTTAATAAATTAGGTGAAGCTTCCCAGGCCTGGGCTCAGCCCTTCCTTCTCTGAGCTGGCCGCTCAGCTGTCGGCTAATTGCCAGCTCCTATCTCTCCACAGTGACCCACCTTGTTGATGATCCTGCTCATCAGTCCTGTCTACTTAAGCCTTCCAGTTCAGATGATCTCTGCCTTCACCTTGGTCAACATCTCAGAGACTTTCTCCTGCGTTCCTGTTGAAGACTTTGCTCGGCTGACATCCCTTCTAGCTCCTAATCCTGCTTGCTGTTCTACTACATATATCTTTGGCTCTTTGACATTGGGCTTGGATGACTATCCGATCTGGTTCCTGAACTCTGGCTATGTTTTGACTCTGTTTATCTTATTATTATTATTATTAATAAACAGGTGTGATTTAACTGTACCTCTGTCTCGGTCTGATTCATGGTTTCTGACAAAGCTTCACTTTGCAAATAAAAAAAAATAGCATTTTGCTTGCATGTGATTGGCTGATGGATGTCAGCAAAGCTTTCCCTCATTTACTAAGCTCTGGAGCAACTGCACTTGCAGTGTGCACAGTCTATTTGCCTTTGGTAAAACCAACCCGTTGTATACATAGATATTACAGTGCAAAGATTCAACGTTGTTCATGAACACTGTCTGCTAAAAGGTTAAAATTCTCTGAAAAGTGAGTCATACAGCAGATTGAACACGGTCACGTAGTGCATTATTGAAAGGTTGTGAAAATCAAGCGTACGCACGAGGCGTTAGCATCCTTAAGGTGTGAACTGTTCATATTCAGCAGAATACCTGTTTCATATACAATTAGCAGCAACACAACACAAACAGGATAGAGAGGAATCAAAGCTGATGATAGATGATAGCAAATAGGTATTTCTAATATTTTTTTCTTTATTTGCTATATTTAAGATACTCCAGTTTGACGTTCACACAGAACAGCAATATGCATAGTGCAGTACCTAGGCCAACCAAAGAGAAGTCACTTTATTGGCCTTACTGCTCTTAACATGCATCAAAAAAACAGCTTGCAAGGAGACATAAAAAAAAAAAAAAGTATTCTAGGGAATAGTTTGACAAAAACCTTTCTACCAGTCATTCTAAATAAATAGGGGTAAACTACTGCCTAGCTGGCTTGTGATGCTGCACTGGGGCCCAAAAGTCAAAAAGCAGTTCATTAGAGGGTCAACTCCCTTTAAATTCTGATCACATGTTCTTATATATTCATGGACCATGCACATGTAGCAATGCTTCGTTGTATAACTTTATACAGTGTACTGGAGGAGCGCTAGATCGAGAGGTCTATTAACTTATTAGGTTCTGAATAAATGGTGCAGGGAACAGAGACACATTTGTAAGCTGCATATATGAGCAAAGGATAATGTAGGTACCATGTTATCTATTGACAGAAGCATATTAGCCAGGTGTTAAGGTGGCAAGATAGGATGTACTGTATGCAATAACAATAAACAGGAATCCTAACCAATTTCCAACAAAGGCAATTTAGCTATAGCTATAAGAAGAAACAAACCTACCCACAACCCAGACCATTATGAGCATTTCTGTCCATGTAATTCTTGTGGTCTTCACTCTGAAGATCTGCTTTGGGTACTCAATTACAGTGATGTTTGGTAACGTTTTAATGCCTTCAAATCTGTCAGATGCATTAAACACGAGCAGGCACAGAAAGATAATAAATGAAGCAGCATGAGCCACAAACTTCATGAAGGGACTGCGGAGTATCTTGCCAAGCTAAAAAAGTAATCAGAGTAAAAATTAGTGATGATCACATTCTCAGTTTTAATTAGACAATAGATGGAAGTTTAGTTTAGGATATTACATGCTAACAGATATTTTGTGCACTGCTGAATCCCATGACAGTGCATACCTAAGTACCAGGGAAATCCATGGCACTTTCATCTGTGGAATACACAACCAAAGATTTCCAACTCAACCTTCAAGCACATCATTCTCAGATAAATATTTATAGGCAGCAAGCCTACCAAGAGTTAACAAGGTGGAGTGTGTATGAATAATGCGGGATTATAGGTAGAGGAAGCACAACCAGCCAGTCAAGTGGTAAGTCTTCAGCCAAACAGGCAGCAATGGTAGGATACTAACACATGGCACCCAATCAAGTGGACCAATAGAAGAGGTACCAAAGTAGAGCAGCACATGGCAAGCAGAACAGGCCATGTTGCATGCAAATAGCAGCTACAAATATGTTAGTCCATCACTGGTGCACATCACTGGTGAACTACAAAGCACAGATATTTAAAACAGGCTATGGCTTGATAAATTATTTAGTGGGTTGTCTATTTACACCATAGGTGTGCTCAGCCTATTGCATTAGGGTGTGCACCCCAAAGCTCAAACACCCACTACTGATCACTCACCATGTTCATTCAGAAAGGGAAGGTGCTGATAAATACATATTTACCACTCCTTCCCTCACTCATCCTAAAACATCTCCGCAGCAACACCCGGCAGGAGAGGAGAAGCGGGAAGCCTGAGGTGCTGCAGAAGGAAGGAGTGGGGAGCCAGGGTGGTAGGGGGAATCTGTGCTGCATAGAATGATTAGGGTGTGCCTGGGCACACCCGCACACCCTGTGCACACGCCTATGATTTACACTCATAAGTAACAGCAAAGTAATATGTAGGTGCAGCCATATTTACAACCCCACCTGCTAAAACACCCAGGGCAGTTGAACATCCAGGGCCAGATTCACAAAGAGATACGACGGTGTATCTACAGATACACCATCGTATCTCTGACTTACACTGGTCCTATCTATGTGCCTGATTCATAGAATCAGATACGCATAGATAGGGCTAAGATCTGACAGTGTTACACTGTGTTACACTGTCGGATCTTTTTTTCAATTTAAAAATGGCGCCGGGGGCGTTCCCGCTGATTTACGATAAATAATATGTAAATCAGCGAGATACGCAAATTCACGAACGTACGCGGACCCGACGCAGTGTTCTTACGTCGTTTCCGTAGCGGCTTTCCCGGCGTATACTTACCCCTGCTTTTATCAGGCGCAGCCAATGTTAAGTATAGCCGGCGTTCCCGCGTCGAATTTGAATTTTTTAACGTCGTTTGCGTAAGTCGTTCTCGAATACGGACGGACGTCGTTTACGTAAGCGTCGAAACCACTGACGTCCTAGCGACGTCAGTGGGAGCAATGCACGCCGGGAAATTTCGCGGGGGGCGCATGCGCATTTAAATCGGCGCGGGAACGCGCCTGATTTATATAGTACACTCCCCCTAGCCGCGGAATTTGAATTACGCCGGGGGATTTGCGATCCGCCGCCGCAAGTATGGAGGTAAGTGGTTTGTGAATTACCCACTTGCCTCCCAAACTTGCGGGAGCGGATCTTAAATCAGGTAGATCGAGCGGATCTATAGATCCGCTGATCTACGTGAATCTGGCCCCCAGTGTTTAAACTGATAATTTTTACATGATCCCTTCCTCAGGCCAGTACTGTTGATGTATTTATTTCATTACTAATCTTATGATGACTTGACAAAACGGTTCAACTGTCTGTCTTTATTTGATGCTTGTGCAATTACTTTGATGGTGGAGCATTAATGTACATTTTTCTGTTTCTTCTTGAAATCAAATAAATGACTTAAGAAGAAAAAAAAAACACCCAGGGCAGCGTCCTCTTCTACCACCTAAGGACCTTGCCAGTTTTTCAGACTTGGTGTTTACAAGATTAAAACCGTTTTTTTTTTTTGCTAGAAAACTACTTACTGTAAAACCCCCAAACATTACATATATATTTTTCAAACACCCTAGAGAATAAATTGGCGGTCATTGCAATACTTTTTGTCACACCGTATTTGCGCAGCGGTCTTACAAGCGCACTTTTTTGGGAAAAAAATCACTTTTTTTGATAAAAAAAATAAGACAACAGTAAAGTTAGCCCAATTTTTTTTTATATTGTGAAAGATAATGTTATGCCGAGTAAAATTATACCCAACATGTCACGCTTCAAAATTGCGCCCGCTCGTGGAATGGCGTCAAACTCTTACCCTTAAAAATCTCCATAGGCGACGTTTAAAAAATTCTATAGGTTGCATCTTTTGAGTTACAGAGGAGGCCTAGGGCCTAGAATTATTGCTCTCGCTCTACCGAATGCGGTGATCCTCACTCGTATCCCAGCCGAGCAGGACACAGGACGCGATCGCCTCCGCCGCTGCCGAGGGCTCCGGTAAGCGGCAGTGAGCGCGGGAGAGCAGCAGGATCCGCCGTGGAGACCACCGTTATCGTTTAAAGGACCATTCACAGGTAAGATAGATAGCTCGGTTATGGCAGCGGCTGCTGCCGTTACCGAGATATCCATCTTTAAAGTGATGACGTATATATACGTGAGTGGGTCCTTAAGTGGTTAAATCACGATGGCCCTCTCCTAAGTTTAAGGCATATTCAGAGAGATATAGCAAAAGAAAATGTTTTTCTTAGTTTAGTATACACTTTCCACTATGTTTCGAAAGCAATTTTACACAAAAGGTGACACTTTTTGTCCAATCCTTGGCTGATTGGATTAAACTCATAAATAATAGCATCCTATATTATAAGAGTACTCTTGGAAACAGGATGCCCTGGAAAATATGTAACTACTGGCTACATTCTCCGCAAATGGAATCTATGCAACCTTATACAAGAGAGTAGATACAGTGGGCTGGATTCAGGTAGATTTGCGCTTTTTTTACGGAGGCGCAGGGCAACGTTTTTGCCCTGCGCCCCCGCAAATTTACTGCGCTGCCCTTGATTCACGGAGCAGTAGCTCCGTAAATTGCGTGGGCGCGCCGGCAAAATGCCTGGCGTAAGCCGCGCAATTTAAATGATCCCGTAGGGGGCGGGAATCATTTAAATTAGGCGCGTTCCCGCGCAGATCGTAGAGCGCATGCTCTGTCGGGAGACTTTCCCGACGTGCATTGCGGCAAATGACGTCGCAAGGACGTCATTTGCTTCAAAGTGAACGTGAATGGCGTCCAGCGCCATTCACGAATCACTTACGCAAACTACGTAAATTTCGCGACGCGGGAACGACGGGTATACGTAACATTGGCTGCTCCTGCTAATAGCAGGGGCAGCCTTACGCGAAAACCGCCGTACGGAAACAACGTAAACTGCGTACGAAAGGCTCGCGTAACGCTGTGAATCGGCGTTAGTATGCAATTTGCATACTATACGCTGAGCACAACGGGAATGCCACCTAGCGGCCATCGCAAGAATGCAGCCTAAGATATGCGGGCATAAGAGCCTTATGCCGCGCATATCTTAGGCTGCAGTCGGCGTAACGAGGTTCCTGAATCAAGAGCATTCGTTATGCCGGGGCAAGTAAGCAATTGCGCCTGTGTAACTATGGTTACACAGGCGCAATTGCTTCTTGAATCCAGGCCAGTATGTTGCTCTTCTAGTCTGACCCTCTGAAAAGTTTGTATGAAGCTCATAATGTCTATATTCCACTTTAGATACTCTATAGTAGCCACTCCCAACTGGCATTCCGTGGAACCCTAAGATTCCTCCAGAGGTTGCTAAGGGTTCCTTGAGCTGTGACTGATTGACCTCCATTTTGATTATGCCTGCATTTTCCTGGGGCCAAAATCACCTTGCAGAGTTTTCTGTATAGCTCTGTACACACGGCCCATTTTTATGCCACTGTCTGACAGAAGCAGGCCTGTCAGATGAGCATGCTGGAAAAGCAGCAGCCGACCAACTCCCGATCAGTGCTCTGTGCCAATGGCAAAGAGCGCTGATCGGAGAGTTTCAGCCGGGGGGGGGGGGAGGTTCCTCATGTCAGCACACAACAGCTCAACAGGGGATATTGCTGTACTGGACAAAAAAGGAGAAAGAAAGGCGCACCAGCCTCGTGTACTACCGTTTGGCAAATTTTAATGAAAAATTAAAATAATGAAAACTACTCACAAACAAAGAATGATAAAAGGCTTGTCAAACGATAATTGAAATACCCCTCAAACCACACTCCAGACTGTAGGGGGGGGGTTGGCGAGGAGCGTTGCTGCTTGGCTGACGCGTTTCGAGGTAACAGAGGCCCCAACAGGGCTCTGAGGAAGAGGTCTCTGTTACTTTGAAACGCGTCAGAAAAGCAGCAACGCTCCTCGCCAACCCCCCCCTACATTCTGGAGTGTGGTTTGAGGGGTATTTCAATTATCGTTTGACAAGCCTTTTATCATTCTTTGTTTGTGAGTAGTTTTCATTATTATAATTTTTCATAAAAATTTGCCAAACGGTAGTACACAAGGCTGGTGCGCCTTTCTTTCTCCTTTTTTGTCTTCTATCAGGATTCCCCCATCCATGAAGGGCAGCAAGGCCTCTGTTACTACGGGTTTTTTTGACATCTAAAGAGAACTGTATGTAGACATTTGATCAATCATCAAGGATCCCACTTGTGCGCAGGAGTTTGTGTTTTTTGTTTGATATTGCTGTACTAACTAACTTCACATAGTTAATACAGTGTCTCTGACCAGAGCTGACAGTTTTTTTTCATTCAACCAAAAAACCAACCAACCAAAAAAAAATCATAGGGCCAGATTCTCGTAGTTTGGCGTAACTTTGTGCGGGCGTAACGTAACCTATTTACGTTATGCCTCCGCAACTTAGACGGGCAAGTGCTGTATTCTCGAAGCACTTGCTCCGTAAGTTGCGGCGGCGTAGCGTAAATAGGCCGGCGTAAGCCCGCCTAATTCAAATTTGGAACAGGGGCCGTGTTTTATGTAAATGCGCCGTCCGTGGAAATCTCCCAATGTGCATTGCTCCTAATTCACCGCAAGGACGTATTGGTTTTGACGTGAACGGAAATTACGTCCAGCCCCATTCACGGACGAGTTACGCAAACGACGTAAAATTTTCAAATTTCGTCGCAGGAACATTGGTACGCCGCACTTACGCCACCATATAGCAGGGGTAACTTTACGCCGGGAAAAGCCTAACGTAAACGGCGTAACTGTACTGCGTCGGCCGGGCGTACGTTCGTGAATCTCGCTGATTTACATATTTCGACGCGTAACGGCCAGCGTAAATATGCAGTTACAATCCGACGGCGTAAGAGACTTACGCCTGTCCGATCAAAGGGAAATCTATGCGTAACTGATTCCAAGAATCAGGCGCATAGTTACGACCGGCCAGACTCAGAGATACGAAGGCGTATCTGGAGATACGCCGTCGTATCTCTTTTGAGAATCTGGCCCATAGTGTGTACCAGGCTCAAGCCACCATAAAAATTATTTAAGGGTTCCCCTGGGGTAAAAAGTGAAAGGCTGCTCTATAGTATCAAACGTTATAGCCTACACTGAAGCAAGGAGGCCACCTTTAAAATGTTTTGGATTTTGTCTTTTTTATTGTATTATGCTGAAAACCAAATAAAATAGAAAATGTATTAAAAAGAATCAAGGCAGTGTACAACCAAAGCAACGTTTAACATTTTTGTTATTTTTAAATACACTGCAAATGTTTAAAATAAATCTGTGCATTTTTACAGATTATGTATCCTAAAAAATTTGCCTATAGAGGCTGATTTACTAAACTAAAGTTTCTCATTGCAAAATAATTTTCACTTACTATAGCTTAGTGAATGAGATGAAACTCTTCTGATTTCAACCATCCAATCACATACAAGGGAACATCTTTGTTTTTGTTTTTTAGATTTCCTTGCACATGATTGGGTATTCTGTGCAAATAATTTTCACTATATTCACTAAGCTAGGTATACATTTCTATGCGAAGTAAAAATTCACTTTGCTCACTGAACAGTTTAAACTCCTTTAATAAACCAACCCCTCTTGACTTTCTTCCTGAAAAATAGCAGTTATTACAGTACCTAGGCTCCCCTGTGGCTTGAGACCCATAGCTGGATATTTGCAGTGTGAGATCATCTAAAGCTGACCATACATAGCTTTAAATCCAAGCTTTGGGTGGCTCTATCACTGGTATTCAGGCAACCATAGGTGCTGTGGCTGCCTGAATACAGTAGCGGGTAGTGAAGTTTTCTTCACCCATGTTGCTTAACATGGATGGGGGAATCGATTCATTTACTCTATGGCCAGCTGGCACTGTTGGCTCTGACGGTTAGTCTCAGGCTATTTTGAGTGAAATTTGGTGATGCCACTACTGTGATGCTCACTGTTTGCAGTAGAGGAATCTGTACCTGAAGCCTTGATATGCAATAATCTTATTTATTTTAATCCAAGTAATACAGAGATTGGAAAATGGGGTATTATGTGTTGAAGAAAGGCACGGAGCATTCTCTAATAATGTAGAGTACTGGCACTGCAACCCAATTGCAGGTATAAGATGGGCTAGAGCTTGCTCCACTCACTGTGCCAAACAAGTGGTCCCCAGTCAGCACACAAAAGTCCTCCAATGTAAGGTGAAACCAGGTGAGTTTTGATAAAATCAATCTTTATTTAATCCAAAGGAGTACATGCATTCCAAAATAGAGCCATCATTGACATGTTTCAGCTCACAAGGGCCTTGATCTTTGAATGTATGTACTCATTTGGATTGCATAAAGATTGTTTTTTATCAATAGTCACCTAGTTGCTGACTTCATCTTACATTGACAGAGCATACTCTACCTAAATGGCAGGTTTTACAAATTGCTAAAGGAAATAACCATGCAAGTACACTATCGATGACTATCTAATGCAGATTAAACTTTCCTGTTTGTAGTTTTTATGAGTTTTGTCAATAGGTAATGCTTAAACATCTCATTGATCAGTCTGTGCATAATGAGACAGTTTTTTTTCCGATCAATACATGCCTGAGGCAGCATACATTAACACATTTAATTATTATTCATGAGGATACTTTATTTCAGTTTGCACTGCCCTTTAAATTTTTGAAAAAGGGTTACATTTCAATGTTAAATCAATTAAAAAAAAAGAGTTACATTAAGATTTTTCACAGTTGTGCGCGCATGATGCTAGGTACTTCCTAAGCATAGCTATAAGGTTGGACTGGGAGTCTCCCCTTCCTCTCCCAGCGGCCGTTCGACTTCATAGCTAGGAATGAAACAACTTGTCTCAGTTTCAAATATTTTCCAAATACAAGCGGTGGCAATAAGAATGCAGAGGGACAGGACACTAACATTCCCCCTTCCCCTCTGCATGCTTCTTGCCACCTCTTGTCTTAGGAAAGTAAGCGGTCATTATAAAGCAACTATTTTCAGAACAGTGAAATGATAATTTTTCTTTATTCACTTGAGTTACACCTTTAACCTTTATGAAAACTCTTAAGTCTCACAGCTTTTTAAGGTTTTAGACATGTCTTACAATTTCTGCTTTGTTGTGGTTGCCTTACTTTCTTTTGATGCCATACTTTAAATGATATACAGAAAAAGATTTTCTGTTGATTTTGATCTCATAAAAAAATTTAAAAGATGGGGTAGAGTGTTGTTTTCTGGAGTTCCGGTTACTGGAATTATTGCTCTCATTTACGGCGAGACCTCACATGTGTGGCATAAACAACCTTTACATATGTGTGCGGAACCTACACGCAAGTTCACATGTCTGTGTGAACACTGGGCGCTTAAAAAAAAAAAGTATTGTACTTTTTTATTCAATTCAAATTTACTTTACACTGCCTCTAACTGTATTTTTGATCAATTTTATTGCTATCACAAGGGATGAACAGCATAGGCCACCCGTGACAGGTACTCTTTACTATTAGACCCCAAACATATCCTCTCCCGAAAGCACTGATCAGTGTATTCTGACATACTAATATACTAAGATAGAGCTTTAATCAGGTAGCAAATTTGGATACGTATATTTTTATTTCCATGATTTAGTGGGAATAAATAGTAAGCATTTGGGGAAAAAAAATCTTAAATTTTTTCTAAGGCAACGTTTACCAAATTTGCACACTTTCTTTACCCTAAAATATAATCAACAAAGTCTGCTGATTAAAATGATATCACATTAGTGTTCCTTTATGTAATGTAATGTTACGGTCAAGCTCAAATAAATGTTTGCGATTTACTTTAGGACAGCTTTGCTCCTCTTTTAAAGCATAAATTGAATTATTGTATTATTAGGATAATATTAGGTTGGGTTGATGAGGGCACAAATTAGCATGAGGGCAACTTTTTTACAAGTTTGCAATCGCTAAAGATTTGAATGCGTGAGCATTTTATTCTTGTGCAGTGAACACAAATGCAATTTAGGGATTATTCTGGGGAGGGAATAATTTTAATTTATCTCATGCACATAGTCGCTTTTGTCCATACAAAGAGCAAAAGTGCTGCATACTAAGTTCCATTCACTAAGCTCCCTGACAAATTCCCTTCACAAGTGCAACTTACTTTGAAAAGTGAACAACCTTTTTGACCTTAGTAAATCAAACCTGGTGTCACTTGAGTGACAGCTCTGAGTTTGCTGGGGCTTCTGAACCCACATCCAAGATGGTGACACCCAGCTGTAATCTGAGGGCTTTTAAATGTCAAACCAAGAGAGGCTTTTACAGGTAAATACCATAAAATACATTACATTAATTTATAATCTTAAGCAAAATGTTGAAATAAATAAATTGGTAAGTGGCTCTAGGCTGCAAAATATCTCTATCTCCACACCAGTATACACCAAAAATGTCAGCCTCAACAGGTCAAGTTCCTGTTCACCTCCAAAGCATAATATTCAAAGCGAGATCTGGAGTCTGACAACAATATTTTATCTGGTAAAAGATAAGTGATCAGGGACATTCAAACAAACCCAACAGAACACTAATGCTTTTCAGCTGAAACCTTAGTCTTAGCTATGACTATGTCGTCAGCTGAAATGCGTTAGAAAATACATTGAAAATTAACATATATGATGTAATAATGTTGGTGATTACATCAAGACCAAATCAAGTAGTATTAATGCAATAATTTATTCAAACACACAAACACTGGGGCATATAGGGCCAGTTCATTGCACTTCAGTGCCAGCATCACAGCATCCTAGAAACCCAGTCCTGTAAATGGAAATTTACCAGAAAGTGCTTAGGTATGAATAAGATCTTTATCAGCATAATATTTTAATTTAATTACCCGGCTGCATGGCGCAATCCAGTAACCGACGGCAAGGATTGGGAGTCCCAGAGCGACAACCAGGACAACCAAACATTTTATAGCGATTGTCTGTTCTCGTAATCCTGAGAGATTTTCATACCAGATGGTTAGAAGTTGCTGTTGGCAATTGGGATGTGCCACAAACTGCAAACAAAAGGAGTAAAAATGGTCAATTGCATAAAGAGGATGGCTACTTTAAACAGTACTTGTCATTAAAATGCATCTAAAGACATTTTTTTTTGTTTTAATGTTGGAACAAAGTAATTGTAAGCCTTTTTTATTTTATTTAAAATAACAAACCTGTCATACTTACCTCCACCGTGCAGCTCGTTTTGCACAGAGTGGCCCCGATCGTCCGCTCTGGGGTCCCTCGGCGGCTCTCAAGACTCCTTCTTGCATCAGATAACCCCCTAGGAGAATCGCTCTCCCAGGGGTTGACCGTCCCCCGAGAACCGCATCATTGGATTTGATTGATAGCAGCGGGAGCCAAAGGCTGTGCTGCTATCAATCTATCCAATCAAGAGCCCGGAAAAGACAGGAACAGCACGTTTCCCCCCGAGGGAAATACAGGGCTCAGGTAAGTAAAATGGGGCTGGGGGGGCCGGTCACTGCCAGAAGTTTTCATCCCGTGCATTAAGGTTAAAAAAACACAAGGGTTTACAACCCTTTAAATATGGAAGAGTTCGAACCAATGGCAGGTTTTTATTGCTGTTTGTGTCCCTGCTAAGAGGATTCACCCTATCTATTTTTCTTGGTAACAATTTACACTTACATTGAAAGTATGGCAAAATGCAACATTTTTGATTTATCAACAAAAAATAGAGGGGACATTTTCTACTGGAAACACTTGTTTTAGTGACAACTGTCTGATTTTCTCTCACTTGTATCTCCAAGACAGGAAGTGAAGCACAATCTCTCTAAAAGTACACAGAAAGAAAAAAAGAATTGACAGGGCTTTTAGCCCTTTGCCACTCTATCCAAAATTAAAATGCCAAGAGGCGACGGCAAGCATTCAGGTCATGTGAGTGCTGTGATTGGCTGTGACAGTGGCCACATGATCGGGAAGATCCTAATTGCAAGTATGCATTGGGAGTTTTACAGTCCCCAATGGTGACTGTGCTACTGTGCTGGGATCACGCACAGGAGACTGTTTACATAAGACTGATGAAAAATGTAAAGTCAGCACTTAGTGGAAAAAAAGTAAAGAAAACAACTGCTAGCACTAAAAGGTTAATAAACCAAACCTTCTCGGAAAATAGTAAAAACAGTGCTGCGCTCAAACACAACAATAAATAAAATCAACACAAACTATGTTACAAAACATAAATATATCAAGTGACGAATCCAAGTGAATAAATGGTTACTGCCCCTTTTAGTTGCCTTCGGACAATAATGTGTGAATGGTATATGTGCAGTTCAAAAGCATAGCAAATAAATAAAATAGTTTTTGGTAAAATATCAGAATGCCTATATGGTGCCTATAATTAAAGGAGCCACATCTTCTGGTGAGTGTGGTGTGTTGATGGTGGTTATCAGTGTAGAGTAGTGCAAAAGTGGACTAGAACGATCTGGATTTATATGTTTAAAGGAGACACATCCACATTTTTTATAAGTTTCAAGTTTTGGTTCATATATATATATATATATATTTTGAATTATTTATTACTTACACACTAATGCTTCGTGTTGTTTAACAGGACAGATATTATTCATTTGTTTTGCTTTTGAATTGTACATATACAGTACCATTCACACATTACTGTCCCATGTCATTTAAAGGGACACTAACCATTTATTCACTTGTATTCTTCACTTAAAATATTTAGGTTTTGTGGCATAGTTTTTGTTGATTTTATTTATTGTTGTGTTTGAGCGTAGCACTGTTGTTAATATTTCACATAAGACCATATGTATATATGTGGCCTCTTGGAGGCAAAGCCCTCCCACGGGTAGGCTGCATGTATATGCCAAGTCTGAGGGACGTGGCTAAGCTTTAAATAGCGTATGGAAGCATTAGAAGGTCCATCAGGTTTGGATTGTTGTCTGTGTCCTCCCTGAGAGATTCACCATTTCTGTCTGTCCAGGTGGAGACTGTCACTGGGGCAGAAAATTATTCTGAATGTTACATCACTGGAACAGCGCCAAAAGCAGATAAAAATCAAATGACATGACAAATAATCCATGACAACTTTGTAGTAGGACATTTTCCCTTACTAAAAAAAAACTGTTGTCAGGACCTGTGCTTGAACCTGGGACCTCTTCTGTGTCTGGTGCTGATGCTTCCCACTGAGCTATCTGGGATGCTGGACGGCTCCCTGCCTGATCTATTGGACAAATCCTATCTGATCCATTGGACAACTCTGCCTTGTGTCTTGATTGCTGTTGAACCTTGAACTCCTTGCTCCTCCCATGAAATTCCTATAAAAGCCTTGTCTCTGCACTTCCTCTTTGCCAGGTTATTGTGCCTTCTTAGCCAGTGCCTTGCTATTTGACATCCCTGCTGCCATCTGTATTTCGCTACCACTCGTGATTGACCCTTGGCTTGTTCCTTGACTGCTCTACTGCCTGCAACTACTCATTACCGACCTTTTGGCTTGCTTACTGACCACGCTGCTGTTTAACCCTTATATGCTCATCCGCTACTGGACCTGGCTTGCTCACACCCTGGTGGGGCAAACCTGAGGACTGCGACCTGGTACTAGCACGCAGCTAAATCCATCTCCACCATCAGGAGCTCTGGTGAACACCAGCTAGTACTTAGACTCCGCACCTCAGGTGATCCTGTGTCATCTGCCAGAATTGACTGCCTGTATACCTGTCCCGCAACTGCTATAGCTACTAACTCATTATTAAATAAATACTTACCTTAAAACTAGGTCCCCGCATTGCATCCCAGTCAACGCCGAGGGAGCTGACATTTTCCCCACTGCTTTTTTTTCCGGGTTCGCGGCTCCAGCGCTGTGAGTGGCCGGAGCCGCAATGATATCACGCAAGGTCCGGCACGATATGCCGGACCTTCGCCAGACCTTCACTGCGCATGCTCCACTGACGTCAGCATGTAGAGTGTATAACTCCTAAACCATGTACCTACAGGTAAGCCCTATTATAGGCTTAACTGTAGGGTGAAAATGAAAAAAAAGGGTATACAATCACTTTATTAAAAACACAAACAGCTAAAAAGAGTAAAAATCTAACAGGGGTTTAAACTGTTCCCTGCTATATTCAAAACCAAACATTTTTAATTTTGGATTTAGATACTTGTGAATCTCATGCTGCTTGGACAGTGGACATCAGAAAATGGAATATTGACTTTGGCTCAAAGTTGTAGGCAACAATAATATATGTGAGTCTTTACCCTGATCTTATAATAATTGTATTTAGTTAGGAAAATATACAGTATGTCATAAAGCAGTTGTTTTGACTTTTTGTATAAAATGATATGTTAACATGTCAGAATTTCCCTTTTAAACATTCTGTATCATGGGTTAGAGATAGATTTTGTTACTATGGTTCCTTTTGCTGAGGATGTATTCTGAATTTTCCATGTTTTATCTAAAATATGATTATTATTTGAAATCAAAACATAAACCGTTGACACAGCATTTCAAACGCTATCAACCATTACAATACCAAAGTTATAATGTAAGTGTCAAATGCATGACTGCAACTGCTGCGTCTAGATGGAAAGAGCTGTGGTGCCACTTTTAAAAATGTAGATAAATAAGAAATGAGCAGGTTGTGTAGAATTACGTTTTGGACTATAAAGTCAAATTATATGAAGACAAAATAAAAGGAATAATGAAAATAAAATAAACTGCATTTTTGGAATCATCAGCATATTAGATTATTTTCTAACGTGTTACTGAAGTGCCAGTTACTTTCCCAGGGGACTACAATGCTCTTAATTCCCATTATGACACATTTACTGTATTTATTGGCGTATAACACACACTTTTTTACACTGAAAATAGAGGGTAAACTATGCCTGCATGTTATATGCAGGGGGCTGTGGAAAGATTTTTTCCTGAAACTTCCCTCTTAAAGTTAGGGGCCCGGATTCAGAGACGACTTACGCCGACGTATCTATTGATACGCGGCGTAAGTTCAAAGATGCGCCGTCGTATCTATGCCCCTTATTCACAAAACTCGATACGCCTGAAATATGGCTTCAGCCGACCGACGTAAGTTGCCGTACGCCATTGTATCTTGGGTGCATATTTACGCTGGCCGCAAGGGGCGCTTCTGTAGATTTACGCGTTGAATATGCAAATGACCTAGATACGCCGATTCACGAACGTACTTGCACCCGCTACGCCATTTACGTAAGGCTTACGTCCGGGGGAAAAGTTACCCATTCTATATGAGGCGCAGGTAATGCAAAGTATGGACGTCGGAACAAGCGTAGATTTTTACGTCGTTTACGTAAGTCGTACGTGAATGGGGCTGTGCGTAGGTTACGTTCACGTCACAGGCATTGAGCCGGCGCATCTTAGGGCGTAGATTTGACGTGATACTGAGCATGCGCGCGCATGCGCCATTCGTTCGGCGCTTCATTTACATGGGGTCACGATTCATTTCCATACAACACGCCCACTACCAGCCTACTTTGAATTACGCTGGCTTACGCCGGCCCATTTACGCTACGCCGCCGTAACTTAGGGAGCAAGTGCTTTGTGAATACAGTACTTGCCTCACTAAGTTAAGCCGGTGTAGCACATATGAGATGCGCTACGCCCGACTAAAGATACGCCGCTGTACGTGAATCTGGCCCTGGGTGCGTGTTATATGCATGTGCGTGTTATACGCCGATAAATACAGTACTTTATGCACTTTAAATGGACCTCTTCAAAATGTGAGCTCAAAAGACAAAAAATAAGCCTACATAGTAAGATCTGAGTCATGTGTAATTGTTTTATTAAAATAATTACAGTGCCATCATCCATATGCAGAAATAGAAGGGGCAATGTAAATTAAACTGTATGTGTTTAGTGTCACTTTAATGGAATTGTTATAAGGAATGCCATCTGCAACCTACACCATTTGTTGCATTTCTATATCAGCACCTTGGGCCAAATTCTCAAAAACGCTGCCTAACTTAACTTTCAGCAGTTAAGTTACACAGGCGTTAAATTTCTACCTAAGTGCCCGATCCTCAAAGCACTTACCTAGAAATTACACGCCGTGTAACTTAAGTGCCTCCGTCGCAAGGCGGTCGTCTGCTCGAGGGGGCGATTCCCATTTAAATTAGGCGCGCTCCCGCGCCGGACGTACTGCGCATGCGTGTGTTTTTCCCGACGGGCAGCGCGCGAACGTAATTTACGCCGGGCTTTGTGGATTGCGACGGGACAATAAAGTTGCGACGGGTAAAAAAAAAAATATGCGCCGGAAAAAAAAATCAAAATTAAAAAAAAAACGCGGCGATCGAAAAAAAGGTCTGGTTTTACATGGTGTACTAACTTTACACATTGTAAAACCAGCCCTAATTTTGCGGAAGCAAATCGTAACTTACGCAGAAAACACAAAGCTTAAAAGCTTTGTGGATCTGCTTAAGTACTCATTTGCATACGCTAGGCGGCATTTCGACTCGAAATGCCCCCAGCGGCAGATGCGGTACTGCATCTTAAGATCTGACAGTGTAAGTGTCTTACAGATGTCAGATCTTCTGCCTAACTTTGGAAAAATCCTTTTGAGGATCGTTTCCAAAGTTAGGCACAGGGATACGCGGGCTGAACAGCAGTTCCGCCTGCGTATCTCCTTTGAAGATTTGGCCCCTTGTTCTGAGGAAGCAAATTACGTGAAACATGTTGAGCTATTTATGAATGAGTAGTGGAATCTCCTACTATGCATACCAATTGGACATACACTCTGGGCCAAATTCTCAAAAATCCTGCGTAACTTAAATTTCAGCAGTTAAGTTACACTGACTTAAAATTTCTACCTAAGTGCCCGATCGTCAAAGCACTTACCTAGAAATTTCAGGCCGTGTAACTTAAGTGCCGCCGTCGTAAGGCGGTCCTCCTCTCCTGGGGGCGTTTAAAATTTAAATGAGGCGCGCTCCCGCGCCGGCCGTACTGCGCATGCGTGTGACGTCATTTTCCCGACGTGCAGCGCGCGAACGTAATTAACGCCGGGCGGCTTTGAGAATTTCGACGGGACACTAAAGTTGCGACGGGTGAAAAAAAAAGACGCGCCGGGAAAACAAATAATTATTAAAAAAAATGACAGCGTCGCTCAGCATGCATTCCTGAGAGGGAGAACTCCATGCCAATTTTCAAAGAAAAAACCGGCATGGGTTCCCCCCCCCCAGGAGCATACCAGGCCCTTAGGTCTGGTATGGGTTGTAAGGAGACCCCCCCACGCCGAAAAATTGACGTAGGGGGTCCCCCTACAATCCATACCAGACCCGTATCCAAAGCACGCTACCCGGCCGGTCAGGAAGGGAGTGGGGACGAGCGAGCGCCCCCCCCTCCTGAGCCGTGCCAGGCCGCATGCCCTCAACATGGGGGGGTTGGGTGCTCTGGGGCAGGGGGGCGCACTGCGGGCCCCCCCACCCCAGAGTACCCTGTCCCCATGTTGATGAGGACAGGACCTCTTCCCGACAACCCTTGCCGTTGGTTGTCGGGGTCTGCGGGAGGGGGCTTATCGGAATCTGGGAGTCCCCTTTAATAAGGGGGCCCCCAGATACCGGCCCCCCACCCTAAGTGAATGGATATGGGGTACATCGTACCCCTATCCATTCACATGGAGGCAAAAAGTAAAAGTTAGTAAACACACAACACAAGGCTTTTTAAAATAATTTATTATTCTGCTCCGGATGCCCCCCCTGTCTTCTTTATTAGCTCTATTTCCAGGGGGGGCTTCTTCTTCCGCTCTCCGGGGGGGGCTTCTCCGCTCTCCGGTGGGCTTCTTCCATCTTCTCCCCTCTTCCGCTGTTGACTCGGCGAACCCCGGTTCTTCTCCAGCTGTCCGGTGCCTTCTTCTTCAGCGCTGGCTGCCTGCTATGTTTGTGTGTTAGCTCAATTAGTAACAGGCAGCCGGCGCGGTCTTCTGTGACGTCAGGGTCTTCTGTTCTTCTCCCCTCTTCCGATGTTGACTCGCCGCCTGTTGTCGCTGTAATGATGGAAGCGCGCCTTCCATCCCATTTATATAAGCATCACCGTCCCATCATGCTCCGGTAGGTACCCACGTGGTGGGTGCCTACCCACGTGCACCCACCACGTGGGTACCTGCCGGAGCATGATGGGACGGTGATGCCTATATAAATGGGATGCAAGGCGCGCTTCCATCATTACAGCGACAACAGGCGACGAGTCAACATCGGAAGAGGGGAGAAGAACAGAAGACCCTGACGTCACAGAAGACCGCGCCGGCTGCCTGTTACTAATTGAGCTAACACACAAACATAGCAGGCAGCCAGCGCTGAAGAAGAAGGCACCGGACAGCTGGAGAAGAACCGGGGTTCGCCCAGTCAACAGCAGAAGAGGGGAGAAGATGGAAGAAGCCCACCGGAGAGCGGAGAAGCCCCCCCCGGAGAGCGGAAGAAGAAACCCCCCCCGGAGAGTGGAAGAAGACCCCCGGAGAGCGGAAGAAGAACCCCCCCTGGAAATAGAGCAAATAAAGACAGGCGGGGCATCCGGAGCAGAATAATAAATTATTTTAAAAAGCCTTGTGTTGTGTGTTTACTAACTTTTACTTTTTGCCTCCAGGTGAATGGATAGGGGTACGATGTACCCCATATCCATTCACTTAGGGTGGGGGGCCGGTATCTGGGGGCCCCCTTATTAAAGGGGACTCCCAGATTCCGATAAGCCCCCTCCCGCAGACCCCGACAACGGCAAGGGTTGTCGGGAAGAGGTCCTGTCCTCATCAACATGGGGACAGGGTGCTCTGGGGTGGGGGGGCCCGCAGTGCGCCCCCCTGCCCCAGAGCACCCAACCCCCCCATGTTGAGGGCATGCAGCCTGGCACGGCTCAGGAGGGGGGGGGGACGCTCGCTCGTCCCCACTCCATTCCTGGCCGGCCGGGTAGCGTGCTTTGGATACGGGTCTGGTATGGATTGTAGGGGGACCCCCTACGTCGATTTTTCGGCGGAGGGGGGGTCTCCTTACAACTCATACCAGACCTAAGGGCCTGGTATGCTCCTGGGGGGGGAACCCATGCCGGTTTTGAATTTAAAAATTGCCGTGGAGTTCTCCCTCGGGAATGCATACCAAATGCCGTCGCTGGAATGGGCCTTTACAATGTGTGACTAACTTTCCACATTATAAAACCAGCCCTAGTTTTGCGCAGGCAAATTCGGAACTTATGCAGAAATCACAGTGATGAAATGCTTTGAAAATCTGCTTAAGTCCTCATTTGCATACGCAAAGCTGCATTTCAATGAGAAATGCCCCCAGTGGCGGATGCGGTACTGCATCCTAAAATCTGACCGTGTAAGTGTCTTACACATGTCAGATTTTCTGCCTAACTTTGGAAAAAGCCTTTTGAAAATCGTTTCCAAAGTTAGGCACAGGGATACGCAGGCTGAACAGCAGTTAAGTCTGCGTATCTCTTTTGAGAATCAGGCCCCCAGTAACTAAATTTGTTGGACGCTTTTGCACTAGGCCACCACTTTCATGATTTAGGGTGCAAAATGCTGCTATGTTTTTGAATGTTTTTAAACTCTTATGCATCAATAAAGCTTTGTAATTTTTGCCAATAAAGTCCATGACCTGCGGTTCAAATGTGTTAGTTTCACATATAAAGATTATCTTTAGACGTGGCGCGGCTTACTAGGGTTAACGAGTGTCCAGCCTGCGAAATGCATTGAGGACTTGCCGCACGCAAAATGCATTGAGGCTTTGCTGTTGACGCCACATCCGGTCTTTTCCTCACGCTGTATCTGGTTCCTGAAACACACCTTGGCTCTGGACATGCGACCAGGGGTGTGAGGAATGTAGCAATTGACGGGAACTGCTCTCCAATAATCAGAGGTGTCCTGACATTCCCCCCCACACAGCCATTCACTGGGAAGATCAGTGTGCTGCTCATAGGCGTGTACAGCCTACTGTATTAGGGTGTTCACCCAAAAGCTCAAACACACATGCCTTTCTCTGCAGCTGCACTGGACAGTTAATGAATGGGAAGTGCTTTGTGCTGACCGGCTTCCTGTTTATTCACAAACGAAAGAAAGACAGATTACTATGCTTCAGTTATGAATGAACGCAGTGAGTGAATGTGTCCACTGTGTTCATTTAGAAAAGAAAGGCGCTGGTATATGACATATGACATATTGATTAGCCCCTTACCCGCTCTTCATTCTGAACCATCCCCCGCAGCAGCTGTATAAAGAGGAGAGGAGCAAAGCCAGCAGCATTGGGGGTGGGAGGGAGGTGCAACACGGGGTTGGGGAGCTCAAGCAGTAGGGGGAATCGGCAATGCATGTGTTGATTAGGGTGTGACCAGACACACCTGGCACACCCCATGTGCACACCCATGGTGCTGCTGTTTCTCCTACCCCCAGTTCTTATGCATCTGAGAAGTGAGGGAATGTGATCACTTATAAAAAAAAAAGGAAAAAAGATATTTATAATATTTTTTATATCTATACACAAATGTTTTACATTTAATTTCTATTTTAAAACGGAATGAGTTGTTTTACAAGGTGATGGTTTACAATCAATTAAACACTGGCATGCATAACCTGTGATTTTACAGCATACTGCGTTGCAATGCAACTTTGTTACAGCAGGAGCCAACCTTGCAATGATTGCTGTTTGGAGGGCTTTCCATGTAATGCACATTGACAAGTGTTGCAGTAGCAGATTTTTTGGACAGTGCAAACCAACCTTGAGCATTGGTGTGAACCGTCACCTTTAAAAAGCTTCGATTTTTTTTTCATGTCCTTGCATTTTAGCTGCATTTAGCCAAGACAGCCTAGCACTTGTGATGCTAATGATCTCTTAATAAAATTGTCTTATTGTAAGCTAATCATTGTCATCAATTCTCTTACCTACTAATGACCTTGGGCTGCCTCATCATTTTTACACCCCTTGACATGCACTTTTATTGCAGTCACATGGAGATGTTATGAAATGCTGCTTATTACTGCCTATGTATTATGATTTATTGATTTTATATGATATATTATATATTATTACTGTTTACTGTGTGATTTTATTGTACATTTTCTGTTTTTCTTTTTTGTTCTCTCTTTTTCGTAGTCAATAAGGAAGTGAAAAAAATGAATATAAAAAATAAATTAAAAAACATCCAAAAATTCTTCTTTACTTCCCTTAGATGAGGTGTAAATGTAAATGTTTTATATGGTACCAAGGCAAATAGGCATATACAACCTGTTTCAACGTTGTTTGTTACTATGCTAGAGCTCTAAAGGTGTACACACATTTGAGACCACAGCTACTCACTGACATGGTTAAAAATTCAACTGAGCCAGGTGGAAAATTATTGGACATGTATTATCATATGCATTCACTTTTCAGCAGTGTCAGGCCTCGTACACACGGCCGAGGAACTCGACGTGCCAAACACATCGAGTTCCTCGGCCAGTTCAGCCCTGAAGCCGCCGAGGAGCTCGGCGGGACGAGAGCTCCCATAGAACAACGAGGAAATAGAGAACATGTTCTCTATTTCCTCGCCGAGCTCCTCGTCGGCTTCCTCGGCCGAAAGTGTACACACGACCAGTTTCCTCGGCAGAATTCAGCCAGAAACTCGGTCGGAAGCTGAATTCTGCCGAGGAAACTGGTCGTGTGTACGGGGCCTCATTTGTATTCAGACAGCTACAGATGCTGCAGCTGCCTGAATACAATAGGAGGAAGTGGGGATTATTCCATCTATGCTGTTGGGGGACAATAGAGCAGTGAAGCATTCTTCATGTATATTTACACAAAATGTGTTGCGCTATATCAAAAAATATTCATTCCCTCACAAGGAATATATGCTAAACTATGTGCAAATATGTAATATCAGTACAATATCAGAACAAGTGAAAAAGTCCCCTATATCAGCAGACCCCAACCTTTTTGGCACCAGGGACCATCTGCGCGGAAGAAAATTTCACACGGGGGGGGTAAACGATCTTTCGCGCACAATGGCTGGTGTCATGGCACCATGCTTGATATGGTGTCAGGGTGATTGAAGCGCATTATTTCTATTATTACATTGTAGTAATAAATTAAATAGTTCACCTCACCATAATGCAGAATCAGTGGGAGCCCTGAGCGCGTCACTTGCCACGTTGCCTGTCACATTGGCTGTCACCAGATGCGAAATGTCACTTGCCACGTCACCTGCCACATTGCCTGTCACCAGATGTGGAATGTCACTTGCCACGTCACCTTCCACATTGCCTGTCACCAGATGTGGAATGTCACTTGCCACAGCACCTGCCACGCTGCCTGCCACCAGATGTGGAATGTCACTTGCCACGTCACCTGCCACGTTGCCTGTCACCAGATGTGGAATGTCACTTACCACAGCACCTGCCACGCTGCCTGTCACCAGATGCGGAATGTCACTTCCCACTTCACCTGCCACGTTGCCTGTCACCAGATGCAGAATGTCACTTGTCATATCACCTGCCACGCTGCCTGTCACAAGATGTGGATTGTCATTTGCCACGTCACTTGCCATGTTGCCTGTCACCAGATGCAAAAGGTCACTTGCCACATTGCCTGTCACCAGATTTGGAATGTCATTTGCCACGCTGCCTGCCACCACTGCATTGGTGGCAGCACTGGTCCATTTAGCCTCTGTGCAGTGGTGGGTTCCGCATTAAGGCGGGTGGGTGGTCATCTCTCTGTTCCCCGCCACACCTCCGATATTGAGGCTGACAGAACACCAGATGTGAGGGCGGAAGTGCAGTGATGCTTGCTTCTTCCATCCACCCAGCTCTCATATGCCGCTTCCCCCGGCTCTCTTAGGCCCCTTTCACGTGAACCTCCGTATGCTCAGCGGGGATCGCTCCGTTGATCCCCTCTGAGCCCCTCTGACAGGGCGGTCCCCGCTCTCCCCTATGGGGGGATCGGATGAACACGGAAAGTCTGTCCGTGTTCATCCGATCCGCAGACGGAAGGAAAAATAGGGTTTTCTTCCGTCTGCAGAATCGGATGAATGCGGAGGCGGGTGAGATCGGGTGTCAGCAGATGTTCATCCGCTGACACCCGCAATCTCATAGGGACCAATGTGTGTCCCATTTTCATCCTCAGATGAATGGATGAAAAAGCAGACATATGGTCCGCAGGTGTGAAAGGAGCCTAATGCCAGCCACCCGGCTCTCTTATGCCAGCCGCTTGGCTCTCTTATGCCAGCTGCCCGGCTCTCTTATGCCAGCCGCCCTGCTCTTTCACGCCGCCCAGGTGCCTCATGCCGCCCAGGTGCCTCATGCCGCCCAGTGGTTGCCGACCCCTGCCCTATATAATATACAATTAAATAAAAGTCCACTGTGAGCCAAATTATTAATCCTTCTTTACCACCACAATTTCCAGTGCGCCAGCCACCAGCAAACACGCCTGCTTCCCAAAAATTTGCATCTCAGTGTATCGGAGGTCTCAAATCACCTTTTAACCACTTGACCTCTGCAAGATTTACCCCCCTTCATTACCAGGTCTTTTTTTGCTATACGTCACTGTGTTTTTTTAACTGACAATTGTGCGGTCATGCAATGCTGTACATAAATGAAATTTGTGTCCTTTCTTTCCTACTAATAGAGCTATTCTTTTTAATTTTTTGCACTATAAACAGAGACCCACAATTTTGAAAAATAAATAATATATATTTCTTACTTTCTGCTATAAAACATATCCAATTACATTTAAAAAAAATAATAATTTCTTCATAAATTTAGGCCAATATGTATTCCGCTACATATTTTTGGTATAAAAATCCCAATAAGTGTAAATTGATTGGTTTGTGCAAAGTGATAGCATCTGAAAACGATGGTATACATATTGGAATTTGTATTTTTTTTTTTTTATACTAATAATGGCGGTGATCAGTGACATATAGTGGGACTGCGATTGTAACAGAATGACCCGGGACACCCAGAGACTTTGTGAGGATGGGGGATACTCCTGTGTCAGCGTCACTGATAACTCTTGGGTCTGAGTCCACCCTGTGCCTTTTGGGCATGGGGTGGCAAGTGAATCATAATTCATGTATTACATGAGATGGGACATCACTGATAGTTCGTATTGCAGGATTTTGAGATACTGCAAGATGTTGGCCCAACCAGTCAATAGTGACTCATTCTATGCTTAGCCCTGACTAGTGACATGCTAATTGAGTCAGGGCCTGGAAGACATTCCATTGTCCTTGTGTAAAGGTGTTAACCCAGGTCTGCTCCCAGAACTCTAATTATGCATGCTAAATACTGTTTATGTGTGATAACACTGTCTACAGCCTAGTGATGCTCAGAGGTGTGAATAGGTGTCAAGCTGTATGCGGAGACGAAACGTCTGCCTAGGGAATTCAGTGTGTGAAGGTGTTTTGTTGTTATGCTGTTAGTTAAGGAATGTTTAGTAATTAGCCTTAGAGTGTGATTAGGGGGGTGGAGATCTCATTGTTGCTTTAATGCCTTGTACTGTATAAAAAGCTGAGAAGAAACCATTAAAGTATCATTACATTTGGAACAAGCACAGAGCTGTGTCTCGTCTTGATTCTGGGCAAATGAAATGGGAACGGGTCCTGCCGGTTGGAGCGCCGATAAGCTGTCGTGACTGGGATGGAAGGTTGTAAACGGTGGTGACCGTTACAGTGGTGGCACAGCAGTGGGATGTTTCCATCGGCAGAAGGACGGCGACAAGGACACAGGACAATGGAGACGCTGTATGAACGGCTGAAGCTCTCTTCCCTCAAGGACTTACTGGAGAGCCGGGGCAGATCGGCCAGCAACCGTAAGAGAAGGGACATTATTGCAGAGCTTGTCCAAATGGATAGAGCTGAGAGGCCCAGCGTAACAGACAGGACACCCGATGAAGAGTTTTTTGACCGGGCTGTTAGACGTGGACTGGCACAGTATGGACCTAATCCTCTACCGGAGATCATAGACCGGGTTATAGCGGCTGTGGATGCCACTTGGCTAGAGCAAAGAGGTGCTGCAGCAGCAGAAGTCACAGCAGCACCAACTGAAGAGAGGGGAGAGGTACAGATGCCAGTCACCATGGAAGTGGAGTTCCAGGGATCCGGGGCAATTGGCCCCTCTCCCCAGCAACAAGCTGTGGTGGTAAAGCATTTACCCCCAGCTGAATCCCTGGCAGCAGGGCAGGATGATACTGGCTGCGGCACACAACTGCAGCTTGAGCTGACATCGGGGGATGGGACTGTGGTCTCCCCTATAAGTGACCCAGCAGAAGGGCTGGCAACGGAGCAGAGTGCCACAAGTCTCTGCTCTCACCTAGCAGGAGAGGGAGTTCTTGGGGCAGTGGATGGGACTGTGGTCTCCACTCAAAGCAACCCAGCAGAAGAGCTGGCAACAGAGCAGAGTGCCACAAGCCTCTGCTCTCACCTAGCAGGAGAGGGAGTTCCTGGGGCAGTGGATGGGACTGTGGTCTCCACTGACACAACCCCAGAAAATGGTGCGTCACAGAGACAGGGGGATGCCGGCTTTGCTTTGCAAGCATCAGGGGATTTTCTACCACCAGTGGATGGGACTTCAGTCTCCACTGGTATACCCCAGGAATGGTGGCCAGTTGGCCCAGATCCCCAGCAGCATGATGAACTGAGCCCAGCCACCCTGTCTTCTCTCCAGCGGCTGAAAGGACTCCAGGGAGAAGGGCCAGTCCAGGCCTCTCCCCAGCGGCAGGCATGTTCTTTGAGAGAGACAGAGGTTGGCAGGGTGAGTAATGCTCTGTTTGGAGCAATTTATTTGGGGTACGGTATGGATACCAGCATTGGAGGACTGGATCTACTGAATGACTTCGGAGTCACCCGTTCGGGGTCTCCTCCTGTGTCAGTCTCCCACCGAAAGGGGAGAGATGTAACGGAATGACCCGGGACACCCAGAGACTTTGTGAGGATGGGGGATACTCCTGTGTCAGCGTCACTGATAACTCTTGGGTCTGAGTCAACCCTGTGCCTTTTGGGCATGGGGTGGCAAGTGAATCATAATTCATGTATTACATGAGATGGGACATCACTGATAGTTCGTATTGCAGGATTTTGAGATACTGCAAGATGTTGGCCCAACCAGTCAATAGTGACTCATTCTATGCTTAGCCCTGACTAGTGACATGCTAATTGAGTCAGGGCCTGGAAGACATTCCATTGTCCTTGTGTAAAGGTGTTAACCCAGGTCTGCTCCCAGAACTCTAATTATGCATGCTAAATACTGTTTATGTGTGATAACACTGTCTACAGCCTAGTGATGCTCAGAGGTGTGAATAGGTGTCAAGCTGTATGCGGAGACGAAACGTCTGCCTAGGGAATTCAGTGTGTGAAGGTGTTTTGTTGTTATGCTGTTAGTTAAGGAATGTTTAGTAATTAGCCTTAGAGTGTGATTAGGGGGGTGGAGATCTCATTGTTGCTTCAATGCCTTGTACTGTATAAAAAGCTGAGAAGAAACCATTAAAGTATCATTACATTTGGAACAAGCACAGAGCTGTGTCTCGTCTTGATTCTGGGCAAATGAAATGGGAATGGGTCCTGTCGGTTGGAGTGTCGATAAGCTGTCGTGACTGAGATGGAAGGTCGTAAATGGTGGTGACCGTTACAGCGATATTGCGGAAAACAATCTGACACTAACTGACACTTTTGAGACTTTGTGGGAACCAGTGACACTAATAGTGATTAGTGCTAGGGCACCCAAAGAGTTAAATGTCAGCCTAACCAGTGTTTTTGTTTGTATAATGTGGTGCTTTCACTAGGAGATGTGCTAATTTAATTCCCCGCTTTGCAGGGAAATAAAATCCAGCATATCCCCGCTGACAAGACAGAGCTCCGACTTGTTTGCATAGGCAGAGCTCTGTCCAGTCTGTCTCCTGGCTGATCAGTGTTTGCCAGTGGACATCCATTGATCAGCAGCAGCTTATCGGCTTCTACTGTGACTAATCCCAGCAGAAGCGGTGCACACGTGCGTCCCCTACCCGAAAGAGCAGACACACGTATACTGTATATATATATATATATATATATATATATATATGTGTGTGTGTGTGATTCTGCTGCCCCCACACTCTACTAGTAATAGCAGTAATTGCACAGTGCACCTCATGCACAGAGAAAGAGCAAGGAGAACTGCATAGTGTAGTAGATTCTAACTTAGGGCATATACTCACAAACAGAGGAGAAAATCAAGTGCAATAAAGTCACTGCATGTACGATCAACTGGGTAGGTGTGATGACAACTAGTCTCTTCCCTGTATGTTTCATTCTACGGGATCTCTTCCAAGAAGCTTTGGAGTACCATAGGGTAAAATGCATGGGGAGGAGCCTAGTGTTGACATCATCATGACCGCCTGGATGATCATTGGGTGTGTGTATTGTGCTGTGGCATGTTGATAGGATATAGCTTCCAGATAGCAGAATTCTGGGTTGTCCTGATAGACAATCATAAGTCTAATAGAGTCCATTATATAAAAGAATTGTCAAATTTTGCTTTTGATACAGTGAAACAAATTCAGAAGCATTGGTGGCCCTGGATGTACAGTACCTATGTAGCCCCACTTTACAATGCTACCTAGCCCTGTAATTGATTGGCCTGTTATTTGCCACTCTCCTTCATTGATATGGTTTCCTTGGTCATGGCAAATATTTCTAAATATTCAGCTCTGAAAAAAAAAATTATTTATACATTCCATTTTGCTCCACTGTCTTACATTTAGCTTATTTTCTGTCAACATATAGTACCTTATAAAATAACTCATATACCTAAAGAACTTGTAAACATTAATCAAATATACAGGTTGCATCTGTTTGACTACTTCTTCTCACATATTGTACAGAATGTCAATATACATGTGTGTATATATATATATATATATATATATATATATATATATATATATATATATAGAGTAGCTAGACCTTTAGTCAATGTCCAAAGAATTCCAGTGCCTTATTTTGTTCCTAACTGCTATTTTTAGCTGCACTTATTTTACTACTTATGTATTATTTAAAGCAGTGGACAGATTCAAGTGGTTTCTGCACAACAACATTATGGCGCTAATTTATGAAAGCTCGAGAATAAGAGAAAAAATGGGGTGTTAATTACTTGAGATGGTAATCAAAATGTGCAAACATTGAAGGTCATTTTGAGTGCTTCTTGCGTAGCTTCATGAGTACTGCATGAATCAAGTATGTTTGACCTTTCCTACTCTTTACACCAAATAAAGTGTCATTGTAATGTGTTTATTAGTTTGAAGAGATGTATGCTCACAATTTATGTTATTAATCATGTTGTGATGCCATGATCTAGGAGTAAATGCATCCAGTGAATTGCCTGCTATCCAGGAAGCACTGTAATTATACCAGACCCTCCAACATGTCTCCACTAGGTACTAAGCACTCGGCTCCTGATCCATCTCTCTGCCTTTCTGATTACACTTGCCTGACATTTAAGCAGACTCTTCATGAATGAGCTCAGGAGATGTAATCAGAAAGGCATAAAGATGATCAAGAATATTGTGAACTTGTTGGATGCGTCATCATATACATCATATACAATCGTAAACTCAGAAAGTACACATAATTAATTTCTGAATATGTTTTATTAAATTTTTTAAGAAACCCAAGAATTTTTTTTAAAGATTGAAATAAACAGGAGGTTACCAACTGGTACTCCTGGTTACTCCCACACTCCAAAGACATGCTGGTAGGTTAATTGGCTCCAGTCTAAACTGGCCTTGGAATTTGTATGTATGAATGTGAGATGGGGACCTTAGATTGTAAACTCATTGAGGGCAGGGACTGAGGTGAATATACAATATATACCGTATTTATCGGCGTATACCGCGCACCTTTTTGCCCTGAAAATCAGGGAAAATCGTGGGTGCGCGATATACGCCGATACCCGCTTTCCCGCGCCGAGTTTTAACACTGCGCTGGCATATACCGAGCGCAGTACACTCGTGTATAGTCGGGCAGGCTCAGCTCCTCTCGCGCTCACGTCCTGGACATACAGGACGTGAGCGCGAGAGTAGCCGAGCCTGCCCGACTATACACGAGTGTACTGCGCTCGGTATATGCCGGCACAGTATTCAAACTCGGCACGGGAAAGCGGGGATCGAGCAGAAGGACGCCGCAGAAGGACGCCGGACCCGAAGAAGAGGACACCCGAAGCCGCAGAAGGACGCCGGACCCGACGAGGCCGCCGATGGATGCCGTGCAAGACACCAGAACTGTAAGTACTAAAATGTTTTTTTTACAGGAATGTCGGGTCCACTTTAGGGGTGCATGCTATACGCCGGAGCGCGCAATACCCTGACAAATACGGTATGTGAAGAGCTGCATTAATTGTTGGTGCTATATAAATACCTGTATAAATAATTCCAGGGAGTGGCATGCACCTTAATGGACTTAACTCATAGTATGCCTACACTTAGGCAGACCATACATGGTCGAATTTCTAAAGAATTTTCTTTTGAAAATCCAAAAATTGTGCGTTTTGTGATCCGATTTGTGCCACCATTGATTTCGAAATCCGACCAACCAAGCCTTCAATTTCACCTCATGTTCCTACAGAAAATAACTTTTGTGTCTGGGAATATTCTATTCTTTCCGGGAATTTTCTTTTCTTGCACATGCGCATTTCTTTTTCGATTACATTTCACACACGATTCTCCAATCATTGATTACAAAATTGTTTGTTTTTCGACATGTCCAATTATTAAAATTCAATGGCCGCACGAAAATCGGGTGTTGCTGAAGCCCATTAATGGTGCAAAATACGAATGAAAACTCTTAGATAAGTTTAAAATTCGACTCATGTATGGCCTGGCTTAGTAGCTGAATTCCTGGAGCTTTAAAGATGTTTGAGTCAAAGTTAGCAGACTTTCACAGCACCCAGGTCAGTACTACAACTTCTTTCAATATTCTGTAGTATGCATCCTTCCTTTCACAAAATTATAGAATGGTTTTTGGAACATAGGAACACATTCAGGGCCACAGGCTGAAAGTCAGCATACTTAAAAATGATGCAGGCTAGTAGTCAGAAAAAGTATGAATTTAGTGATTTGGGTAGCCAACCGTATGGCTTAAATGAAGGCACAAACGTTAGAGCTCTTTAGCAGGTAGGCTGTATGCCCTGAGTTCCCAAAATATAACATTACACCCAAACATTACATGAGTTACCTTGAATGCAAACATTACATGTATGCTTGGAATGTATCTTCAAAATACATTTAGAATGTAAACGGATGTTATTTCGTTTGCTAAAACAAGATATATCATAGAAAATCTTTAAGTTTTGTTTTTCATAAATGCTGTTTACACTTTTTTTTATCCTTTTTGGCAACCTATTTCAGCCCCCTTCTGTCTAGCTGAACTTGCACCAGCATCAGCTGCACATATCTGCTCTGGACCGGCTTCCTGATAGTGGCCATGCCATAATGTATGGGAACTGATGGAAGAGGGACCCTGTCAGCTCACTGCAGTCCAGTCATATCAATTCTAATGCTTGGCTTCCAAAGCCATTTACCTGTCACCTCATTACAATGAATTATGTATTCAAATGTTCCACAAACTATCTCTCTCATTAGAATTGGTTATTAAATTGACATATCATAGAAAACTATCTCTATGGCTAGCAAGTAAAAATTGATGGATATAGTAATTTCGACTTACTGTATGCAGTTAATTGAAACCTGAAATTAAACCTGTCTCCCCACTGAGCTCCAGTGGCCCCCTATCCACCCACTGAACACCACTGCCCCCCTGAGTAACCCCCACCACTGAGGACCAATGTCCCCGCTCCTACCACCACTGAACACCAATTCAGTGAGCACTGATGTTCCCCTTTTATTCCCACTGAATACCAATGCCCTACCTTTCCAGCCAATGAACACCAACCCTTTTTTTCTCACCACCAGCAGCACTGATCACCAACACTGGGGACATTTTTCCTCCCACAGACCCCATATAGTGGGCATCTTTTTCCTCCTACTGACCACTGAAGCAGAAAATATTTTTCCCCTGCTGATCACTGAAGCCAAGCATTTTTTTTCTCCTGCTGATCACAGAAGCCAAGCTTTTTTTTCTCCTGCTAATCACAGACCCAAGGCATTTTCCTCCCCTGCAGCATAAGGCACTATGACACATGACTGCTGCACTCTATATATAGGGGTAGATTCAAATAGCCCGGCGTTAATTTCTGCGGGCGTAATGTATCTCAGAAACGTTACGCCGCCGTAACTTAGGGCGCAAGTTCCGTATTCATAAAGAACTTGCGCCCTAAGTTACGGCGGCGTAGCGTATGTGGTCTGGCGTAAGCCTGCCTAATTCAAATGTGGATGATGTGGGTGTGTTTTATTTAAATTACTTGTGACCCCACGTATTTGATGTTTTTTACGAACGGCGCATGCGCCGTCCGTGAAAGAATCCCAGTGCGCATGCTCAAAAATACGCCGCAAATCGTCAATGCTTTAGACGTGAACGTAACTTACGTACAACCCTATTCGCGAACGACTTACGCAAACGACGTAATCAACGGAAAATTTGACGCTGGCCCGACGTCCATACTTAACATAGGATACGCCTCATATAGCAGGGGTAACTTTACGCCGGAAAAAGCCTAACGTAAACGACGTAAAAAATGCGCCGGGCGGACGTACGTTTCTGAATCGGCATATCTACCTAATTTGCATATTCCTCGCGTAAATCGACGGAAGCGCCACCTAGCGGCCAGCGTAAATATGCAACTAAGATACGACGGCGTAAGAGACTTACGCCAGTCGGATCTTAGCCCAATTCCAGCGTATCTTGTTTTCTGAATACAGAAAAAAGATACGCCGGAGCATCCTAGAAGTTACGCGGCGTATCAATAGATACGCCAGCGTAACTTTTTTCTGAATTTACCCCATAGTATATTAGATTTATTTGGAGTTATCTTTTAACATGATCTAAGTAAAGTATTCACATATCATATGTGGACTCAGTTTTACATCTTCTTTTACATTGACACCATAACCCCAATTTTAGAGCACTAAATGAATGATCTTGTAGGAGACCTATCATGACATCTTCAGCTTTCCTTGCTTTAATTTATAAATTGCCTTCATTAAAGTAAGTTAATGATCAAAGAGCACTGTCATATTTATTTAAGTTGAAGATGCAAAAGAAAATGAAGTTGTGGCTTTGTTGTTTTGTCACATGTGACTGCAAACACCAGATGCTGCATTACTTATCGAAACCACAACCGGAAAACAGTATTAGCACAATATAATAATGTGTGATGTCACTTATTAGTGTTCTGTTTTTTGTATACAGATTTTTTTTATTTACTGCATGATCAGTATTCTCCATTTTTCTATTTTCATAACTGTTGAATATTAGTTATTTTCTTCAAAAAATTATGCCATTTCCATCTCTGACTCCTTTTTTCATTTCTATTACTTTAACTACTATTTAAATCAGAAGATCATGCTGCTACAGTATTTCGATGTTGTATTCATATAATAAATATAGGAGCTCTTTGTGTTCTTTTGTGTTGCAGTAGCATGCCAAAAACAGGCAATTTATTGTGTGTTACTGCAATCCATGGTGGTATATGAAACTATCTGTGGTTCCTTTCACTTTTTAGCACATCACAATGCACAATGAACCACCTCTGCATTGTAGTGAGCTGCATTAAATAAAATGATGCAAGTTTGAAAAAAAATGCTTGGCAGCTTATTTAAACTGAATAATGGATAATAAATACTTTAACTATAACATCCTAAGGTAGTGCATCTGAAGATAACCGTTAACAGTAACCCAATAGATTGCTTCAGGCAATACATTCTCCTATGGATAGGAACTAGTCAATTCACATAAGTTAAAATGTTACTAAACCCAGGACCCTGCATTCACTACATGATATCTGGTCTCCCACAGTACACAGAACATGGAAATGCAACCATTTTGGTAAATATAAGCTGCTAAATACTTTCTCATCAGAAGTGTATAGGAGTATTGTGACTTCTATCAGTTCCTTGTAAAGCTTGTAGGGGGAGTTTTCATACTGCACTGAGCTGTCCTATCAGGATCCAGGACCACTGACCCTCTGTCTGGACAGTGATGATTGGCCCTGTGGTGATCACATGCACTCTATCAAGAGAGCTAAAAAGACTCTCTAACTATACACATTAAACTGAGCATGTGCAGCCTGACTCCAAAGGCTCTGTACTATCCAGACATGTTCTGGAGTCTGTGGAAGAAGAGGAGGATCTGTGCACACAGGATCAAACTGCCTTTTTACACAATGAGGAGGATTAACCCCTTAGTAAAGCATGCTTTACTGCATATACAGACTGATTTTACTGTTGTGGGTTAAGTAACACTCTGAGGGTGATTACTATCCTATGAAATACCTGTAAAAAAGTTTTACGCACTTTTAATTTTATTGATAATTTATAAAACACAAGAAAACAATAACTGCACTTTTGTTATATACCATAAACATAAAAGTGCCTGAACATACAGTATTTTCAGATCTCTTCATGAAAACCTCAATTGCCCCAATTCATGGGATACCGTAAAAGGCTAGTTCTAACGTTCCTTGTTTATGCTTGGTTTACTTCCCAATCTGGCCTGCCCACGTCAATATTCTACACTTCCGTATTGGCTTATAAAGACAGGCATAACAACCAATAGGAAGGTGTGAGTGGTAGTGGGGGCAGGATCACCTCAAACTAAACCAGGCAGAATAAAATGTATAGTACCAGGGGGGCTCATAGATAAAACACAGCATTTCGTTCGAATAGTTATTTTAGCTATAAAGGTCTACGAAATGTGCTAGGCTCAAAAATCATGCTCAGCAATCATTCTCATAAATTGCTTGAGTCACACAAGCTCGCAGTGAAACATTTGTTTAGCTGCATGCTAAATAAATGATGTACTGAAATAAATGCAGTCTGCAGTGTCAGGCTTCATGTATTCTATAGCTGTCATTCCTCTGTATGGTGCACCTAGGAATATACTAGAGTATCTTTATACATCAGCAATGGGTATGTGATGCAGCATGTGACACTTGAGTATAATTAGTCTAAATATTGCCTTTCAGTTCCTAATGATTCAACCAAAGGGAATTATCAATTCGATCATTTTTAATTCTCCGGAATTCCTAAAAAAGTAGATCTAGATGACTGAAGAGAATCAAGCAATTCTGTAATCCGGATTCTTTTTTATACAACAACATAATCAGTTGTATTTTATACTATTTGCAATTCTCTGCAGATTGCACAGATCTACAGACATACTGTATATATTCGGGAGATTTAAATCTTACCAAATGAAAAAATCAATTAATTTGTCAGTAATATCACTTAAACTCTCTGTATCCTGCAACAAAAAGCTACTAGTATTGCTTTATGGGTATCAGTATGCTGTAGTCCTAGGTCTTGTATACAAAATTTGAAGAGTTGGTCGATCAGAAATGTCATTTATACGTGTTTTTGATCAATTACTAGGAACTCAAGTTACATAGTTACAGAGTTAGTCTATCTAGTTCAACCATAAAAAAAATAATAATAATAATACTATCCTACAATCTACTATACCCAATCCTATACCCACAGTTGATCCAGAGGTAGGCGAAAAACCCCAGCAAAGCATGATCCAATTTGCTACAGCAGGGGAAAAAAATTCCTTCCTGATCCCAAGAGTCAATCGGATTTTCCCTGGATCAACTTAACCTATAAATGTTAGTACCTGGTTATATTTTGTACATTTAGGAAATAATCCACATCTTTCTTAAAGCAATCTACTGAGCTGGCCAGAACCACCTCTGGAAGGAGTCTATTCCACATTTTCACAGCTCATACTGTGAAAAAAACTTTCCATATTTAGAGCCAAAATCTCTTTTCGTCTAGGCGTAAAAAGTGCCCCCTTGTCCTCTGTGTTGACCATAAAGTGAATAACTTAACACCAAGTTCACTATATGGACCCCATTTTATATTTGTACATGTTGATCATATCCCCCCTTAATCTCCTCTTCTCAAGAGAGAATAAATTCAGTTCCTCTAATCTTTCCTCATAGCTGAGCTCCTCCATGCCTCTTATCAGTTTGGTTGCCCTTCTCTGCACTTTCTTCAGTTCCCCGATATCCTTTTTGAGAACTGGTGCCCAAAACTGAACTGCATATCCCAGATGAGGTCTTACAAATGATTTGTACAGGGGCAAAATGATATCTCTCTCTCTGGAGGCCATACCTCTCTTAATACAAGAAAGGACTTTGCTCGCTTTGGAAACTGCAGCTTGGCATTGCGTGCCATTATTGAGCTTATGATCTACCAAAACCCCCAGATCCTTCTCCACTACAGATCCCCCCCAGTTGTACTCCCCCTAGTATGTATGATGCATGCATATTCTTAGCCCCCAAGTGCATAACTTTACATTTATCATTAAACCTCATCTGCCACATAGTCTCCCAATTGGACAATGCATTGAGGTCGGCTTGTAAATTGGAGACATTCTGTAAGGATGTTATTTCACTGCATAGTTTGTAGTAATACCTGAGAGATTTCTAGCTATTTAACCCCTTTACCAAAGAATTACCATTTCTCCTGCCATAAGAGGTAACTGACACCTACTGGTACGTTCTCATTAATGGAAAATAAGATGGAATAGGAAGTTTAAAGTATAACTAAGAGCAAAACATTTTTCTTTAGTTTTGGATGGAGAGGATAGGGAAAAGAACACCTGTCAGGTTTTTATTGCGGTCTGTGTCCCCGTTAGGGAGATTAATCCTCTCTATTTGTCCTGTTTACCATTATCATGAAAATTAAAGTAAATAAAAATCCCAAATTTTGGATTGTTCTCAGAAAAGTAATAGAGGGGAAATCTTCCAATGGGGACACTAGTTCTGGTGACCTAGGGCACCCCAAGGAATTCCCTTAATTTGCAGGGATTTCCTCTCACTTCCTATTTGGCTATGGGACAGGAAGTGAAATGAAATCTCCGCAATGGGACATAGATGGCAAAAAAAGAACCTTACAGGGGTTATAACACTACTCTATCCAAAATGAAAAACAAACATTTTTGCCTATAGTTCTACTTTAAGTACAAATGTTTTTGACCAGAGTTCCCAGGTGATATCAGAAGCTGCTTGAGAGTCAGGCTACACAGCATCAAGTGAAAGGATAATAGTGATCATTGCTTAGCATTTAGGAACAGACACAGGACCTGTGCCTATGGCATTGCTGATGTATATTACAAATATAGATCTCCCAGTTACTAGAAACAAAACCTAAAACTTCATGCTTACATCCTTTTTGCTGTGCTCAGATTACACCAGCAGCTATGTTTTTTGTTGCTTAATGCCATTTATGTTGTTTGTGATGGGAAGATGAGAGTATTCTACCATGTAATCCCTTTTAGGAAATCACTGAGTTTTCTCCATGCTTTATCCTTTAAAATAATCTCTATGGGGCCCAGTTGTCCCATAGGTACTTCCACTTTGCTTGCATTATTCCAGTTTAATTCACACACTGCAGTTTTTCCTCTTCATGACATTTTTCTAGGCCTTCTAATCATTTCTCAGCATTAACAAAACTATCTGTGTTGATTACACAATCATTTTTTCTCCATCACTGCTGCTCTGTTTCCTTGAAGGGGCATTTTTGAGCTTTTATTCTTAAGCGCAATCCATTACAGAACGAAACACTCATCTCAGAAGCATCTGTTGGAAGTAGTCATTATCTGACCGTTCGGCTTCACACTAGATCCAAGCACTAAGATAGGCCCAATTAGCTGTAGTGCAAGTGATGCCACTGCCACTGCCATGGATCTAGTGCGTAGCCAGAGAGTTGGAGAATGGCAAATTCCACCAGAGAATTCTGACACAGGTATATAGCTTGCTGACAGATTATCCAATTAGCTTATAATAGAAGCTGGCTTTTACAGGTATGATAAACAAACGTTTTATGGAATTAAGAGACCTACAGTTATTAAGGATGGGTAAAAAATGTGACAAGGAGTTAACATCTTAGTTATTTTTAATACATTGGGCCAGATTCACGTAGATCAGCGGATCTTTAGATCCGCTCGATCTACCTGATTTAAGATCCGCTCCCGCAAGTTTGCGAGGCAAGTGGGTTATTCACAAACCACTTACCTCCAAACTTGCGGCGGCGGATCGTAACTCTCCCGGCGGAATTCAAATTCCGCGGCTAGGGGGAGTGTACTATTTAAATCAGGCGCGTTCCCTCGCCGATTTAAATGCGCATGCGCCGTCCACGAAATTTCCCGGCGTGCATTGTTCCGACTGAAGTCACTAGGATGTCAGTGGTTTTGACGCTTACGTAAACGACGTCCATCCGTATTCGAGAACGACTTACGCAAACGACGTTAAAAAATTCAAATTCGACGCGGGAATGCCGGCTATACTTAACATTGGCTGCGCCTCATAGAAGCAGGGGTAAGTATACGCCGGGAAAGCCGCTACGGAAACGACGTAAGAACACTGCGTCAGGGCCGCGTACGTTCGTGAATTTGCGTATCTTGCTGATTTACATATTCTACGTAAATCAGCGGGAAGGCCCCCGGCGCCATTTTCAAATTGAAAATAAGATTCGACAGTGTAACACAGTGTAACACTGTCGGATCTCACTACTCACTGCACAGTGGTGCAGTGAGTAGCACTTTCGCCTAGCAGCAAAAGGTTCGCTTGTTCGAATCCCAACCACGACACCATCTGCCTGGAGTTTGCATGTTCTCCCTGTGTCTGCGTGGGTTTCCTCCGGGTACTCCGGTTTCCTCCCACACTCCAAAGACATGCTGGTAGGTAAATTGGATCTCGTCCAAATTGGCCCAGTATATATGTATATATGTGTGTGTCCCTAGCGTGTCATGATCCTACGGGGTAAAAATGACCGCACCAGCCAAGCAGATACTGGCTGGAAAAAGCGCCCAGAGGCGATTCAGTTCGCATGCGTTGCGCTATACAAGTCATTCATTCATTCATATCTATGCGTAACTGATTCTATGAATCAGACGCATAGATAGGACCAGTGTAAGTCAGAGATACGACGGTGTATCTGGAGATACACCGTCGTATCTCTTTGTGAATCTGGCCCAAAGTTTTTATGACGTTTTTACAATGATATATATAAGAGAAATGGGATCATATTTACTCATTACATACGCAGACTGCTTCATGCTTAGGAAACTGTACAGTGACAACACCTCCCTACTTACCCCTCTTAGTGCAAGTAAAAAAGATCAGATATGAACTGAATGACAACAAGGGACTGTATATATTTTTTATGTAAACTGTAAATTGTAATGCTAACTGAGCCTATCTCATATCAAAAGTCATAATCACATTCACTCCTTGATATACAGAAGACAAATAAAAGTAGCCTTTACAAATCTGTATAATAAATGTAAAAATTAAAACATGTAACAGCAATTAACTTAAAAAGTGATATAAAAAGTCACATACAAAATTTGGTACATTACTACAGGGGTCTACAACCTCCAGGCCGCAGATAGGTGCCGGTCCGTGGCCTGTTGATGACCGGGCCGCACAGTAGGGGATGACCAGTAACTGTGGTCTGCACAGGGGTATCCGCTCACCTCCTGCTGTGCGGCCATGCTCGTGTGTCCTCTCCTGTCTTCTCTGCCCAGCAGGGAGCAGGAGGAGCTGCAGAAAGGATTGAAGAGCTCCTGCCCCCTGGCCTGCTGATAGGATGGCATTGTCGAATGGGTAGGTGGGCAGGCAGAGGAGCTGGGAGAGGACACACGGACTGATAACAGGTAGGAGTCCTGTGCAGGAGATGCAGAGCTTGAAATGGGGAAGTGTAATGTGTGATGTTACAGAGGAAAGGGGGGCGAACTGCAAGGGCACTGTGATGGAGGAAGCTGTGATTTCTAGAAGCACTGTAATATAAAGGGGACTGCACTATAAAGGGGCACTGTAATCATTACAGTGCCCCCTTTGCAGTGCAGTCCCCTTTACATCACAGGCCCTCTTTATCTTACAGTGCCCCCTTTACAGTGCAACCCCCTTTATATCACAGTGAACCCTTTACATAACAACTCCCCTTTAAATTACAGAGCCCCTTTACAGAGCAGATCCTGTTACAATAATGTAAAGGGGATTGCACTGTAAAGGGGGGCTGTGTTGTGGACTGAAACTGAGGACACTGTGGGACTGCTTTAAAGGGGGAACTGTGATGTAAAGGTGGACTGTGGACACTGATTTAAAGTGGGGGGTCTGTGTTGTAAAGAGGGGGTTTTGGTGTGAAGGGGACTCCCATATCCCATCCCCCGACTTGTCCACCACAATGACAACCCCGCCCTTAAATCCGCCTTCCCCGATCCCTGGGAATATTGGCTGCATTAAACTGGTCCCTAGTGCCAAAAAAATTTGGGACTGTTGTATTACTATATCAAAATAATTTGGAAAAATGCACTTTTATTTTCCTTTAAAGTGATTGTAACGGTTTGTTTAAAATAAAATAAAACATAACAAACATTTTATACTTACCTCCTCAGTGCAAGGGTTTTGCACAGAGCGGCCCCGATTCTCCGTTTCTGGTGTCCCCCCATGGTGCTCCTGATTCCTCATCCTCATTAAAGCGGATGTTCCGCCCCAAAAAAATATTAAAACCCAGCAGCTACAAATACTGCAGCTGCTGACTTTTAATAATAGGACACTTACCTGTCCTGGAGTCCAGCGCCGTCCGCAGCAGATGACGAGCGATCGCTCGTCACCCTGCTGCTCCCCCCTCCATCCACGCTGAGGGAACCAGGAAGTGAAGCGCTGCGGCTTCACTGCCCGGTTCCCTACGGCGCATGCGCGAGTCGCGCCGCGCCCGCCGATTGGCTCCCACTGTGTGCTGGGAGCCGAGTGTTCCCAGCACACAACGGGGGGGCGACGGGATGTGACGCAATGCCCGTCTTTTGCCCGTGAATGCCGGGCCGGAAGTGGGTGCAAATACCTGTCTTTAGACAGGTATCTGCACCCCCCTCCCCCTGAAAGGTGTCAAATGTGACACCGGAGGGGGGAGGGTTCCGATCAGCGGGACTTCACTTTAGGGTGGAGAACCGCTTTAAGTGCCCCCACGGAGAGCCGCATTCCAAAAAGGCACCCGAGTAGTGCTGCTGCTTCCATTGACACAGACAGCAGGTCTCAGCCACGCCCCCCATCTCCTGTGTCACTGGATTTGATTGACAGCAGTGGGAGCCAATGACTTCTGCTGCTATCAATCTATCCAATGAGGACCCGAGACAGCGGCTGGAGCCACTGTGCTCGCCCTCGTCACTGGAAAGATCAGGTTCAGATAAGTAAAAGGGTGGCTCTGGGGGGCAGCTGCACCACAAAAGGGTTTTCACCTTAATGCACAAAATGCATTAAGGTTAAAACCTCTAGACTTTACAACTCATTTAAGTATATTTAAAGCAAAGAACATTAAACCTAGCAATGATATATAAAATATACAGTACATATAGGATAAAATTGTTCTCCAGAGTGGTCACACTACAATTTATTCTTCAAAGTGGTGCTCACAAGGGTAGAAAGTAAACCAAAGCTGCAGCATCCAGCCAGCTTGACTTCAGATAGGAGACACAGTATATACAGTTGTATTCAACCCCCACTGAAATTGATTGTTTTGCCCAGTTTGACATTGATTTTGACCATTCAGTCATCCTGCTTACAATTTAATCAAAGAGGCACGTGTAGGTCAGACAAATATAACATAACATTTATAATGAAATAACCACAAATGTCTTTTCTGTGCTCACATCATTATCAGTTTTATTCAACCCCCAGTTGACATTCAATCTTAGTACTTAGTACAACATCCTTTTATAGTTATAACAGCTTTTAAACTTGAAGCATAGCTTGACACAAGTGTCTTGCAGCGATCTACGGGTATCTTCGCCCATTCGTCATGGGCAAAAGCCTCCAGTTCAGTCACATTCTTAGGCTTGCACACTGCAACTGCTTTCTTTAAGTCCCACCAGAGGTTCTCAATCGGATTTAAGTCTGGTGACTGCGATGGCCACTCCAAAATGTTCCAGCCTTTAATCTGCAACCATGCTCTAGTGGACTTGGAGGTATGCTTGGGATCATTGTCCTGTTGAAAGGTCCAACGTCTCCCAAACCTCAGGTTTGTGACAGACTGCATCACATTGTTATCCACTATCTCCTGGTACTGAAGAGAATTCATGGTACCTTGCACACGCTGAAGCTTCCCTGTACCTGCAGAAGCAAAACAGCCCCAAAGCATGATTGACCCCCCACCATGCTTCACAGTAGGCAAGGTGTTCTTTTCATCATAGGCCTTTTTCTTCCTCCTCCAAACATAGCGTTGATCCATGGGCCCAAACACTTCTACTTTTGTTTCATCAGTCCACAGAACACAATCCCAAAACTTCTGTGGTTTGCCCACATGACTTTTGGCATACTGCAGTGGACTCTTCTTATTCTTTGGAGACAGCAAGGGTGTGCGCCTGGGAGTTCTGGCATGGAGGCCTTCATTACGCAGTGTGCGCCGTATTGTCTGAGCAGAAACTTCAGTACCCACATCTGACAAATCTTTTCTCAGTTCCTCAGCAGTCACAAGGGGACTTTTCTCCACTCTACGCTTCAGGTAACGCACAGCAGTCAAAGTCAGCATCTACTTTCTGCCACGACCAGGTAGCGTTTCAACAGTGCCCTTTGCCTTGAATTTGCGAATGATGCTTCCTATGGTGTCTCTTGGTATGTTTAACATCTTTGCAATCTTCTTATAGCCATTGCCCTTCCTGTGAAGAGTAATCACCTCTTCTCTTGTCTTCCCGGACCATTCTCTTGACTTCACCATGTTTGTAACCACACCAGTAAATGTCTAGAAGGAGCTGAGTATCACAGTCATTTTAAAGCTGCCTGATTGGTGCTTATTAGGCTTTATTGCTGCTCCCTGACATCCACAGGTGTTTTCAATACCTGATTGAAAACACTTCAATGAAACTCTGTTCTTCAGAGTGGTAGTCTTTCAGGGGTTGAATAATTGTGTAAATGAAGAATTCACAAAATAAACATTTACTACTGTATTACAAAACCAATTGATGTCATTTTAGTTGCATATGGTTCTTTAAGAAGTCCTTGTAGGATTTCATTCTGAATACAATTACAAATGTACACTAAATTCCCTAAAACCATTTACAGCATTGGGGGGTTGAATAATTTTGAACACAACTGTATATATATATATATATATATATATATATATATATATATATATATATATATATATATATATATATATATATATGGCTTTTTTTTTCTTCTCAGAGAATAGGCGCAGGAACTCTCCCTTTTGGAGTTACTCAGTCTTCACCACTACCTACCTTCAAGCACCGTTCTTTGGTCCCAGTCCTGCCCCTTTAATTTGTTAATGATAACAAGAAAAGAAGTAAAATAGATCCCCTGCAGCCAACAACAATAGACCCCCAGCAACAATAGACCACCCTCAACAAAATAAACCCCCCTAGCAACAACAGACCCCCCAGCAGCATCAAAAGATCTCCCCTCCGACAGTATCGATAGACCATCCAGCAGCCAGCTACAATAGAATTCTCCCTCAACAGTAGATCCCTCCAGGCAACAACTGACTCTCCCAGCAACAAAAGACCCATCCCAGCAACAATAGATGCCCCGTCAGCAAAAATATAGCTCCCCAGCAACAATAGACCCTCCCCCTCCAAAAATAGATCCCTTCCAGCAATACTAGATCCCCCAGTAGCAATAGACACTATAACACAACCCAGCACCCCTTGACATCACATACATTCAGTGCTACAGGTGACAAGACTGCATTCCCCCGCGTTCCCGCTGAAAAAAAGCCCTGCATATATATATATTATAATACCAAACGTAATGGGATGCATGCCTTTACACGCACATAAACGCTAATGGTATCAAAGTCTTAGTCTATAGGGTTCAATATTGAGTTGGCCCATCCTTTGCAGCTATAACAGCTTCAACTCTTCTGGAAAGGCTCTCCACAAGGTTTAGGAGTGTGTCTAAGGGAATGTTTGACCATTCTTCCTGAAGCACATTTTGTGAGGTCAGGCACTGATTTGGACGAAAAGGCCTGGCTCAAAGTCTTCATTTTAATTCATCCCACAATGTTCTATCGGGTTGAGGTAGAGTGGGCCAACTCAATATTGAACCCTACGGACTAAGACTGGGATTCCAATAAAGTTCATGTGAATGTAAAGGCAGGCGCCCCAATACTTTTGGTAATATAGTGTATGTATGTATGTAAAAAAAGCACAATTTACACAGCAATTTGCATAAAGTAAATTCCCCACATACGTATATAGGGCCAGATTCACGTAGAATCGCGGCGGCGTAACGTATCCTAGATACGTTACACCGCCGCAATTTTTCATCGCAAGTGCCTGATTCACCAAGCACTTGCGATGAAAACCTACGCCGGCGGCCTCCGGTGCAAAGGTGGGCCAATTCAAATGGGCGTGTGCCATTTAAATTAGGCGCGCTCTTGCGCCGGACCTACCGCGCATGCTCCGTTTCCGAACTCCCGCCATGCTTTGCGCGAAGTGACGTCATTTTTTTGAACGGCGACGCGCGTAGAGTAATTCTGTATTCACGGACGGCTTACGCAAACGACGTTATTTTTTTCATTTCGACGCGGGAACGACGGCCATACTTTACACAGCAATACGATTGCTGTGTAAAGTTAAGGCACCAAAAAAAATGACTAACTTTGCGACGGGAAACTAGACTAGCGGCGACGTAGCGAACGCGAAAAACCGTCGGTGATCGCCGTAACTCCTAATTAAAGACGCTGGTTTACGACGCAAACTCCCCCCAGCGGCAGCCGCGGTATTGCATCTTAAGATCCGACAGTGTAAAACAATTACACCTGTCGGATCTTATGGCTATCTATGCGTAACTGATTCTATGAATCAGTCGCATAGATAGAAACAGAGATACGCCGTCGTATCTCATTTGTGAATCTGGCCCATACTGTATACATACTAAGAAAAATTTCGGCAGGATCCAATTAATCTACCAGCATGTTTTTGGAGTGCGGGAGGATACCCACACAAGCACAGGGAGAACATGCAAAATCCACGCAGATGATGTCTTGGCTGAAATTCTAACTGAAGATGATAGTGCTGCAAGGCAGAAGAGCCAATCACTAAACCACCAGATATTTAGAAACTTCAAAAACAGTGCAAAAAATAAGTCTTACATACACTTTAAATGACTCTCTTCCTAAGCACTATCTAGCGGAGAGGATTTGGAGACATTTTGACCATTTCTATAACATTTGTTGCTCCAGAACATTTCTTTAGAAGACTTGTTCTTTATCATTCCTTTACAAACACTATCTATCAAAGCAGTACAAGTGACATTCAAATCCATTGTATTCTTTGTAAAATTCTCATAATGCCTGCCTTATAACATGAACTATACATATGGTGCAGCTATAGAAACTTTGGAATACAGTATATCTCTATAATATGATTCATTTTTTTTTTATATGAGCCAAACTGTGATTTGTGTCCTGCAGCAGTAATGTTTGTTATTATAGCAATTTACTTATTAGTGTTGTTTTCCCACGTTTTTTTCCTTTACAAACATCTGTTTGAAATTCTCAAACTCTCACATATTTAGAATATCTTGTGGTTTTGTGTTGTGTTTTTCAGTTACTCAACAAAGAAAGTCTATCTGGAGTATTTAAAGAACTTGTGTGATCTTAGTTGTATTAAATACTGAACCTTCAGAGTCGGTTCACACAGCAGCGGCACAACTTTGGGGGCGACTCTGCAAGTCGTCCTGAGGACGACTTCAGAGGCGATTTGCAAAATGACTTCTGTATAGAAGTCAATGCAGATCGCCCCGAGCCGCCCCCGAAGTCTTACAGGAACCTTTTTCTAAGTCGGAGCGACTTGCGTCACTCCTATTAGAACGGTTCCATTGCATTCAATAGGATGCGACTCGTCAGGCAGCTGAGCCGCCTGACGTGTCGCCCCAGTGTGAACCGGGTCTCAGATGAAAAAAAAAACAAAACACAGAACACCAAATATTTATGTAGCACTACCCCAGAAGGAGCTGCTGGTTTGTTTTGGGTGGCATGTTACCTCATGGCTCCTCCACCGTCTAGGGGTGTATGGTGAATATAGTAGTAACGGAATGTCCACGGCAGGTGTCTTTTTCTGTGCTCTTTATTACCCAGCCGGGTAAAAACAATAAAACTTGTGGTTATAGAAGAGTTGAAGTAAAGGGAGAAACAGCAGATTCAGGCATACAATATGGAAACAGTCCTTCTTCCAACAACATGTAGTCTTCTTCGCCACTCCAGCCGGAGTGGGTATAGCGTACCTGGACAGGTCTATCTCACTGACCTGGCAGCCAGAGTATCACTCGGAACTTAGAGGAAAAGTCTCTGCCACAGACCCTCCTTAGGATTGAGGTAGCGGAGGTGATCCTCCTTAATAGACTTTGGCCTGGATCTTCTTCAGGTAGTTTGCAGGTTACCGACTGATAGGTGACCAACGTCCAATCTTTCAGTAACCGGTTACCTTGATCCCCGGTGGATTGTCGAGACCCTATTGGATTGCCAGCCTCTCTTGGCTCTCCTCAGAAGGAATCCCCACCGAACAGCTTCCTCTCACTGGGAACATGCTTGGGATCTTCTCAGGATTGGGGACCCAGTCGATTACTGGGGCCCAGCCACAGGTTAAATGTTCCGGACCAACGTGGTCCCGGAACCAGGAACACAGCGTTGCACCCCGGCTTGGAAGGCCATTTCGCTGGGGCGCCGCGATGCAGTCACCCTAAAGGCTCGAATAAGAACCCAGACCAATGGCGTCTGTCTCATAAATACCCTCCCCCAGCATGCACAGCGAGGAGAAACCCTACTGATAGGCTGCCGGGGAAAAACACCCAAACCTCGGCTCCACTGCTGCCACCCATCGTCCTGGGGTGGGAACAGCACCCCAGAAACAACAGAATGAGCCCACAGCACAGCCAAGCTGAGACAGAGACTCAATTTGAACAGATTAACTGGATCAGAGCCAACTAGCTCTCTGATCCCCCTTTAAATTTACAAAGCACCGGTACTTGGAAGTAACCAGGCGCTACATTTAATTTTATATTTTTGAATTCTCAGTGCTTAAAGTGTATATCCAGTGTGGAAGGATTAGAACCCATGTCAGGTTTTTACTGCTGTTCAGTATTATATTTCCCTTTTCTTCCTCTCCTGCTGACATTTTAACATACAGGAAGTTATGGGAACACTCCAATACAAAAAATGCTTTCCTTTAGTATTATGGGAAGGATAGAACCCCTGTCAGATTTGTATTGTATTCCTGTCTCTTTCCTTATTACAGATTTTCCCTCACTTCTTGTCTGGTTAAAACGGTTGTCAGTGGGATTTCTTTCTAACAGAGACCCAAATAACATTAAAACCCATAGGGGTTTTATACCTTCTCCACTAGAAAAACTAGAAAAAGGTTTAGGGCTTGAGATACACTTTAATCAAAAAATACAATCAGCTACTTTTCAATTTAAATAGATTTACTATTATGCTGTATAGGTTAATGAGGTATGGTATAGAGCTAACAACTGATGTGATATGCAATACCAGCACTACATACACAATCCTAAATGCTTTGTAAAAAGGCAAATATTATGAATCAATTGTGTCACAAAGATAATATAACCAATCTACAATGATGATATCATGCGAATCCAACAATACGTAATCTTGTGCAAACAAGTTCAATCCAAAAGGGTTCACATCAAAGTACGATATGATCTTCACATCACTAATTCAACACCATGCAATAAACCTCATTATAGATGTACTCTGGCTGGTTATTAAGACCCTGATGCTGGATACACATGGGCTGTAAATCAGCTAAAAACTGTCAATTTGGCAAGAACCAGATGACTTTTGGCACGTGTGTAAAGCTCTTCGTCCAACAGAACCCGGTCTCATGAACAGCTTCTGTCAAAACAGCGTCCTGGAAAACCAGCACCCAATGGGGTGAGCGGGTGGGGTGTTAGGGGGGATAAGCTAAGTCCCCCTGCCAAAAACACAATAGCTCAGCAGGGAAGATTGCCACACTAACATTGCATAGTTAGTATGACAACCTCTCTGTTTTTGATGCCATTGGGTCATGTAAGGCAGGATGTAATGCATCACGAGGACACAAGGTATCTCTTTCCTCCGATGGGGTCTTCTCTATGCTTCCACCAATCAACTGCTTAGCTCCATTCTCTTATATACAAGGAAGCATAAACCAACACCAAAGTGCAGTAAATGTAAAAGAACTAACAAAGAAAATAGAAATATGATGATGTCTTTCTTAATTCATTTGTGTGTGGTAAAAGACACACATAGGCCCGGATTCACAGACACTGGTGCATATTTATGCCGCCGTAGCGTATCTCCTTTACGCTCCGCTGACGAAGTGCAGAGAGGCAAGCACTGAATTCACAAAGCCAGTGCTTCCAAATCTGCGCTGGGTTTCCAAGGCTAAGTCGGCGTAAGTGGAAGTGGGCGTGAGCCATGCTAATGAGGCGTAACCCCATGCAAATGATGGGCCGAACGTCAGACAGATACGTATCGCCAACTGCGCATGCGCCGTCCTGTGGGCGCATCTCAGTGCGCATGCTCACAATCACGTCGGAACAACTGCCTAAGATACGTCGGATCACTGCCTACTGCGTGAACGTAACCTACGCCTAGTCATATTCACGTCCTACGTAAACGTCGTAAAATAAGTTGGCTTGTGGTCCCTGGTGCAGCCCTTTGCATGGATACTGCTGAGTTACACCTCCTTTATGGGGCATAACTTTACTCCGGACGTATGACTTTACGCGCACTGCGTCGGATGGGCGTACGTTCGTGAATCGGCGTATCTCCCTCATTTGCATATGTGAATAGAAAATCAATGGGAGCGCCAAATACGTCCAGTGTAAATATGCGCCCACTCTACGCCGGCGTAGGCAAGTTACGTTGGTCGGATGAAGCCTATTTTCAGGCGTATCTTAGTTTCTGAGTCAGTCGCATAGATACGACGGCGCATATTTGCACTTACACGGCGTATCTCGAGATACGTCGGCACAAGTGCTTTGTGAATCCGGGCCACAGAGTCTTGCAACAAGGGCCTTTTTGTGCTTGTATATACAAGTCTTGTCTATAAAACATGTTTCTTGGGACATATGGTGAACAGAAAAAAACGTTATCAATGTTATTGTTGGACAGGACACTATTTTCACTTATTATCTGATGCACACACTAGATAGAGCTAGGTTGTATATAAGCTGGCTTTTTTTTGGCGAACAAGTTTACCTTACCATGTTATTGAATTCTTAAGATAATGCTAACACTTTGCTGATTGCTGCCAAAAGACAACCACATATCAGTAGGACTAGAAATCACTAGAAATTGGAAATGTTGTTAAGGGATCTTCTTTTCGCAAGAGCATGCTGACCTTATATACCACCCTACATTTTGTGTACATCTATGCACTTTCTGTTGCATAAAACACCCATTGAGCACATGTGTGCATTCACCATGTACTAATCTCTATATTGTTATCAAACTAGAGGCCTGGATTTATGTATAACCAACATAGCCTGTGGCCTAGAGATGACAGGGCTGCTGGGGTGATGCACAGGCATCCATACATTCCCTTGTATAATAAAAGGTCCAGACTGTTACCTTGTCAGTTTCTTGGGTCCACTTACTGTCCCAAAAAAAGAAACTGAGCATTTTCGTCATTGGAATAGTATACTGTGTATTTGAGTAACCCACTCTGACACCATACAAAAGGGGTATGCCACAAAGTGGTAGGCTTAGGAGCCAATGAAGAATACATTTGGCTCTATAGATTTACACAAGCAAACAGATCAACAATCAAATATATTTCTGCAAAAATTGTACTTATGAGGTTGGGCAACATTCGCTAACTTTCCTATGGGTGTATGGGCGATACTACCATTCTCATTCATAAGTTCTGAAGACGCCCTAAATCATTTAGGTATTGGTCATCTATTTTTTATTTTTTTTTAGGAAAATTACCAGTATATGTCTTTTTCTCCTCTTTTCCAAAGGTTTGAACGTTTGCAGTTTTGAGCATCATCCCAGAAGGTTTGGTACATCAGACACTTAAATTATTGGTAATACATTTAATCTTATTAGCATGCAAATTGATGGCCCAGAAATGATTGTCTCCTACCCCTTCATCATTTCTACAATGGAAACAGCTGCTACACAAATAAACTAAGGTTAACAAAACAGGAACAAATATGTTAGCAATGCAGGGTAGTGCACAGAGGTGATTCTTTGTAATTCCCTCTTAAGCCACTCTTATGCCACTAGATCAGTGGTTCTCAACCTTCTAGTGCTGTGACCCCTTGATAAAATTTCCCAAGTTGTGGGGACCCCTAACAGTAAAATTATTTTCATAGCGTGGGTTGAAAGCACCCAAGGCAAGACAAGTAATTTGCGCCCCTAACCCGCAGACATTTAGCGCTCCCTGAGTGACTTCCACTCGTACAGTATTAAAACCCCTTATGGTATATTTTAGGATGAACCACTCTTTCTTTTTGTTCTCCTTTCTTTCCCTTTCATCTCTCTATCCTAATTCCTTGTTTTTTCACCTATCTTTCCCTCTAACTGTCTTTCTTGCTTTCAATTTTTTTCCTTTTTTTCCCCTTTTCTTTGCTCCTCCCCCTCTTTTCATCTCCCTTCATCTCCCTTCATGGGAGATCAGTGCAGGCTTCAGGAACAGCCCAGGATTTGGTGACCCCTGTCCCGACCCCCAGGTTGAGAACCACTGCACTAGATGTTTCGATAGCAATAAGTCAGGAGAGGCACAGAAGTTTGTAGGTTTAAGTGTCAGCCTTGCCCCATTAGCAAAGGGGTAACCTAGGTAAGAATATATTAGTAAGGCAGAGAGATTTGTGGGTTAGTTACCACAAGGAAAGTGAATACTAGTTTTGCCTTTGGGGGACAACATGGACTAGCACGTGGGCAGGAAGCCTATATAGTGTAGCATCCTCTTACGGGGGAAGCAGGAGGAAGTTAAGAGACTGCATTATGGGACTACTAACATCCCCCTGCTTGGGGGTGCTGGAATCTGCGACACCCCTCCTGTAGGTATGAACCTTTCATCTCCTCTTTCCTTTCATTCGACATAGAATTGTTTGCAATTGTTTGCCACCTTCATGGGAAGGCTAAAGTATGCAAATTTCTTTGCTGCCATTGTAAATCTCTCTTTCTACTTGTCAGTCTCCTAATGGCAATGATAAAAAAAAGGTTTCAATTAAAGTCACACTGTTATTGCTAGAGTTGTAGGTTATGAATAATACAAAATAAAAACTAACCTTAAACAAACTATTAACCTAATGTATTTATGTTGATAATGGTAGCTGTTTTTTTTTTTTTGCTTTCCCCTTTTATTCTAGTTAAATATTGTGTGACAGAAAGTCAGGTAAATCTGTGGGTGTTGTCACAGACGGGAGATACATTTCTGCCTTGTTTAGACAATACACCAATTATTAGTAGGTGTCGGCTGCAGAAGTAGCCAGCAAGATTTAAGGGCATTGGAAAACTTCAGCTGTTCAGAATGAGGCAGTTAAGGCCTCTATAAGTAATCCAGAGGATTACTACTGATTGCTGCATCCTGAGGCTTTCTGAGTGAAGGAGAGCAGTGGGCAGAAATACTTCTGAAGAGGTGAAGTGCTATTGATTTTTCTGTGTGATAAAAATCAAAAATACTTTTGTTTTCTGCTGTATAATCAGCAGTGTCTACCCAGCAGTAGGCTGTGCCAGACTCCATAGATAGGTTCCTGTGTGGTGAAGGTAGATGCCCCAAGTGACCAGGGTTTTTTTTATGTTTGATTTTGTTTATGCTGTTTGGACGCTTGCACTTGTTTCCAGCAAGATGGATGAATAAACCAAAATCTTTGTTTTCAACCGTCTTCGACTGCCTTTCTGTAAAAATTTAGTGTGTAGTGAACCCATCCAGGGGGTCACACACCCCGCTACCGAGCTAACCCCTTACAATTGTTAATAAGTCTAATCTTGCTATAGATGGGTCTGAAACAGTGATTCTCAAACTGTGTGCCGTGAAAGATTTGCAGGTGTGCCATGGGAGTTTTGAAAAATATTAAAAATTGCTAACGTTTTGAAACCTAGAACATATCGAAAAATTAAATGTTAAATGAATGTTGCAAAAGTAAAAAAAAGGGACATATATATAAAAACACAATCTCTGTCAGTCTGTCATTCGTTGGTTTCTTTCGTAACGTGAGACTTGTGCGAGATCTCGGGAGAACTCGATCGCTCTAATTATATATTTCAGTCAACATTTACCGAAATGAGCCTGGATAGGTTTTGGCTCTCAATCAAGAAGTCATATCCTGCAATCAGTTCAAAAGCAATCAAAGTAATTCTGCCATTTGTGTCTTCGTGGTTTTGTGAGTTTGGATTTTCAACATTGACTGAAATCAAATAAAAAAAGAGAGACTTCTTAAAATCGACGAGGAAATGCGCCCTTGTTTGTCGACTTTGGAGCCATACTTCTATCTGAATTGTTCTCTAAAGCAGACACATCCTTCACATTTAAAATAAATATATATGTAAAAATAAATACCTTCTTCACCACAAAAATTGTTAGATCTTTTTGGTGTGCCGCAAAACAAAAAAGTTTGAGAAACACTGGTCTGGAAGATCACTGGCAAGAAGTATCCACACAAGTACTCCAATGCCCATCATAAACCATCTTATTCCTTTGGAACACTATGAAAGAGCACATGTTGCCTAGGGAGGCACAACTGTCCAAATTCTCTACTATACTATTTAAAAAAAAATGTTACATTTCAAAGTATATACTATATATATTTTTTGTAAAAAACACTATTTTGTAATGCAACATTAATCACTTGCTGACCAGCCGCAGCAGTTATATTGCGACAGGGTGGCTCTATTGCGTGAATCGCCGTACCGGTACGGCACTCTGTGTTTTAGATAAAGTGGGCACCCGCATGGCAATGAAGCTGGTGCTTGATCTCTCCACAGAGAGGCAGAATGGGGATCTGCCAGTGTAAACCAAGCAAATCTCCATTGTGACAAGGGAGTACAATGTGATTGTCTGTTCCTAGTGATCAGGAACAGCGAACTCTCTGTACTACCAGTCAGTACACTCCCCCCACAGTTACACAGTTAGAAACACCTCCTTAGGACACACTTAAACCCTTGATCGCCTCCTAGTGTTAAACCCTTTCATGCCAGTGTCATTTATACAGTAATCAGTGCATTTTTATAGCACTGTTGCTGTATAAATGTCGCTGGTCCCAAAAAAGTGTCAAATGTGTTCAATCTGTCCGCCGCAATGTCGAAGTCCCGATAAAAATCACTAATCACCACCATTACTAGTAAAAAAAATAATAATAATATAAATGGCATAAATCTATCTCCTATTTTGTAGACGATATAACTTTTTTACAAACCAATCAATATACACTTATTGGGATATATAGAAGAATATTGGCCTAAACTGATGAAGTTGTCTGTCTTTTTTAGTTTATAGAGCAAAAAAACAAAGACCGCAGAGGTGATCAAATACCACCAAAAGCTTTATTTGTGGGGAAAAAAGGACATTTTGTTTGAGTACAACGTTGCACGACTGCGCAATTGTCAGTTAAATCAACGCAGTGCCGCATCCTTGCAGGGCTGAAGTGGTTAAATAGATATATTATGTGTCTATTAGTAACTAAATTCAGAGTCATTATTTGCTTTAGAATTAATTACTTTATGGTGGTTGGACTGACTGAATGATAATATTTTTAAAATGTTCACGTACCTTCTTGACTTCATATTTTATAGCCAGCCTAACTCGGCTTAGTGACGGTCTGTGAGAATCCACAGGCTCAGCATCCACATCTCCATTTAGGATTGCCTCCACTTCTTCAGAGTCCCGACACAAGTCAAGTACACCAACCACAAAGTCCTTGCATTGCATAGACAGCTTACGATAATCATTCTAAAAAACAAGAAAAACTAAAATTAAAGATCAAACAGTATCACGAACAGTCTGATATAAAAATGTGACAACTCATGTAGAAGAAAAAACAACAATATGATCCAGCAGTTACCATACCAACTTAAAAGACTGTTAGCTATTGTCAAAAAGGGCTTTCTCCACTTTGAATGGAACCCATCAAGTTTTGGGCCACCTGCTGGCTCTTCACTGCTGTCAGGATGCCTGACAGGTAGAATACTGTCACCAGCGTGTATTACTAAAACAAAATCACTTAAAAGGGAAAATTCTCTAATTGATTCCCCATAGGCAATTATTTAAACAATATAGGGACAGTAAGAAAGACCCTGCTTGGGATCCAATCTTACCAAACTTAATCAAAAACTCAAAAATCATGCTTGAGTTGTTGTTCGTTAAACAGCACAGGCACAGGGAAACATAGCGTTATATAACAGAGGGGATGGCATGTTTATACAATAGTGGGTAAATAACCACTTTAACCACTTCCATAACCCACTATTGTATAAACATGCCATCCCCTCTGTTATATAAGGCTATGTGTCCCTGTGCCTGTTCTGTATAAAAATATTCAGATTATATCTTATATCAGAGCATCTCACAGGGCATACGTGACTCCTCAGCTCTCTCCTCTGCCCAGCTGAGGAGGGAAGGAGAGAGATCCGAGGAGTCATGTGAGCTCCAGGAGACGCTCTGATACAAGGTATAATCAGAACTGTTTTTTTACAGCACAGGCACAGGGACACATAACGTTATATAACAGAGGGAATAGCATGCTTATACTATAGATATGAGAGCAGCAGGAGGGGAGGATTGTGAAATGGATGGAGCTGACAGGCAGGGAGGGAGGTGGGAGGAGGACACAGGAGAGCAGAGAGGAGGGCTGCAGGTGATGGAGGCATGTAAACTGACCACGGAGTCAGGGCCCAGCAGCCATGATCAACCATAGTCAGTTTACAGGGGGGAGGGCATAGCCAGGCAGGATCAGCCAGATATTTCAGGTGATACAGGGTGCCAAATTACACAGCACAAGCACTGTGCTATATAACATACTTTAAGGAAGCAGGATCCATTTTTCTTTAGGGTAACAAACAATTTAATCTTCTTTGCTAACCAAATAATTTTACATATATGTGCAGTCTATAAAACTAATACCATATCATTTCATCTCCAATACTTTTGGGCAAGTTTTTATTTCTATTTACCATGATATATTTGGCTTCATGATGTTATTCTACAGAACACTGCTTTTTGATTGTATATAAGAAAACAGCATTAATCCTAGGGTAGTTGTAAAATGAAACGTGTTCCAGTTCATTTACTGTGCATTCCTTTTAGGAATATAACCTCAGGATCATCCATCAACTTAGACATATTTTGTCAAGTTTACTAAGCAGTACCAAGCTACATAAAGAGCTTAATAAGATAATTTAATAAATAGAATGATGCATCAAATATAACAGGTCCATTCTTAGCTTAAAATATATATATATATTTTTTTTTAAGGTGAACAAAAAATATTATTTTATATTTAAATGTAACTACAGCTTAAAAATAAAACTGTATAGACAACAATGTGCTATATAGACACTATATACACAATAAAAAAAATCCTCCAAAATAAAGTAAGGTGCCCCCTTAACAGTTGGCTTGCTAACAGTGCTAGTTAAAAAAAAATACCGTTATTGCTTGTTCCAATTAAAATGACAATATAATTATGATTCTGGTACCAAGTATTGCTTTTATTATTATTTACAAGATTAGAAAAATAGTTTTTTTGTCAATGTTAAATTTTTTGCAGAATTTTACATTTAAAGATTCAACAAATTATAAAATGAAAAAATGTAAATGTGAATGATTAGAAAAGCAGATATACAAAAATAATTAGGAAAATAGTAAAGTGGAGAAAGTGAAGAAAGCTGCATTTAGGGCTGATTATGAGAAACTAAGGTTTAATAAGGAGAAACAAATTTTAATTAAAAAAAAAGAAAATGAAAAAAAATGGAGAGTGCAAAATCTGGTATAGCTCTGCATAGAAACCAATCAGCTTGAAAGGTTTTTTCGTCAAAGCTTAAAGGGTTTGTAAAGGAATTTTTTTTTTTTTTTAAATAACAAACATGTCATACTTCCCTCCACTGTGCAGTTTGTTTTGCACAGAGTGCCCACGATCCATGTTTTCCTGGGTCCCTCGGCCGCTGTCTCTATCTTCCCCGCAATTAGTCACCACAGTCATGCGAGAGCTCGCATGGTGGTCACTAATTGCGGGCGCGCTCCCATAATACAGCATCACTGGATGTGATTGACAGCAGCGCCAGCCAATGGCTGCGCTGCTCTCAATCCATCCACGCTAGCCAATCAGCGGCCAGGCTGAGCGGCAAAAAGAATATCGGGCCCGCCAGGGACTTTCGAGGGGTCAGGAAAGTATAAAGGGGCTCGGGGGGGGGGGGGGGCCGCAACATCAGATGTTTTTTCACCTTAATGCATAGATTGCATTAAGGTGAAAAAACATTTTCTTTTACAACTCCTTTAACTGAATAAGCTGAAGTTAGAAGCTGATTCGCTACAATGCAGAGCTGCTCCGGATATTGCACTCTCCCGTGAATCATCCCCATAGTGTTCACAACTGGCTAAAAACTACTGGTAGCATTAAATGCAGCTATGTATAATCTATTGAGGAAGCTATTTCTATACCTTGTTCAGTTAAGGCTAGGGATGAGCTGAACACCCCCCCGTTCGGTTCACACCAGAACCTGCGAACAGACCAAAAGTTTGTGTGAACTTTAGAACTCTGTTAAAGTCTATGGGATTCGAACGTTTGAAATCTAAAGTGCTTATTTTAAAGGCTAATATGCAAGTTATTGTCCTAAAAAGTGTTTGGGGACCTGGGTCATGCCCTAGGGGACATGTATCAATGCAAAAAAAAGTTTTAAAAACTGACATTTTTTCGGGAGCAGTGAATTTAATAATGCTTAAAGTGAAACAATAAAAGTGAAATATTCCTTTAAATTTTGTAATTAGGGGGGTATAAAGTATGCCTGTGAAAAAGCGCATGTTTCCCGTGCTTAGAACTGTCTCTGCACAAAGTGTCATTTCTGAAGGAAAAAAAGTAATTTAAAATCACTCGCGGCTATAATGAATTGTCGGCTCCCGGCAATTCAGAGAAAATTTATTCGTAAAAAAAAAAAAAAAAGCGTTTGGGGCCCCCCAAATTCAATTACCAGGCCCTTCAGGTCTAGTATGGATATTAAGGGGAACCCCGTCGTCAATTAAAAAAAAATGACGTGGGGTTCCCCCCAAATATCCATTCCAGACCCTTCAGGTCTGGTTTGGATTGTAAGGGGAACTCCACCCCAAATTTAAAAAAAATGGCGTGGAGTTCCCCCAAAAATCCACACCAGACCCCTTATCCGAGCACACAACCTGGCCGGCCGCAGGAAAAGAGGGGGAGACGAGAGAGCACCCCCCCTCCTGAACCGTACCAGGCCACATGCCCTCAACATGGGGAGGATGTCCCCATGTTGACTGTGACAAGGGCCTCATCCCCACAACCCTTGCCCGGTGGTTGTGGGGGTCTGCGGGCGGGGAGCTTATCAGAATCTGGAAGACCCCTTTAACAAAGGGGACCCCCAGATCCTGCCCCCCCCATGTGAATTGGTAATTGTACCTCTACCAATTCACTAAGAAAGTGTAAATAATAGTAAAAAAACACACACACCGTGGAAAAAGTCCTTTATAAAAAATAAAAAAAAAGAGAATAAGAATTTGCCGCGAACACCCCAAATTGTTCGCTGTTTGCCCAACAGGCAAACAGAACATGAGTTTGACTCGAACTCGAAGCTCATCCCTAGTTAAGGCTAATGATCCACATACTGTTGGCCTGCTAAAACTGCAAAGTTTTTCTTGTGGTATAAATATTTCAATATATAATCAGGAAGGGATACTAACTAACATTAACAATTTTAGCCTTGCCCTGTACATTCCTTGGTCCTTAAACTGCCTACCCTCTTGGACCAATGCAGCCTCGTCTACATGGAGCATGAGAGAGAGGTTATATAACATAATCTAATCAAGAACAATCATTTTATAGGAGCGTGCTGTCATTCCCAGAAACACAATCAACCCCTATGATGAACCAGGCCTCAAAGGATTATACCGAACTCTGATTTAAGGTAAACTGAGAAAGTACTTTTAGTAATGCAGTAAAATGTTTCTTCTGCACCACTGGATGTTCCTGAATTTATGTTACTTGTTGCTTTTGTTTTTAATTCCATCCTTAAATGAATTAACCATAACAACAATTTTTTTACCTAATAGACTCTTTCTAGGGGTTAAAACCAAGCATTTACAATTTTTTTGTGTTGAAATGTGGTAAACGTATTTATCTGCTTTCGTAACCAGTCATTTGGATTGTAATTTGTTTGGGAGAAAGCTTATGATGTTGGTTGACAGTGCTGATGTCTTTCCTTTACTTCTTGTGCTTTTTATGCTCTTTGTATTCTGAACAACTTGAATAAACAGATATTTGAGATAAAAATATAGATTATAAATACTTTATCAGGTTACATTCTTCTCTGTGCTGCGATGCCGCTCATAAATACACCACCTAACAATACAGTTCCATTCACTCAAATAAATTACATTTACTTGGTGGTATGATGCCTTATATGTTATGAAAAGCAAAGTTCCCTGAACCATCACATCATGCATCATTTGGACCCCAGGGTACCACCCCAATACCTAGCAGCACAGTGCCTGAGTTTGATCACTGCCCCACATGTCCCACAGGGCACTGCAACAAAGTAAACTGTTCAAAAAACATTTCAACAAGCAACGGGTGTGATCGGGGATAGGGTGTAGGGATAGGGGAGGGGGGAAGAGTTTGCAGGCCCAAAGCTTTATTGAAAGGCAAAGACACATAAGGGAGAGTCGGGAGAAGGGGAAATCTTCTCAGATATCCTCTTCATTCTTAAAGTCCATAAGGGTTGCGGGAGATTAGCTTGTGGGGATTACTGTTCCCCGGAATGTAGGTCAGTGTACAGGCAGTTTCTTTAAAATCTGGCGGCTTGCCAGCTTTATTTACAAGTGGTCTGCAAAGTTATATAAAATAAACAAAACAGTAAATCAAATCCTTGCCGTCCGACGCTAAACAAAACAGTATACAGCTCTCTATATGGTGCGGGGCTGATTCCCGTCACCCACAAAAGATGAGGTAAAGCAAACCTTCTTTATCAAACAAAACAAACAGAGCTCCTCTCTCTTAGGTTCCCTCCTGATGTGCTATCTTCCTGGTCTTTTAAAGTCCACCTGAGTGTGGACTCAAGTGGACCAGAACATCAGGACCAGAACCTAGCCTGCCATAGAGGCTGGAAAAACCCAGGCCAGATTCTGGTTCAGTCCCTTACAATAGAGCGAATGCGAGGTGAAATGTAGCGATTATCCACTACATCACCTCGCATACCGTTACAGGGTATACTCTCCATCTGGTGGACGAGGCGCTTTTCGGCACATTACAAAGATTCCTTAAAGCAATATGTTACCCATCAGGCACCTTCAATGTCCTCCTGTGGAAATGCCCCGCATAATAGTCTGTTCAGCACCCCAAAGTGGATGAGAGCTGTCTGTGGTATAAAGTTCTGGTTCAAAGGCCCTCAACAGGTTTGGTTCAAAGGGGCACTTCCAGAAGACATGCAATTGGGGCAGTCCCGGCATATGCTCAGGTTTTTGCCCATGTATGAAAGTCCTCAAATGCATCGCCATCCATGCCAGATCTTTGTGCCTGTTGGAGGTCTCTCTGCAGTTGCATGCAACGAACCCACCCCCCAGGTAAGTAGCAATGTCAGGCATGCCCTCACTGCCTTTGAGCAGTTCCTTGAGCATGACAGCCTGCTTTACTCTGTCCATGAAATAAAACAATGCCCGGTGTTATCTTGGAGGTGGGGCCAGGCCTAGGCAAGGTACTGCAACACAGGGAGGATCTTGCTGCGGAGTACTGGTGTCTTACTTTGATGGTGAGATCTCTGAGGCTACAGAGTTTGAATTTCTGATTCATTAGATAGTTTCTCCTCCCAAGGCTTCAGGGCTTCGCCCTCAGCATTTACAGATGCTGCACATATTACTAAATAACTTCTAATAAGTTCAGTCCCCAGAACAGTATTGAGAATTGAGCCCTTAAAAATCATTCCAGGTGTACATATGAATGGCTTGCCAAAGTAAAAGCACGTTTACATTGGTGCTGTTTCAGAGAGTGAACTAAGAAATGAGAAAACTTAAAGTGTTACTAAACCCACAGTAAAATCAGTAAAGTGTATTTGTTATACTCGCTGTGGAACCTAAGGGGTTAATGATGCTACACATGCTTATTTTGGTGTGTATTGCTAAAGAGTTTTTTTTCTTGGAAGGGTGCATGTGATCAGCACAAGGCCAATCAGCGCTGTCCAGACAGCCGGTCAGGGGTCCTGCACCCTCATATGACAATCAGAGGAGAACCAAAAAACTCCTGCAACAAGCTTTAACCAGACACTGATAGAAGTCAGAAGACTGCTATATACTGCTGATGAGAAAAGGTATTCGGCAGTTTATATTTACTAAAATAATTGTATTTCCATATTCTGTGTACTGTGGGAAACCCGATATAGTGAATGCAGTGTCCTGGGTGTAGTAACACTTTAATGAAATGTCCTCAACATTGTTATTGTCACACACTGATGTTTTACTTTGTTTTATCATTAATGACCTGCTGAGCATATTTTTTTCATGAGAAGGGCTATTTGGACTTTAGGGAATGCAATGAACCACCACAAAACCCAATGTCCATATCACAGATCAATGGCATATGAGATCCACAAAGAGTTTAATCACAGGCTGCATGGTCTCTTGGGCATAGTTTACTGGAATGTGTTTAAAAAGCTCAATGACAACAAATCCTAGGCTGTTTTTGGCTTTCCACGTCACAATCCTCAAGCATGCTACTCATGTGTAAGATATTTTAAGACCACTGGGACTAGACTGTACAATTCAGGAAGAGTTTCAAAATGTTCTAACTAGTCATTTACATGTCAAGTACCGTAGAGTATGGTGTATGGGGGGAACATAAGCACACCACCTTTTTTCATAATTAATACTTCCTAGTAGTTTTATTGAAGTAATAAATACACCAATTTTACTTTAACAGTGATCATTTCTACATTTTAGCATAGCTAGCTAAAGTGAGATGGCCTATAGAGCTAGTTCTTATGTGCATGTGTAACAAATACAGATGGTACTGGAGTTCAGAAGATTTAAATTGTATAAAGAATTAAAGTTTTTCTTAAAGGGGTTGTAAAGGAATTTTTTTTTTCCATAATAAGCATCCTTTACCTGCAGACATTCCTCTTTTCACTTCCTCATTGTTTGTTTTTGCTCAGAAGTTGCTCTATTCTTCTCTGTTCTGTTCACTTCCTGCTTGTCTGATTTTACTGACCACCCTGATGGGAGGCTTTACTGCGGTGGTCAGTGACGTGCTCGCCCCCTCCTGGGAACTACATCTGTGCGGCAGGACGCTCTCTATGTGTTACAGACCTCAAGGAGGTGTGAATTACTGGGCGTGCCGCAATGCCTACTGGGAAATTTAGTTCTTACATAAACGAGCGCCGCATACCAGGAAGTGAATGAGAGAACAGACCTAGAACGCCGGAGGTGATATAGATGAAGGAATTTAATAGGTATTTACTCGTTTTTTAACAGAATCATTACACTATTCTGTCTGTCTACCTTGCAGACATTAATTTTAGGCAAAAAACTTTTTCCTTTACAACTCCTTTAAGCTAAAAACATGTGTTCTAACTTTGGATTGGGTGGTCAGGGGCTAGAACACATGCAGTGTTGTAACTTTAGCCATAGTAGCCTACATGGCTGTTTCATTCATTGGGCCCAAGGTTGGAAAGGAGGCCCCACTAAGGAGGGTTTCTAAAGTCAAATGCACAGGAACATATTTTGTGATCATGCTGTTGCTATCCTCATTTCTCCTTTGCATCCCCCTATCTATGAATAGATCTATTACCTTAAGAGCTTCTAATCATCCTTTCCAGCACTTTTATAGCAACCCTATGCCTAACACAGTATTTCATAGGCTCAAAATCTGACTATGTTCCCAGCTAACAACTGTGTATGGGTCTCCCGTCCTTTACTATTTTAATTTGTAAATGCCTGTAAATTCCTTTATGTACAGTATTTTCGTCCCTGTTTTGTTGGCTTTGAAACCCTGGAAGAAAGATGTGGAATCAGAGAAAGTCTCAGCCACGTGTCCTCAGGCCTGTCGCTACAAGGCAGGCAAACCAAGCAATTGCTTGGGGCCCCGAGCTGGCCTGGGGCCCCAAGCAGGGCCTTTGCCGCGCTAAGCTTCCTATATGCTGCAGCCGCCTGAGCGCTCTATAGAGAGCCTGCAGCACTGCTGCCTTCGAGTCTTCATTTCCCCTTCTCTGTAGCCTGGCCGAGCTCCTCTGCCTTCCTCCTGTAAAAAGAACATAGGGAGGGGGAGGGGGAGTAAAAAAAACATGGGGAGGGGGGCTTTGCGTGCGGGCGGAGGTGGGGTTGGGGGGCCTCCATGTCCATTTTGCTTGGGGCCCCCAAATTCCTTCAAACGGCCCTGCGTGTCCTGTAAATGTTGCTACAGTAGATCCTGCTGAGTGTATATTCAAATCATTGTGACAGACTGAAAATTCCTGCCCTGCATTTGTTGTTATTCACATACACAGTGCCAGATAGCTAGGTCTGTGTTACTGTATGTATGTAGGAGTCACCTCGCTAGTAAGCGAACCTGTTTATTGCAATAGAGTTTATATATCGCACTTGTTATTTTAAAAACTACTCTGTCAGTCTATTCCAAGCTGGTAGGACATCAATTGGAGGATACCCCCATAACTGCTGATCTTGTCTTTAGGCCTCTGACAGAAAGACAGATGCATCATCCTCAGGGGTCCCTGCAAAAGGACTTTGCTGCAACATTCATCTGGAGGCATCTCTATTAATAACTATACATGTGTATACCTATGTATATGTGCACAATTACACAGGACTCCTATGAAGCCATTTGCTGATAATACCTGTTTGTACATTGGGTGTATGTACTGTTATTAATCTTGTATTGTATAAAGCGTATATTATTTATCTACTTGTGTGCATCTATTCTCTTATGGTTAATGTTATATGCTGCTTGCAGTAGTTCTTTTCCCAACTACTTTGTTTAGGTTACTTATTTATTTCCCTGAAAGGAAATCCCCCTACTTAGTGCAGGTTCTTGCTCTCTTGTTTACCTAAAGGTTTAGTGCATAATTTCTCATCCCCCCCCCCCCCCCCACACCAAAAAGAGGGTGGTAAGATATTTTATTTAAATTTTTTCAGTTTTATAGTGTAATTGTGTATAGAAGCAATAACAATTATGTAATAATATAAAATAATAATATACTGTATTTTTTTTGTTATCTGACTGCTAAACTACAGGGTTAGGCACTTGCTAGCTGGGGGAGTAAAAGGGGTGGAAAGGCTTATGCCCCGTACACACGACCGTATTTTTCAACGGAAAAACCTTGGATGTTTTTTTCAACGGAATTCCTCTCAAGCTTGTCTTGCATACACACAGTCACACAAGAGTTCTCTGAACTTTCGTCCGTCAAGAACGGGGTGATGTACAACACTACGACGACCCGAGAAAATTAAGTTCAATGCTTTTGAGCATGCGTCGAATTGTTTCCAAGCATGCGTCGGAATTGCTACAGACGATCGCATTTTCCAATAGGAATTTTTTCCGTCAGAAAATTTGAGAACCAGCTCTCAATCTTTTGCTGGTGGAAATTCCGACAGCAAAAGTCTGAATTTCTGTTCAAAAGCTCACATCTGACTTTTGCTGGCGGAATTTTCAATCGTGTGTATGGGGCATTAGACTTCATTTACACTTTGTGATTTGGAATCATGGGCAGAATCGCAATTCCAAATCACGGGGCATTCGTTACACAACTTGTAATTAAATAGCTTGAACCCCCATCATGTTTTTACTGCTATTCTTCCCCATTCTAATACATCTAGATTTTTTTTTTACTTGAAATTCACTTTAATTCTATATAAAATGTTAAATTGCGGATCTCTGAGCATAGCCTACACACCCATCCCACAAACACTTCCAATGTTATGTTGTGCAAAGTTTGATGGGAATTTATATTACATGAAATATAAATGAACTAAGTGGTAGATTTTATAGTATATCTGCCTGGAGGGTTTCTTTAAAGAACATTTTAAAATGAAATAACATCACCTCCAGAGTTATGCTGTAGAGAAGGAGGAGAGAGCTTTTACTTTTAGCTTGAGGTCTTTAGAAGATTCACCCAAATAAAGTATATATTAAGCCCAATCTCTTTGATATAGCGCAAATAACAGATTGCCTTTGGAGTGAGATATTTTTATTGCTCTCCTGACTAAGAGCCAGGGATGACTCCAGATGACTCAATTAAGAAATTTCACACATGTCACATGTAGTGACTTCAAAGGAAATCAGATCCTAATTCATCATTCACATATTAATACCTAGCCTGGTGCCACAGAATTACTGCCCGAAGTAACTATTTCCCTCTGTTTCAAAAGGCTGTCAGTTTAGATACCCCAGAAATGAATGTAAACACCAAGGATTACTGTAAACACCTTGTCAGTGATGTATAATGTAAAGGAATTCACAGACGAGTAAATGGCGACTTCTGACTGTCAATGCACCTGTAAGCTTAACGCTTTGTTAACAATGTATCAGTGATTATATCAACATATTAGACAGTTTGCTACCTGTGCTATCTTCTCTGAACAATACTAAAAGCCAAAAAGATTAGTTAAAAAATAGAGTAGCTATTAGGATAACTCACTGTCATACTATGTCTATATAAGTAAACCTGCCCCTACACTGCAGCTGTTAACCTGCTAGCATACCCTTCACATAAGTGGGTCAATGGTGGGCAATGGGAGGATGAGTGCCAAAGCTTAACCTTTGATTTAAAGGGTTACTAAATCCAGGACCCTGCATTCAATATATCTGGTCTCCATAAAACACGGAAATGCAATTATTTTAGTAATTATAAACGGCTAAATAGCTTTTCTCATCAGCAGTTAGAGCAGTCTTGTGACTTCTATCAGTGTTCAGCAGAGCGCTGATTAAAGCTTTCCGTTTTCATTCTCCCCCTGATTGTCCTATGAGGCTGCAGGACCCTGTCCGTCTGTTTCGACAGTGCTAATTGGCCCTGTGATGATCACATGCACTCTTCCAAGAAAAATAAAAACTCTCTAGCAATACACACCAAACTGAGCATGTGCAGCTTGCCCCCAGGGCTCTGTTCTAGCAGGAGATGGCTTGGGGGCTGTGGAAGAAGGGCAAGATCAGAGAAGACAGGCTCAAATAGCCTTTTTACACAATGCAGAGGATTAACCCTTTAGCTTCCACAGTGAGTATAACAAGCATGCTTTACTACATATACAGACTGAATTTACTGTTGTGGGTTTAGTAACACTTTAGAGAAGAAATTTGACATGTGGTTTTTCAACTGGCGTTCTGCTGAACCATAGGGTTCTGCAAAAGGTCCCTGGCAACAAGCTACCATTGCAACAGATTTATATCTGACCAATGGTTGCCTTATGCCCTGTACACACGACCGTTTTTTCCATCGGAATAAACTCGGATGGTTTTTTCGACGGAATTCCGCTCAAGCTGTCTTGCATACACACGGTCACACCAAATTAAAATATGAAAGTGGTCTTAACCTTTCCATCTCTACTAAATGTTTTCTTGAAGAAATAATTCCCAGCGGCTGTACTTCCTAAAGTCATTACCTGGTAATGACTAAGCGCTGATATTTGCGCGAAACGCATCTACTGCCGCGTACACATGATAGGTTAAACCGATGAGAATGGTCTGATGGACCGTTTTCAATGGTCAAAACCGATCGTGTGTGGGCACCATCGGTTATTTAACCATCGGTTAAAAAAAGCAAACTTGCTTTAAATTTAACTGATGGATTTCTAACCGATAGGTCAAAACCGATTGTTAGTAGGCACAACCATCGGTTAAAAATCCACGCATGCTCAGAATCAAGTTGACGCATGCTTGGAAGCATTGAACTTTGAGCACGTCGTTGTGTTTTACATCACCGCGTTCTGACACTATCGTTTTTTTAACCGATGGTGTGTAGACGCGATGGACCATCAGTCAGCTTCATTGGTTAACCGATGAAAACGGTCCATCGGTCCGTTCTCATCGGATAGACTGATCGTGTGTGCGCGGCATAACTCTTTGTCCCCTGCTCCATCTGTCAACCACTTGTCATATGAAGCTTCAATAAAAGGATTTTTGGAAAAGCAGCCGTCCGGAATTATTTCTTCACATTACACAGCATGCGAGCTGGGCTAGCACCTGACTAGTGTGTGTGTGGGGATTAACCAGAGACTTACTCACCTGTAGCAGCTTTTCTTGTTTCATGAGTAAATGTTTTCTTGCTGGAGAATCAAAGAGATCTCCACCCTCCCTTTTAGTGACCACTCTCTCTCAGTATAATTATTCTAAATAATTGTTAGGGTGAAATGTTAGACACACAGAGAGAGCATTGTTTTCAATAAGTCAGACAATTCATACACTCAGGGCCGCTGATAGGGGGGGACCACCAGTCCTCCTGTAGGGGGCCCGGGCTCACAGGGGGGCCCATACAGCAGAGGGAATCAGTGCGGTCAGATGGAGGGGCAAATACAGGATGCCCAATGTGAACCCGGTTTCTCTCCCTCCCACAACTTTCATCTGCTGCAGGGAGAGACACGGACACAGCTGCCAACTTCCCTGTCTCATTAAAAAAATAACAAATTGTTACCCTGTATTGTTTTAAACCCTTGTAAAATGTAATAAAATTCTTGGAAAAAAAATGATTTTTTTTTATAAAAATTTTCAAATATTTTTTTTCAAAACATTTAAATGTTTTTGTTAAAAGAAAAAAAAAACTATTTAAAAAAGGGCTAATTCACACAGCTTCTCTGTTATCTTTGTGTCCGCTAAGAATAATTTTTGTATGTTTTAATTGAAAATCTTGGTTTGATATATTTGAGGGGGGCCCTGCCAGGTAGGCTGTACGGGGCCCCGTGATTTCTAACAGCAGCCCTGCATACACTCGTATGCATAAAGCACCCTATAGTAACAAACATTAAGGTGCTTGATTTTAATTAGCTTTGTGGATGATTGGGAGATGTTTTAGTGTAAATATCTTTTTATATACATTTTTATTTTTGTGTTATAAATGCCTAATATTTTTTTTTTTTTTTAATCAAAAGTTGGTTTTATTGATACAATAAAGTCATACAGTACAGTTAGGATGTATACAAAGATTGTGAAGATATATTCACGAGGATACAGAGAGAAACGAATATAATCACTATACAATATAATGGTCATTGATTTTTAACCGATCCTCTCTCTCTCCAATGGGATTAATCAATACATATTATATCTATAATGGGCCTGTATCCTTGGAACTAGTTTCTTATTAACAACCCATGTATCCTTTCCAACAGGAGTATATAACAAACATAAAAATAAAAATAAATATAAAACTAAAAGATTTCTTTGTACTTGACACATAAACATGTGAAATTTAACCTTTAGTGTTCTCTGCCTCTCCACACCCTGTCATACCGTCATCTTCAAATAAGTCCACGTCACCCCAACATCAGACTCTCTTCCCATTTCCGTTTAACAGCAAATTAACCCTGTAATAGTCTCTCCATAATCAGTTCACTAGGTCCCAGCCCCGGCACATCCAACCAGGGTTGCCACATTGAATACAATTTTTTAAGGGCATTTCTATGCTGGTATGTGATCTTTTCTCTTATCAGAGAGCTATTTACCATCTTAACCCATTGTCCCTCTGATGGTACCCTGGGGGTGATCCAATGTCGAGCTATGGCCTTTCGTGCCGCATAAAGCAACCGCAATACCGCAGTGTGTCCGTTAGGGGAAAGTGATGGTACCTCAAGGGCGCCCAGTAAGCAGATCACTGGGTCATGAGGCAACGAAAAGCCATACGCCTGAGATATAGTGTCAATAACATACCGCCAGTACCTGAAAAGCTTGGGACACTTCCACAGCATATGTAACAAATCCCCTTCCTGTGTATTGCACTTGGGGCATATGGGAGAATCCCGTACGCCCCATTTGTGTAGGCGAGCAGGGGTTCTGTATACTCTGTGTAGCAAGAATAAGGCCCCATACACACCATAGAATCTATCCGCAGATAAATCCCATCAAATGGGTTTCTGCGGATAGATTCTATGGTGTGTACACTCCGTCGGATATTTATCCGCAGATAAATCTCCCCTGGGATGGATTTCCAGCAGATGGATATTTGCTGACATGCTCAACAAATCCATCTGCTGGAATCCATTCCAACGGATGGATCCGCTCGTCTGTACAGACTTACCGGATCCATCCGTCCAAAGGGATTCCCTGGACGCGTCGTAATGATTTGACGCATGCGTGGAATTCCTTATATGACAGCGTCGCGCCCGTCGCCGCGTCATAATAGCGGCGACGGCGCGACACGTCATCGGCAGAGGATTTCAGCGGGGATTTCAATGCTATGGTGTGTACACGCCATCGCATAGAAATCTTCTGAAATCCTCGAGAGGATTTATCCGCGGATACGGTCCGCTGGACCGTATCTGCGGATAAATCCTCTCGTGTGTATGGGGCCTCAGTGTGATAGTCTATGTTGTGCAGACACCGAGACCAACGGAGCCGAGGTCAAACACAACTCCCAAGTGTCTCCATCAATGGGGCCCAAGTCGGTGACCCACCCCCTCTTACATGGTAGCGTAGACGCGTCGTGGGTAGCATTCAGCAACCTGGAATAAACTTGGGATATCATGCCCTTCTTGTCCTTGTTAAAAAGTACATGATTATGTAGAGGGTGTTGTACTAGTGACATGGGAGAAAGTCTGACTTCCCTCTGAATAGCATGCCTTAATTGGAGGTACCTATAGAACTGTGTTCTATCTAGCCCAAACTCTTCCTGTAAATTAATAAAGGATTTGAGGGTCTGGCCCACAAACAATTGTGCAATATACCGGATTCCTATATTGGCCCAGGTCCCAAAACCCTCTAGTTTGAAAATTTCCCTGAAGTAGGAGTTTTTCCAGATTGGGGTATATAAGCATACCCCCCTGACACTTAGACTAGATCGGATGTATTTCCATAGGGTATTAAGTAACACTACCGTGGGCAGAGTCTGATCTAAATGTGTGAATCCTGCCTCCAAGTGGGAAACCGCTGGGAGCATTGACTCTGAAGGAATCAGCGGGGCACGTACAGGGTCTCCTGGGTCTACCTCCCCCCAATGTCCCAAATGTTGAATTTGTGATGCTATGAAATAATAGCGGGCATGAGGGACGGCCAGGCCGCCTTGGTCCTTGGCTAACTGTAATGTAGTAAGTTTTATACGTGCTACCTTTCCCCCCCAGATCAGATCTCTAAACTGTGCGTCAATCTGAGCGAACCATTTATGTGGGATCCAAATCGGAGCATTGTGAAAAACATACAGAAGCTGAGGGGCCCACACCATTCGCTCTGCCTGCTACTGATAGCGGGAGTTTCTTCCAGGCTGCACTTTTTTGTCTAAATTTAAGCAACAGGGGAGCTAGGTTAAGAGAAAGATATTGGGCAGGTTCTGGTGTGATCTGTATGCCCAAATATTTGAATTCGTTTACCACCAATATGTCCTTAGCACAGTCAGGTAGTCGGTCGGTCAGGGGGTCTAAAGGCATGAGCACTGATTTGTTCCAATTGATACTGAACCCTGATAGTTCCCCGAAGTCTGTGATCAATGTCATCACATTCTTCAGAGAGTCCTGGGTATCTCCCAAATATATCAGCGTGTCGTCTGCAAACAATGAGATAATATCCCGCCTATTCCCTCTAATAAATCCTGTAATGTTAGACGATGATCTCATGTGTATAGCTAAGGGTTCAAGAGCTAGGGCAAACAGCAGGGGCGACAAAGGGCACCCCTGCCGTGTGCCCCTGAAAAGTCGGAACGAGTCAGACACCTCCCCATTAATCCTCATTCTTGCTGTTGGAGAACTGTATAGCAAATTTCACCCATTTTAAGAAAGATGGACCTACCCCAAATCTACTCAGTGTCTCCCAGAGATATGGCCATTCAACACTATCAAATGCCTTTGAGGCATCAAGGGAAAATATAGCTCTATTGCCTGGATTATCTACCGGGATTTGTATGTTTAGGAATAGTCTTCGTAGATTCTGTGCTGTGGATCTGGCTGGAATGAAGCCGGACTGGTCCCTATGGACTATAAGGTGAATGCATTTAGAGAGCCTAGTGGCCAGGACTCTAGCCAAAAGTTTGACATCAAATGTCAGTAGAGACATGGGCCTATATGAGTCCGGGGAAAGAGGATCATTCCCCGGCTTCAGTAGGACCACAATCAAGGCCTCATTCAAATGCTGCGTTGTAAGTTTTCAATAGGATGGGGATAATCTGGTCAGAGTACCTGCTATATACCTCCGAGGGAAGTCCGTCGGCTCCCGGCGCTCGCCCATTATGTGCCTGCGCCAGTGCCTCTAGAAGTTCCTCGCTGGTGATGGGAGCATTAAGCAAGACAACCTCAGACATGGGGAGCTGTGGTAGTTGGTACTTGTCCAGGAATAAGCTCAACTGTTCCGGGGTGGGATTGACCTTTGACGAGTAAACATTTTGGAAGAACTCTCTGAAACAGCTTGTAATAGAACGTGTGGAGTGGCATAGCATTCCCCCTGCATCAGCGATAGCTGCGATGTGAGAGGAAGGCTGCTGTGATCTGGCCAGCATCGCCAGTAAGTGACCTGTATTCTCGCCTTCCTCAAAATGTTTCTGTTGCAGAAAGAACCTCTTGTTTTCGGCCAGTTGAAACGAGAGATCCTTGAGCAAGGTCTGGGAAGCTAACCATTTTCTTTTTAAATCATCATTAGAGGGGTCTGCAATATAATCCATTTCAGCGCTGCCTGCATCTTTTAGTACCCTCTTCTCCCATTCTTTAGTGTCAGTTTTAATGTGGTTAATAGCCCTAATAAATTGGCCTCGTAGAAAGGCTTTAGCCGCATCCCACACAATGTGAATATCTGCCGTGTTCAAGTTTACCTGGAAGAATTCCGTAAGGAGTGGTGTGATTGGATCTGGCTCTGGAAAGAGCGATAACCAAAACGGGTTGAGCTTCCAGAGACTTCGGTCTCTTATCTCACCCAACCCTAAATCTATCGTGAACGGAGAGTGGTCGGAGGTGTGTCTCGGGTGGTATTCTGAGTCCCTCACCTTAGGAAGCAGAAGACCATTGCCAAAACCCATGTCAATCCTGGATAAACCACCCACTGAAGCTGACTTGCATGAGTACATTTTGGCCTCAGGATTGCGCATCCTCCAGATGTCAGTCAGGCCTAGTTCACCCATCAGCCGAGCAAAAGGGGTGGGGCCCCTCCTACCTGCCTCCTCCGTCCCCGCGGTGTATCTAAGTCTGTCTAGACCGTAATCCATCAAGTTATTAAAGTCCCCCAGTACCATAACTGGGATACCAGGGAGACAGGATATAAAATTAGCTAGTGTTTTCAATACAGTAGAGGAGAACGGAGGGGGGATATACATTCCTGCCAATACACATTTAACTCCATAAAAAGAACCATACAAAAAGACATATCTACCCTCAGGGTCTATTTTGGCATCTATACATGTGTATTGGGTTCCTCTACGGATCAGGACACTCACTCCCCTCGAGTAGACCGTGTGGGTCGAATGGTATTGGTAGCAAAATTGCCTACTCGCCAGTTTTGGGGTAGAGCCCGAGGGGAAGTGAGTCTCCTGTAAGCATATCACCTCCGCACCTATTCTCTTAATAGTGCGTAGCACCTCTATACGTTTAACAGAACTGTTCAGACCTCGCACATTCCAAGACAGATATCTAACTACATTCGACATGGCCTGCAGGTTTGGGTAACATCAGGAGAATATGGCCAAATTCAGTATACGAGTAAAGTATTGGAGCAAAGTTATGGAACATACTGACATCAAGTAACACATTAAAGACTAATATTGCATTGTAGTAGCAGGGAAGGCAGTTAGTAGGTAGAAAACATCCTGGATCATGGTTAGGGGGGTATCCGGTCAGAGATGACTGGGACAAAGATAAAAAAAAAGTCATGAAGAGAAAAACAGAACAAAAAACTGATTTCAGTGTACATGGCATGGAGAGGCCTCCACTCAACCGAATCATATAAAGTGCAGCCAATCTGACTGGCAAAACTCAGGTATTAGGCTGGATAGGGCCAATAACAACCCTCTCGGGGGCAACAGTGGAAGCAACCAAACAGTCTTGGAGCTTCTCAACAGCTAAACATTGGGCCTTAGCAAACCAAGCGAACAGTCATCGCCTATCTATAGGCAACCTAGAACAAAGGCAAGTGGGTATGTGAACTACACCAGATCAATAATCTGAGCCATCTCAGTCCGCTGGCCGTCTCCCCCTGGCTTCTTTAATTGCCTGTTCTTCACGGTCAAGCCACTGTGCTGCATTGGCAGGGGAATCAAAAAATTTAACTAAGCCAAAGACTTCCACTCTTAAGCGGGCTGGGTACAACATGGCATATTTTAAATCAAGAGCTCTTAGGCGACGTTTTACATCAATGAACTTGCTTCTTTTCTTTTGTAGTACGGCAGAAAAATCCGGAAATAAAGAAACTCTAGTATTGTCAAACTTCAGGGCCGTCGGGTTAATTCTGGCATTATATAGCGTGGCATCTCTATCCCTGTAGTGCAGGAATTTGAATAAGAAAGGTCTTGGTGGTGCTCCTGGCTGCGGGGGTCTGGAGGGAACCCTGTGGGCACGTTCCACAGAAAACATAGGGGAAAATGCCTCTCGCCCGAACGCTGCGATCAGCCACTTCTCAATGAACTCCACAGGATTTTTCCCTTCTATCTTTTCCGGGAGGCTTATAGCCCTCACGTTATTCCTCCTCATCCTGTTCTCTAATTCCTCCAAACGAGAGGAATGTTGATCTACCAGATGATTGTTATAGGCAAGGTCTCTCTGCATGGGCCCCATGTCATCTTCTATGGTGCTCACCCGTTCCTCCAGAGCGGAGGTTCTTTCTCTGATCTTTTGGGCATCTTGTCTGAGGAATGAAATTTCAGACTTCATCCCTTTCACCTCCGTGGTTAATGCTGCTAGGGACACATTGCATGATGTTACTGCGGTGAATATGTCTCTTAGCGTGGGTTCCCCTTCAACTACAGGGCTCTCCCGTCCCTGGGGCCTAGTTGGAGCCTGGTTTGGAGTACTCACTGTGTCCCACGTGAGTCCGGCCTGTACCGCTTCTTCCAGGGGGACAGTGTTGTCCGTTTCCGACCCACCGCCTGCCGAATCATCCGGAGAGCTGGAGGATGCCACGGGCTCCGTTAGCAATGGCTGGGAGAACAGCTTCTCAGCCGCCTCGCGGTGCTTCTCTTTCGCGCTGCGGCCTGCATGCGCGCCATGTTGAGCCATCATTTCCGCCGGCTTGTTCACTAGCTAGCGTCTGCCGTGTGACATCGTGGGATGATTTCGCCGGGAGAGGTAAGTATTTGTTCCTCGGGTGTTAAGGATTCCTCCGGTGTGCTCAGGGATGAGCAAGGTTGCCTTTTGCAGGATATTAACGAGGATTTTCGGCGGAGCTCGCTTAGGTTGCGTCCGGCTACATCCGCTGCCTGGCCACGCCCCCGCCTAATATTTTTTTTAACTAATGGTGTTGGTCTATATAGAAAATCACAGAAAAAAATGGATTTGCCTGTTCATAGAGGTATATGATAGAAGGTCAATTTTGTAACATTTGCTTGACAAGGCAAATGTTACATATAGCATCATTTACCTTCAAAAGATAAAAAAAATCAGATTGTGGTAAATTTTCTTGGCGATTGGAATATTTTTTTGGAAAAAAAAATATTTATTATAAATTAGATCAATGATTTGCTGGTGAATGTACATGAAGTTTGCATTTGAACAGAGAGCTGGAGTCTGATAACAATCCTATACAGCAGTGGTTCTCAACCTCAGTCCTCAAGTACCCCCAACGTGCCATGTTTTGGGAACTTCCCTTAGATAAAATATCTCTTATCAATACTATGTCAATGATATTGATTTAAAGTAACTGTGCAAAGTAAAGGAAAACCTGTAAACATGGCACGTTGGGGGTACTTGATGACTGAGGTTAAGAGCCACTGCTTTACAGTACTTTGTTTGGTAAATGATAAGCGGTCGGAGACATCCAAACAAACTCAGCAGAACGCTAACACAATTCTGCAGATGCTTACGAGGTGTACGGGAGCTTGTGCTGTTGAGATCCAAAACAAGTGCACAGCCTCTTGTGCTTGAAAGTGGTTCCCAGAGATGATAGACTTTTATTTCTATATTCACGTCCTGGCTTCAATAGACATGCCACGCCTTGCTACCCTCTCATGACTGGGAAAATCTAAGAGGTAGATTCACGTAGGACTTACGCCGACGTATCTTCTTATACGCCGCGTAAGTCCACGTTTGCGCCGTCGTATCTATACGCCGTATTCTTTAAACCAGATACTCCTGAATTCTGTCTCCATCCGACCGACGTAAGTCTCCTACGCCGTCGTATCTTGGGTGCATATTTACACTGGCCGCTAGGGGCGCTTCCATTGATTTACGCATCGAATATGTAATTGACCTAGATACGCCGATTCACGAAGGTACTTGCGGCCGTCACAGTATGCGAAACGCCGTTTACGCAAGGCGTACATCTGACGTAAAGTTATCCCACCTATAGCAGGGGTAAGTCATGTTAGGGTATGAGATACGAAGAAAGAGGATGGATAGCCGCACTCCAATGACCAAACGGTTGTCTTTTATTCAAAAAAACACAGCAAGTGCATCACTTCACAAGGTGCAACAAAGGAACAGGTAGATAGCCGACGCGTTTCGCACTGAGCTAGTGCTTAATCATGGCTAGTGATGAAGTGATGTACTTGCTGTGTTTTTTTGAATAAAAGACAACCGTTTGGTCATTGGAGTGCGGCTATCCATCCTCTTTCTTCGTATCTTATGCTTGGTCAGTGCATCGCCAGCACCCACGGTATCCTGAGTCATTCCATCTCTACATAGTGACCCACCTGGAGCGGTGATCCCTTCTCTTCTCATGTTAGGGTATGGACGTCGGAACAGCCGTCGTATTTTACATCGTTTACATAAGTCGTACGTGAATGGGGCTGGGCGTAGGTTACGTTCACGTCGTACACATTGAGCCGTCGTTTCTTAGGGAGTATATGGGACGTGATTGTGAGCATGCGTGCGCATTCGCCGTTCATTCGGCCATTCATTTACATGGGGTCACGGTTAATTTGAATACAACACGCCCACTACCTTCCAAATTTGAATTAGGCGGGCTTACGCTGGCCCATTTACGCTATGCCGCCGTAACTTAGGGAGCAAGTGCTTTGTGAATACTGCTCTTGCCTCTCAGAGTTACATCAGCGTAGCGCATATGAGATGCGCTACGCCCGCTCAACGATACGCCGAGCTACCTCAATCTAGCTCTAAGAAGGCAACTAAGTTTTATGGTTACAGATTGAACTGTTGAGGCTCACATCCTTGGTGTGTATACTGGCATAGAGGTAGAGATGCTCTTGTGAGGCCCCGTACACACGACAGAGTTTCTCGGCAGAATTCACCGAGAAACTCGGTCAAAACCCGGATTCTGCCGAGAAACTCTGTCGTCTGTACAGTTTTGGCTCGATGGAGCCGCCGAGGAGCTCGACGAGAAAATAGAGAACATGTTCTCTATTTTCTCGTTGTTCTATGGGAGAAGGCAGCCCGCCGAGCTCCTTGGCGGCTTCATCCCAGAACTCGACGAGGAACTCGACGTGCCAAGCACGTCGAGTTCCTCGGCCGTGTGTACGGGGCCTGATATTTGTATAAATTCTGAATGCAACAAATATCCAACCCTTTCTAAATATCATTCAACTGCCTATGACTGGAGAGCTGTACTCATATTAACTTTATAGCTTTTCGATATTTATAAAAAAACAATGGACACAGAGAAATACATAGAAACTATTTTGGATTCATCTTTTACTGAGCTCACTCCAGTAAATAAAATGCAGAATTACTTTTTGCAGAACTTATGAGTTCATTCACCACTAAGACCAATATCAAAATGTAATTTACAGGTTATGTGCATGATTTTCCTTCTATGCATGATTTTCCTTTGGGTATTTTGATTTCCTATCTTACTTGAAAATCATACTGGTAGGTTAATTGACTTGCTCTCATAGCTGTCCCTAGTGTATACTTGTGAGACTGTGGTTGGGATGTTAGACTGTAAGCTCCCAAACAGGAAGCTGCTGATACACTGCTGGTTCAGAATTTTCTGCAGAGCACTTGTACTATATAAATGAATAAGCAACTAGAATACAATAAAAAGAAAGTGATTTATCTTAGAGCATAAACTGCTGACTCTTAAAACATAATTAAATCCTTATTATTTAAAAGTGCATTAGTGCAAATTAATTAGCTAGAAATAAAAATATTATTATTTTATTCAACATATAAAGTTAAATGAAAATGACGTGAAAAAGAATGAATCTTAACAAAATTATAGAATTTCACTGCACAGTGATCAATTGTTATGAATAAACCTTCTTAAATTGATTGATTTCTATATAAACATATATTTTATTAAAATAATGACATTCACAATCATATTCAAATAGTGATCAAGTGCAAACCATAAATAAAACATATTCATAAAACATTCAATTATATCAAATCAATAAAAAATATATCAAATCAGTGAAAATATATAGTGAGTCTCTTCCAATGTGAAGGAAATAGTCTAAACAACAAAAATGTCCAAGCAAAAAACCACCAATCCGTGTACACTTTACATAAAACTGTGCCCTCATTAGGACAAATAATGCACTTAATTAAGTGAAAAACGTTCTTCTTCCAAAAAACCCATCAAACCCTGTTCAAAATCCGACACCCAACCCAAGAAGGACAACATCTAATGATCTCTGTTTATCTCATATTTATTGCACCAAAATTAATCCCTAATCACTGAATCACTTACAACAAATAATAGTACAATATTAGTACATAATAGGGTAGAACAATAGTGCACAATAGTACAAGCGTTCCTGTGTAACTGGCAGGCGGCATTAATCCATCAACCACTCTCCACAGTACACTAACCTGATTGATCACCACCTGGCTCCACCTACTTCCATGATGACGTCAACACGCGGCCACCCTGCTTGACGCATCACTTAATTATTTGGAATGCTTGTCTTAAAAAGGGCACAGTTTAATGTGGACACATTGGTGTTATTTTGCGTGGACTATTGTTTTCTCATTAATTGGAGGAGTCTCTACTCTCTATATATTTTCACTGATTTAATATAATTGAATGTTTTATAAAATATGCTTTATTATATTTATGGTTTGCACTAGATCACTATTTGTGTGAATATGATTATTTTATTATGATACATGTTTATTTAGAAATTGATGAATTGAAGGGGGTCAGTGCTGCACATATTTCGGTTGTTTATAAATGAAAATGGGATATTTTGCAAAATTAAGAAGGCAATATAACGAATAGAATTTTTCAGATTGTGTGTAGAACGTTTTTTCTTGTACATTTGCTTCTGTTAAGAGAACAAGTCTCCAGATATTTCCTTTTCCTTTTGGTCCACTTTTTCAGTCAAATAATGCTTTTAAACCCTTGTTCTCCACATAATGCTTATCATCTCCACGTTCTGGAAATAGCTCTACTTACAAAGATCCATTAAGTGAGTATTAAAATAGCTCTGACACTAGCCGTGAACTATATACAGGGCATCCCAGCTTATCCTCATCTTGCACTGGTCAAGGCCCTCTATCTGCTTTTACAAGTAGAAATATACATGCTGCAGTTGTAGAATAAATTAGAAAGATGGCATGATAACTTTTTAGGATATACAAGATCTCTATGTCTGTAATAAAACAATGCTAAACTTTATTCAGTGCTTTTAATTTTCACTTTATTAAGAGGCATCTAGAAAACAATCAGAACATAAATCTTTGAGATAAATTCATGATGTTAAAAGACATAAAATGGTTTTAGATTAATTGGTTTTTTTTCTTTAAAGGTTTATGTGTTTTTACGTTGATGTCTTTGTTTTACAAAATAACTTTTAACAAGGGATGCACCTTTTTTTATAGAGAAAATACAGCAAGAGCTGTTTACTTTCAGACTCCCTCTTTCTATTAGAAACCTTGTATGGAGTTATCTTAAGATGCAGACAGGGGGAGAGAGGTGAGACTTGTGACCCCTCTGACTTATTCAGTTTAATGCTCTTTTCCTATTAGAAAAAGAAAAAAGTATCAGGTCTTCTTTCTTTGGTATATGTCATTCACAGGGCCCTTACAGGTCCTCAAGGAATCTGCACAAGTTTCTAAATACTTCTGATTGCTTTGTCATCACATCATGACACAAGGTCCGGCAACAAGACTTGGTCAGGTGGCCTTAAGTACATTTTCTGCTTTCCAGTGGCTGATCAGGTACCATCATGTGACAACAGGCTTCAATAAGTAAAAGAGTAAGTAATAGACTGAGCCAGCATTTTTCCACATTTGTTGTCATGTTCACAGGAGAAAGATTTATAAGAGTTCTTGAGGTTCATTGACAAGAGGTAAATTAGCTGTTCACTTTGGAATATAATTTTCCCCAGAGCTTAGTGGACGTTGTGAAATTTCCCTTTGTGAAGAATACCCCATCACATGCAAAGAAAAAAAAATGAATTTTTGCTTGCATGTGACTGGTGACTGGCTGTTTGAAGTCAGGAGAGCTTCACCTTATTCACTAAGCTCTGAGTAAAATCCCCCTGCAAAGTGCAACTTCCCCCTGCAAAGTGAACCGTCCATTTACATTTAGTAAATCACCCCTCTTGTGTTTAAATTTTTTTTTGGTTGATTCCTAAAAGATTGTTACATTATTAGTTGTTTTATGTTTCATTTTGGAGTTTGGGAGTTTTGATTTGTTGCAAAGGGTTTTATGTGTATCAGATTTCTTTCTTTACTTGCAGGATCTATGGGCAATTAGAATACTTCACATAGGAAATTTATGTGTCTCCCAGTTGATCGGAGAAGCTGTTGGATCCTCGTTATAGTTTTTTTTTTAAAATCAGTAAAGTTTTTATTTCGAAAAAAAAAAGAAAAACAGTAGCAGTACAAAATAACAGACATGTACATCGCACATAAATGACCTAAAGAAAGCAGTGCCACACCCGGGGCAAAGCTATTCAAGCATAAAGCCAAGGAGCAATACATTAACACAGTAGTAATTCTGATGCCTCGTTATAGTTGACCAGAAAGCCAGATATAATGGTTTAGATTTAGAATTTTCATCCTTGTCAGTTTGCAGAGGGGTTAAAGGGTATATAAAATAATATATAAATATCAACATCTTTAATTTATGAGTAGGGTTATTACTTGTGTAAGTAGTCAGGTAGTATTGGGACATTCATTTTGGTGGAAGGCAGGCCTTGAAATGGGTCTTTTGGAGGAAAAGAATGCGTGCCTTTTTCTTATAAATATGCTAGAGGACTTGGGACTTGGGATTTCCTTGCGTAATTCAGACCCTGAGCAATAAGAGAGGCAAAAGGTATAGGAGCAATGACTAGGCACTTTAAATAGGTCAAAGTATTGATAAAGAGGGGCTGCCCGATGGGGTAAAGAGGATACACTAAAGAAGGGAGGAAGAGCTGTTACAGGGTGAAAATGGTAACCTAGGCACAGAGTGCGATGTCAAGAAAGACTGTAGACAGAGTTAAGATCAGTCACAGAGTAGGGCACATGACCCTCATGCACAAATCGAGGAACCTCGAGAAAGGATCTTAAGTTCATAACCAATGTGGGGAACTACTGATTCTGCAGGGTCCCCATTGTATCCAGATATAATTTTTTTACAGTTCTCATAGTTGCTACAGAAAGTGCTTTAAGATAAAATAAATCCTATAGTAAGATTACATAAACAAAATAGAATAACTGGTCATCCAATGCAGTCAAGTTCGGTAAGTTCTTTTAGGTACTATAAAGTATGAGTGAGCAGGAATGTATAGGAATAGAAAACAGCATGGTCCCTCCACATAGGGAAGTTTCAACACCTATGCATCACACATCCCATTCTAATATATCTCGTTTATTAGGATGGGTAACATCACCACCTTACTAATATATGCAAAGGTCTAGCAATAATAAAGCAATACACAAAGCAAATAAACAAATTAGAACACTGGTTAAATAAGTTTAAAATGTCTGTAGAGGGACTCATCAAGGAAATTCAAAAATTGCGAAAGTATAAGCTTGAAATGCTGTGGAAATGTGTGACTTTATTTAACTGCAATCAAAAAAAAATCATGCAAGAAACAGGGGGGTCCCAATGGTTTTCCTAATCAACCGCAAAGGAAGAACAATGTTTTGATCTGATTTTAATCCAAGCAAATGCTCCACTCGCTACTGTTATGCTTTGCAAGCTGCTTGAACAGTTACATGACTAGCAGCTATGTGCTTAGTTTATGGTGGGTTTGATAACAGATTTGCTTTTAAGCTGAGCTCCAATGTAAATACAGAACATTAAATCTAACCTCCATATTAAATAAGTACATTTCTTTGTACTGTATTGAACAACAGATGGTCATTTGTAACATAATTTGGTTTTATGTCTATTTGTGCAGCAAATTCAGAATATTTTGTTTTGCCATTTTGTGTTTTTATTATCATAGTTTGGCCATTAACCTCCCTGGCGGTATGATTCTTTCAGAAAAAACATGCTGAAAGCGGTACCATTATTTGCAAGGAAATTTGGCGTTTTATATTGTAGGTCTGTCACTTTTAGAAATAACTCACTTAAATCTGACCAAACAAGCTTCTAATAGGCATCCCGGGTATGACATTTTTTTAAAAACAAAATTATAAATTATAATATAATAAATAATTATAAATAATTATAACAAATAATAATATAATTATAATAAAAATTATTCAATAATGTAATCAAATCAAAATCACTGAAATTTGCTCAGTTGCAGAATTGTTGCTGTCATTATTATTTTTTTTTTATGACGAATTTCCCCACAAATCACTATCGCACAATTCTGCAAGTGATTATAATTTATTATCGCTGTTTTTTAGCTGATCTAAAACTATTTTTGACATAAAGGGACACTTTTGGTTGCTATGGACAATCTACAGTTTGCAGGGAGAAAGAAACGTTTTTATTATATAAAATGACATGCATGACACAGGACAGACCACTAGGGACAAGGGGGGTGTGTTTTTTTTACATACAGTACTGTAATCTATAAGATTACAGTATACTGTATGTATAGTGTTTGTTTACTTTTTTGAATGTGGCGCCGTTCTCCGTCCCCGTGCGTCGTAACGTCGCAGGGAACGGAGATCGGCGTCACACGGAGGCACTGTGTGAATCGAGCGAGGTCCCGCTCGCTCACACAGCGCGGTGGCATCGCTGGATCCAGGGACAAGGTAAGTAAAACTCCCTGTACATCCAGCGAGGCGAGCCCGAGTCTGACTCGGGGTTACCGATCCTAGCCCAAAAATCTCACCCCGAGTCAGACTCGGGAACACCGCCCAGGAGGTTAAGATGGTCAATCTTAGCATCTTTCAGGACCAAATGTAAAAATAACTAAAATAACTGAATTAATTTACCTAGAATAAGCCCCTTTTAACGTTCAATATTGTAGTTTTTTAATTATTTGCATTATATCTTATTCTAAGGTTCACCTACTCGTTACAGCAGTGTCTCTCACCCTTTTTTAGTTAAGACTTTTTTAGTTAATCTTGAGGCACCCCATTGTAAATTAAAACTAATAGTTTTACATGTCACAGCAGCATCCACGCACATAGGACACCCAACATTACAGGGGATTTATTCTGACACCTTTGCAAACAGGTACTGACTAGTATTCTAGAGTTTTTCCTCTCCTTCAGTTTCTCTACATGACACTAGTGCTGACAGAGAAGGGCAGGAGAGGGGCAAACAAGGATGCTGTGTAGGCACCTGACATCCTCTTCATCAACCGATTATGTCATTGGTTGTTAGGATGCCAGTGACTGGCCCGCATGGTGGCCAAGGTTGTAATTCTGGCAGACTTGATCCACTTGCTGGCTTGTTAACAATTTTTCATAAATTTGTGGCAGTTTTTAGGCATTTTGCCAATGCACCCTGAAGAACCCAGATGGCACCCTGTATGAAAAAGATCATGCTTGAGGTGTGCAAGTATATTAATACCAAAACTTAAACTATAATGATTTATGGGTGTCTTAAACTACTGTATCAGAATAGCTCATGCTCGCACAAAGTACTACAGCACAAAAGACACGGGGGGATTTACTGGTGCACTCAGAATCTGGTGCAGCTGTGCATGATAGCCAATCAGCTTCTAACTTCAGCTTGTGCAATTAAACTTTGACAATAAAACATGAAGCTGATTTGTTTTAAATGCAGAGCTATACCAGATTGTGCACCAAACAGTTTTAGTAAATAACCCCCACAGTGTTTACAGACAACCTACAGATATTTAATATAGATAACCCATATATCTAAATTATTCATCAGGTGCAAGAACTCTTTTAAAGCATTGAAATCAATAAATGACTTTTCATACATATAATAAACAAATGAAAAAACACTAGCGCAGTGCATACAAATTTCAAATATATTGTTAAAGCATAAGTTCGCCTTTATACAAAAAATAATAAATGCACACCCTTTTGCAGGTAAAAAAATGTGCATTTATAATTTTTTGGAGCAGGAGCATGTAAGGCCCCTTTCACATTGAGGAGTTTTTCAGGTGGTACAGCGCTAAAAATAGCGCTGCTATCCCACCTGAAAAACTCCTTCACTGCAGACTCAATGTGAAAGCCCGAGGGCTTTCACACTGAGGTGATGCGCTGGCGGAAGACAAAAAAATCTCCTGTCAGCAGCATCTTTGGAGCAGTGAGATGAGCGGCATGTATACCGCTCCTTCACCGCTCCTTCCCATTGAAAACAATGGGAAACCGCGGCAATACTGCCCGCAATGCGCCTCTATAGAGGAGCATTGCGGGCAGTATTAACCCTTTATCGGCCGCTAGCGGGGGTTAATACCGCACCGCTAGCGGCTGATTCCCGCGGCAATCGCGGCGGTATAGCGCCGCTATTTTTAGCGGCGATATACCGCCACCGCGGCTACAGGTCCAATGTGAAAGGGGCCTAAAGCATTGCACCAGTGATCAAGAAATTGCTGATCCCATGCAGGTCTGATGCACACTGTGAGTGTATCAGCTTGCCCGTACCTACCATAAGTACAAGCCAAAACTCGCTGACAGGAAGACTCAATGAACTATCACAGCGCTCCACAGCACTGTGGTAGTTCATTGAGAACTACAAGCCAACAGCCGTTAAGGATGTTGGGGCTTGTAATTCATTCATACACAGAGCTGTGTGTATGAATGACACGGCCGTGTGGGCAGAGCCCCACACAGCCATGCTGTTTTTAAACTGTGATGGGGAACTTCCCCCTATACTAATGCCAAAGGGAGGGGGGCAGCGGGAGGCAACTGCAGCACTGGGAACATGTTACACTTTCCACCCTAAAATTGGGTGCAACATGTTCCCAAAGGTGAACTTATCCTTTAAATAAAGCCAAGTCCACAAAGGTGCTCAACAATTTTGTGGACTTGGCTGTATTTAACTATATATTTGAAATCTGCTGACCAAACCTGAACAATCTGCTGATCAGAGCTTTTTACCTAAAATGCTCTTTACTATGCTTCAGTTTGTGAATGAATAGGAGTCTCTATATAGACTCCTATTCATTCACCAACAGTGCAGCCGAGGCTGCAGAGAAAGAGACTGTCTTCAGTCCCTTTCTTTGTCTCAAAAAAGAGACGTCTTGCTATGGGGGCATCCTCACTCCTGAGCCAGCTCTGTGTGTCCATAAGGCTATGTGTACACCTATGCAGGTTGCAGTCAATGTGTTTTTTCCGGGTTAATTTTGACACTTTTTAATGCATTTTTGATGTTTTTTGCATGTTCTCATGCAGGAAAAGCTGGCACAGATGCAGCAGAAACACAACAAAGATTTAAAAACTAGGCATTTGATGCAGTCTGCTGCATTTCTATTGAAGTCTATGGAACTAAAAACACAACCTTCTTGCGGGCAAAAAAGTCCCCGACCCTTTCCAAAAAAGCACGGGTTTAACATGTACAGATGTGAACGTGACCTATAGGAAATCGTTAAATGGACTATAGGGCATTTCTGCTAAATGGAAAACACACTGTAAAGCGCATAGGAGTGAACCTAGGGTACGACACACACACATCGCAGCCGGCCCACTGCTCCCTCATCACTGGCTGGAATTGACTAAGCCAGACCTCTAAATGATGTTCTGTTCTGTGTTGGGATGCCAACATGAATCTTGTTATCTGATTAGTCAATAGCTGCATCTCCAAATTTTCTGATAGCTTCTCTTTCAGTAAGCCAGTCTTGTTCTGAATACTTTATTTACCACCTTGCACTTTTTATTCTCATGTGTATGACAAGATATTTGTCCACAGACATTCCCATTTCAAAACAATAAATGTGCTTCATATTGTATAGCATGGTTTTCAGAACCAGTAAATGAATGTGATATTGTAAGATCTTATCACGCAGTGGCTCAGAAAAAAGCAGAAGGCATCTTCTTATTCAGTAACCATTTCTTGTGCAATTTACTCTATGTTAGCAGTTGTTATCAGCTATGCCGGTCACCTTTGCAATCTGATAAGATGACAAGATTGTTCTTTGCGGCAGAGGAGAAAATGTTATATATTCATTATGTCAAGGTGGTGAATACTCTAGGAAAAACTGTGGTGTAAATAGAGAAAGGAAGACAACAAATTAATTGGGTTATTCGTCTTAAATGGAAGTGTCATTGCTTAATTCTGTCATTTTAATAACCTCAAACCTATGACAAATTATATATACTTTATGACATAAGTATTGTTATATCAATAAACCATGTATTTTCAGTATTACCTATCCTGCTTTGCCCTTTTTGTACAGGTTCAGTGTGGTTAATTTGCTGAATGCATGGAGGCTGTTCATGAGTAGGGGTAAGCTTCGAGTTCGAGTCGTACTCATGTTTGACTCGAACATTGTCTGTTCGCCTGTCCGGTGAACAACGAACAATTTGAGGTGTTCGCGGCAAATTTGGAAAACCGCAGAACACCCTGTTAAAGTCTATGGAAGAAATCTAAAGTACTAATTTTAAAGGCTAATATGCAAGTTATTGTCCTAAAAAGTGTTTGGGGACCTGGGTCCTGCCCCAGGGGACATGTATCAATGCAAAAAAAAGTTTTAAAAACAGACGTTTTTTCGGGGGCAGTGAATTTAATAAGGCTTAGAGTGAAACAATAAAAGTGAAATATTCCTTTAAATTTCGTTCCTAGGGGGGGGTGTAAAGTTAGCATGTGAAATAGCGCATGTTTCCAGTACTTAGAACTGTCACTGCACAAAGTGTCATTTCTGAAAGAAAA